>NW_027187347.1:10746519-10842664 GCF_028583685.1 Petaurus breviceps papuanus
AAGGAAGGAAGGAAGGAAGGAAGGAAGGAAGGAAGGAAGGAAGGAAGAATGAAAAATGAAACATAGTCTGCTTCAGTCTGTATTCAGACAATAACAGTTCTTTCCAGGAAAGCTTTTCTGATTCCTCTAAGTCTAGTGCCTTTTTCTGTTAATTACTTCCAATTTGTCTCATACGCTGCTGATTTGTATTTGGTTATTTGCATATTTTCTCCCCCATTAGGTTGGGAGTGTCTTTTACCTTTCTTTGCATCCCCAGCTTTTAGCCGACTGCCTGGTTCACGTTAGGCCCTTAATAAATGTTTATTGACTGACATAAGAACAAAGAACTTTAATAGACCTAAGTGCGTTTTTTAGCTCAACTCTTCACCTCCACCTTGGCCTACCTAGATCCCTTCAGCTAGCTGTACATGCTAAGTCACTGCCTAACAAAGTAGTGTCCTCTTGATGGGGGACGGGATCCCAATAGGTCCAGCAGATATTCTGATCTCATCCAAGACCAGAAAACCTGCAATATCGTTTGGAAAGAATTCAAGGTCTCAGGCTTAATTGGAGTGAGAGTTGTAGAAGTTTATTGTTACACTTCCAAGAGAAGCCGGCAAGAGTCCTTTAGGGGACCTGCAAGTGAGAGGGGTACATGCTTTTACGTTTAAAGGGTAAAAGGTCAGCCATTGTCCGGGCTGACCAGACGGGAGGGGCCTCAGTGCATAGACAAAGGTCAGAGCTGACCAAGGGGAGCATGTGGATAGATAGTTTAGGTAAGATTTGGGTCAGACCGCAGGAGACCTGAGGGATTAAGTAAGAACAAAGGAGTCCCAAGGTGTTGCCTAGGCCTAGTGCAGATATGGGGAAGGGGCAGAGTCTGAGGTTGGGAAAGGAATTTTACAGATAATTTTACAATACAAATTGCAGTTACAATTTCACAGACTGGCTTCACAAATTGACCTAGACCCCAGGTACCCCATCATTATGACACAAATAATATAAATACTGCATTCCCATTTTACAGATGAGGAAACAGAGTCAGAGAAAAGTGCCTTGGTTTATGATTGCAGAGCTAGTAAGTGTTGGAGCCAAGATTCAAAGCCAGACCTAGTTCCATGTCCATCACTTCCTCCATCACACTATTCTGAGGTTACCTGCTCCTTTTCTCATTGTGGATGTCCCCCTCAGGACCCTGGGCCCCCCTGAAGCTTTTAGATAACCTGGTGACAGGATCAAGACATTCCTAAATTCCTTTAATATGGTCATAGGAGGGGAGAATGGAACCCCCATTTTCCTTTCCTAATCTGTTCCAAGAATTATAATTAGTGACTGGAATTTCTTCTAGAGCAGGAGGCCAAGCTGTTGGCTTGTTTTTGTACTGTTGAGAGCTAAGTTCAGTTTTTACATTTTAAAATAATCTTTTATTTTATTTAAAAATGTAAGGAAAAAAAGAACCATTCTTCACCCACAGCCTGTACAAAAAACAGGCAGCAGGAGGGATTTGCCCTTAGTTTGTTTATCCTTGTTCTAGAGACCTCAATTTTAGTATCTGTAAAATGAAGGAGTTGGTTGAATCTAAATGGGCCATGGATCTCTTTGGCAGTTGTAATGGGAATGTAAATTTTTAACATCTTCCCTGCCCCTAGGCTAAAGTACACCTAGAGCCTGGGGTAGGAGGCTTGTTTTTCAGTAGATATTTTTTGACTGGCCAGTGGGTCAATAAGGTTGTTATATTCTCTGAGCCAGGAGAAGGCTATATAAGCCCTGATGTGTAGCTTTGTTTTGGGGGCTCACTTTGAGAAGTGTTCTGTGATTTGATCAGATGGAACTCTGGGAAGCTGTTGTTGAGAGTCCCCCAGCTTTGAAAAACCCAAATGTTGATTTGGTATGGATGTAATGGTTGGACAGTGTGGAAATCTGCCTACTTGATCTGTTTCTCTGTCTTGATAATTCTGTCTGTATACTCTGAAGTTCGGGGTGCTGACCTTTTTCCCCTGAACTAGGTAAACGATATATATTTGACTGATTAAAGTAAGCTTGTTAACCCATTTTGAGTTGCTTTCCTTTATCAAAGCAGATCCAAGAACCTGTGTTGGCAGCCACCCTGGGACCCTGGGGTGCTTGCTGCTACAGCAGTCTGGTGATGTCAGCTAACCTTTTTATCAGAGTAGTATTCTTAAATGCATAAAATACAATACAATTACAAAAGAAAGCAAGTACATTAAAATAGTTACTAAACACATGTGTGCACACACATGCACACAAGTATGTTCATGGACCCTAGATTAAGAACCCTTGGTTTCAATGATACATCTGCCTCCTTCCAGCTCTGACTTGTTATGAATCTACATGTCCACTCTTTGTTGATGGACTAACTGGTCCCTTGGATGTTTCCCTAGGTTTTGTTTTCTAATGTAGTTCATCAGGATTCTTTAGGACAAAGGATGATAGCTTTTACCAGGGTCACAGCAAATACCTCAGAGTTTGTTATGGGGAGGGCAAGGTCACATTCCATAATAACCTGACTAAAAGGATTCAGATTCAGCAGCTGTTCACTGTGGTACAAGAGGCAGAGAGAATTCAACATCCAGGGCCAAAAATTGGACCCACACCCCTGACTGTGACCTTATTTTGCAAGTGGTTGGATTCTAGATGTACGAGGGATGTGTCAATCTTATGTTTGGTGAAAAATAGAAATGAAGAAGCAATGCTTAACTGTGTAAATTCCTTTTTTTTCCTATTCTTTGGAGGGGGAAAGGCAAGGGAATTGGAGTTAAGTGACTTGCCTAAGGTCACACAGCTAGTAAGTGTGTCAGGTATCTGAGGCGGAATTTGAACTGAAGCCCTCCTGACTCCAAGGCCAGTGTTCTATTCCCTACGCCACCTAGCTGCCCCTCTGTGTATATTCCTAAAGTACAGGTCACTCCCATTTCCCCAGCTCCATAAGCCCCCAGTGTCCAATATAAACTCCTCAGGTTGCTATTTTAAAGCCTTTCACAATCTGCCTCCACTAAGCTTTCCAACACATTATTCCTTTTCACATAATCTTCAGCCAAATTAGTCTCCTTCCATCTCCTCTCTCTATACCTTTGTATAGTTTGTCTCTCACATGTGGAATAAACTTTCTTTTCATTTCCACCTCTCAGCATCTCTAGTTTCCTTCACATTTCAAAGGCTACCTCCCACAAGGGGCATTTCTTGTTTCTTCCAGTTGCTAATGCCTTTCCTATCGCTTGTTTTTCAATTGTCTGACTTTTTGTGATCTCATTTGATGTTTTCTTGGCAGTGGTTCACCATTTCCTTCTCCAGCTCATTTTACAGATGAGGAAACTGAGGCAAATGGGGTTAGGCAACTTGCCCAGGGTCACACAAATAGTACATGTCTGAGGCCAGATTTGAACTCTTGATTCTAGGCCTGATGGTCTATCCACTGTGCCACCTGTCTACTCCATTACTTTGTATTTATTTAATATATACTTATTTTATATATCTTTACATCCACATTTATTTCTCACTATTGAATACAAAGTCCTTGAAGTCAGGGATTGCTTTATTGATTTCTTTGTATCCCTAACGCTTCATCCAGTGTCTGGCCTTGGTGGCACAATGGATATACAGTTCCTGGAGTCAGGAAGATCTGAGTTCAAATGCTACCTTAGATACTTACCAGCTGTATAACCCTGGGCAACTCATTTAACCTCTGTTTGCCTCAGTTTTCCTAACTTTAAAATGGGAATTATAAATGGCACCTGACTCCCAGGATTGCTATGAGGATCAAATGAGATAATATCTATAAAAAATTCTTAGCATGGTGCCCAACACATAGTAGATACTATATAAATACTTATTCCCTTTCCTTGATAAGAAAAATACCAGGATCTCTTGAATGCTAGATCGGTGAACAAAATACTAGTAACAACCACCTGAAAAAATATTGAAAACCATTAACAATTAAAAAAAATCACTCTGCTATATCAATCCACATCTCTCAAGCTAGTAAAGATAGTAGAAGACGGGAAAATTTACTGTTGGCAGAGCTATGGGAAAAGAGACACATGAATTCATCATTGTTGAAGTTGTGAATCAGTTTAACAGTTCCAGAAAACAATTTGGAATAATGCAAAAGTTACTAAATTGTTCATACTTGACTGAGAAATCCCACTGTTGGTTTTATACCTCCAGTGGGATTACTGACAGCAAGAAAAGATCCACATGTACAAAAAATGTTTATAGCAGTATTGTTTGTGATAACAAAAAGCTGGAAACAAAATACATATATGATGACTAGGGAATGCCTGAACAAATTATAGTATATGAATGTAATTGAATATAATGATTTTGAGAATGTAATTTTTACGGGGGATTGTTTGAGAAATATCTGAGAGATATTTTGCAGAACATAAATATCCTTGAGATAATATTCTTTGAGAAATATCTCAAGACAAATTGTATCAACACATAGTTTTATCCTAGAATTTATAGAAAAGAGACCTTAGACATCAAAGGATCTTTATTTCAGCATTGGAAGGGATATCTAACAACAGAATCTTAAAGATGAGGAAACTGAAGCCCAGAAAGGGCAAGTGAGTTTTCCAAGGTCACACAGATACTGAGTGTCAGAGCCTGGATTCAACAGTAGCTCATCAGATTTCAAATATAGCACTCCTTTCATTGTACTATGTTTCCTCCCTACACCATCTTTTGTAACCCCTTCATTTGACAGTAGAAAGAATCCAACGTCCCAGATAGGAATGACTGGCTCAGAGTTGCAGTTTGAACCTAGATCCTAAACTAGTCTTTCCAAATCTAGTCTCTTTTCTGCTATCCACTAATACATATAAATGATGCACATAAAGCATAATTTCCTGTGGATCCCTGGATCATAGTAAGTGGATACCCTACTATGAGCACCTTGTTCTGTGGGTTTAGATTGGAAGAAGTATATATTATTGTGGTTGGCCGTCACTTCAGCCCTTTTATTACGAGAAAGACATTAGAATTGAACCTAAGGGGCAGCCAGGTAGCACAGTGAGTAAGAACACCGGCTCCAGTGTCGGGATGACCTGGGATCGAATCTGGGCTCAGATACTTACCACCGCACCCAGAAATAACTGGCCATGTAACCTTGAGCAAGTTACTTAACCCCAATTGCTTTAAAAGAAAAAAAGAATTGAACCTAAGTATTTTTTATCCTGCTACTTTATTAACTCAATAGTTGTCTTATGTAGGGCTTTTGTGTTTTGTTTTGTTTTTTTGCTGATTCTCAGGGGTTTTCTACTACCATGCCATCTGCAAATAGGAATAATTTTGCTTCTTTTTTGGTCTAAATTTATTCCTTTAGTTCTATTTCTCTTGTTGTTACTATCTTTTTTATTTTTTTTTAATTTTTTGCTTTTTTTTTTTTTGGAGGGGGGAGGGCAGGGCAATTGGGGTTAAGTGACTTGCTCAAGGTCACATGGCTAATAAGTGTGTCAAGTGTTTGAAGCCAGATTTGAAGTCAGGTTCTCCTGATTCCAGGGCTGGTGCTCTATTCACTGTGCCACCTAGCCACCCTTTTTGTTGTTACTATCACTAGTGTTTCTAGGCAACATCCTTGCTTTGCTCTTGTATTTGCTGGAAAAGTTTTTATCATTTCCTCTTTGCAAATGATATTAGCTTTTGAATACTCACACATATGAATGTATATACATAATTTTATTATGTTAAATTTTTATTCCTATGCAGTTTGTGTTTTTAAATAATAATAAAAATAACTAACATTTATATAGCACTTACTATGTGCCAGACACTCACCAAGCACTTTACAATTATTATCTCATTGTATCCTTGCAACAATCCTGGGAGGGAGGTGCTATTTACTAAGAATTGCTTCAAAAATTTAAATGTCTGTTTTGAAGTTATAAAGAAGGTTCTATCTAGAGGGGTGGAGTTATACAGGTTTCATAAAAAGGCTTTTGTGTTGTCAAGAAAGCAGGGAAAAGGTCTACAGCTATAAAGGGGGACAGACCCCTTTCTATGTTGGCAGAAGAATGTGGCAAAGGATATCAGCTCTACCCATCTCCCTCTCCAGAGTTGTTGAGTATCTCCTTGAGTTTTATTGAAATCTCAAGGTGATTTACATTGCACAGACACTAACTGCCAGTGTTTAATGGAAATCAAAATTAATCTCATTCACCCTAAGGTGGCACAGTGGATAGAGTTCCAGACCTGGAATCAGGAAGATCTGAGTTCAAATCTGGCCTCAGATACTTACTAGCTGTGTGACCTTGGGAAAGTCATTAAACCCTGTTTGTCTCAGTTTCCTCATCTGTAAAAATGGGCTGAAGATGGAAATGGCCAAACACTCCAGTATTGTTGCCAGGAAAACCCCAGATTTGGTCACAAAGATTTGAACACCACTGAAATGACTAAATAACAACAACAAAATGTAAGTAAGATAATAGTCTAGGCAACTTCTAGTTTTGATAGTATCTTGATAGCTAAAAAGAAATGTCAACAAAAAGAAAATATTTCTTGACTTTTGATTGTTTGAAAAAAAGATTGCTTGAATGATACTTCTGTGTGTCTGTCAGGTATGGTGTGCTCCTTCTAACAAAAGAGATAACAATGTATTGATTAGACTCCAAGCATATTGGTCCAGGAAACCAAGTTTCACTAAAAGTCAGTAACATTTCCCTAGAGGAAGAAGAATTCCCAACAGCAGATAACAGCTCTAACAAATGACAGCATCACCTTGTTAGAGTAGTTGGAAATAATAGCTTCATAAGTAGAAAGCAAGGGGCAGTTAGGTGGTGCAGTACATAGAATTTCAGGCCTGGAGTCAGGAAGACCTGAGTTCAAATGCAGCCTCTGACAACTTATTAGCAATGTAAAAGCAAGGAGAGAATAGCTTTTCAGTGGATGATGGTTCTGGAGCTGGAATGAAGTGCTAATGTCTTGGGGTACTTCAAGACCATGCCAATAAAACTTAGATAGGAAGGTCTGAAAAGCCTTGAGGCGTAGCAGGGTGTGAAAGATGGGGCTTAGACATATTCTACTCATGATAAAATCATCTTGGAGTATAAGTTGTATAGGGAGTGTTCTCTTCCTCCCACTGGAATGAACAGTCTTTGGAAGATCCTACTCCTTGTTATGGGAATGGGAATCTGAAGATCTTCCGTGCCCCTAGACCCCTTGATAGGCTTAAGTGACTCTGAGAACCTTCCTTGATTTGTAAACATACTCTACCCCCTAATAGGCTGAGTGTGGTCACATGGAGCCTGTGGCAGGAGGCTTGTTTTTCAGGAACACCCACACCTTGTTACTTTGTGATTGAGCAGTGGGTCAAGGGGGTTGTGACATTCTCTGAGCCAGGAGAAGGCTATATAATCCATGATGTGAGGCTTTGCTTTGGGGCTCACTTTGGGAAGAGTTATGTGATATGGTCAGATGAGACTCTGGGCAGCCGTTGAGCCCCTCGGCTTTGAAAATCCAGATGTTGATGATTCCCTCTCTGGTAACTGACTAGGTATGGATGGTATGGTCAGACAGCTGGAAGCCCTGTCTGCTGGTCTGTTTCTCTGTCTGCTTGTAACTTCTGTTTGTATTCTCTGAAGTTCTTGATACTGACTTTTTCCCCTGAACTAGGTAAATGTCATATGTCTGATTAAAGTAAGATTGTTAACCCATTTTGAGTTGCTTTCCTTTAGAAAAGCAGACCTAGGAACCTGTGCTAGCAGCCATCCTGGGTATGCTATGGCATATATAGATATGCTATACACCCCTTTATGTATTAGGATTATTGTTGTTGTTCAGTCCTTCACTTGTGTCCAAATCTTCATAACCCCATAGACCAAAGATGCCCACGTGGTTTTCCTGGCAAAGATACTGGAGTGGTTTGACATTTCCTTCTCCAGTGGATCCTTTTGTCAAACAATTAGAGGTTAAGTGACTTGCCCAGGTTCACACAGCTAGGAAGTGTTTGAAATTGGATTTGAACTCAGGTCTTCCTGACTCCAGGCCCAGTGTTCTATCCACTGAGCCTCATATTGGGACTGAGAATTATTCTATTGTATGATTCTCTCTGTTTTGTTGTTTTGGTTTTTTAAATTTGGCAATTCTGTCCTAATTAAATACTTTGCTATTTGATGATAGTTCTTATCTGTTGGTAGAGAATGCACTAGGGTTTGAATCATATTTACGCACCTCTGATATTCTTCCTCTGCTCCCCCTCCCTTCACTGAATCTGAGACCTGTGCCATGTTTTGTATTTCTCTCTGTGCCTTTTTCCTCATCATTTCTCCCTAAAGTTGATTATAGGACGTCAGTGATGCAGAGGGCTGAAAATTGTTTTGTATCCCACTCCAGGCAAGTGAAAAGAACAAAAACAGTGTAGAAAGCAAATATTTATATGGATGTTTTATGTATAAACCATTTACTCCTGTGAGATTTCCTGGAGGAGAAACATATATGTGCCTATTAGGAGATTGTTTCCTGATCTGAATAAACTTATTTTTTGGAAGAGTGATCTTGATGTTAGGTCCTACATTCCTGCCAGGATACAATTTTCTAGACCATGAGATAAAACTGATTATAACTAATTATGTATTATCTGGCATTGTTTTCTAATGGGGTTGATTTTGTGTGTGTTTTTGCCTATTATTCTCTTGCCTTTCAAGCAAGATTGAAAGATCCTTGAGGTCAGGAGCTAGGTCTTTGTAACTTCACCTCTACCCCATCCCCACCCTCATCCCCGCCCCCCAGCATAGTTTAGTGCTCAGAATAGCAATTCCATAAATTAGGAGTTCTTAACCTTTTTTGTGTCATGGACTCTCTTGACAATCTGGTGAAACCTATGGACCCCTTCTCAGAATACAATTTCTAAATGAATTCTATGGACCCCAAGTTAAAAACCTGCATCATAAAAACTTGTTCATTGATTGACTTATATTTGACTCTCAGTGAAGATGAGAATTTACTGATTGATTATAGGATTATCATGGTTATAAGGTAAAAAGATCTCCCCAGAGCAGGTTTAGGACTGACTGGTACTGCTCTACAAATGTTTTAAAAAAAAAAGTACAGGTCATTGGGTTTCCAGAAAAATCTTGTACATAATTCACTGACCACAAATCACTGGATTTCAAACAATGAATCAATCAGACATTTGTTGGTTGTGTTTGGCACCGTGTATGTATTAGGTACTGAAATAAGCCAGTCTCTGTCCTTTGAAGGAACTCATCTGCTATCAGAGGAAATGGTATATCCTGATGTAAGTAGCAAAACATATTTGAAGTAAATACATGAAATACAAAATCTTGACCACAGATTAAGCCTAGGACTATGCCATTATGTTGACACAAAGAATACTGGTGCCATATGCATATCTCTACTGATTGGTGCAGAGACTCAGTTTTTAAAGGTAGTCTTGCCTTTCTGTCTTTGGAGAAAGTTGAGTCACCTTGCTAATGAGGCAACTGGACTGACTTTCAGAATCTTGTGGCTAACATGGGAGGGAGGAATTGAAGATTCTAATAAGAAGAGAAATACAAAGGGATTTTAAAAAGGGACCAGGGAGGGAGAGTTGGAAAGTAAAGAATAAAATGTGATTCAACTGGGAAAAATGCAAGTTAATTAGAAAATGCTTAATTAGAAAATCAGCCCCCACAAAGAGAAGGAAGAACCTAAAAGGCAAAGACTAGTCAAGAGACTTTGGTTAGTGGGGGGGCAAAAAGATGGAAATTGTCACTGAGACCTCCCAGCCAAAAGCCTGATTGTATACTTGCAGACTGGCAGTGAGGGAGTAGCGTTTTGCTAGGCGGGTGAGAGGGTTAGCAGCTCTAAAGTGGCTGGAGGGAAGGTGCTTCTGGGACACACAGCTTTGGGTCCTGTCCTAGGAAGAGAAAAAACAGGTGGTTCTGAGAAATGCAGCTGTGATGATTCAAGGGCAGCTGGCATTGAGTGCTAGTGAAGAGTGGCAAAGACCTCATTCTATCTTTTAGTGACATACAGGAAGGGAATGAATCACTCTAACGATCAAAGGCACCACTGCCCTGCTTCTGCTTATCCATAGTTCAGGCAGAAAGGCCGTTGTCTTATTTCAACAACTTCCTGGATTTGGGGGCAATATTTGGACATTGTGGCTGGTGAGCTGGGAGATTAGGATGATTCCAGAATAGGCTATAGAGAGAAAATGTGGGGGAGGACAGGAGAATAGATGATCTGTGGAGCAGTTTGCCAGTCATCCTTCAAAAGATTCCAGTCAATCAACAAATATTTATCTCGTGCCTACTATGAGCTAGGCACTGTGTTAGGGATAAAAGTACAAAAAAAGGGAACAATCCTGTTTGGAGGGGGCAAAGCAAGGCAATTGGGGTTAAGTGACTTGCCAAAGGTCACACAGCTAGTAAGTGTCTGAGGGCATATTTGAACTCAGCCCCTTCTGACTCCAGGACCGGTACTCTATTCATTGTGCCACCTGGCCACCTTCCTAATCCCTATTCTTTTTTTTCCCCCAGCAATTGGGGTTAAGTAACTTGCTCAAGGTTACATGGCCAGTTATTTCTGGGTGTGGTGCTAAGTATCTGAGCCCGGATTCTATTCCCAGGTCATCCCAACACTGGAGTCGGTGCTCTTACTTGCTGAGCCACCTGGCTGCCCCTCCTAATCCCTATTCTTAAAGAGCTTTCATTCTAATGAGGGAGACAAGTACATGTAAAATACATAGACTAAAAAGTACATACATATGGGGGGCAGCCAGGTAGCACAGCGAGTAGGAGCACTGGCTCCAGTGTTGGGATGACCTAGAGATCGAATCCCGGGCTCAGACACTTAGCACCCACCCAGAAACACCTGGCCGTGTAACCTTGAGCAAGTTACTTAACCCTGATTGCTTATTAAAAAAAAGTACATACATAAAGGCAAAATGAATAAATGAAAAATAAACAAAAAGATTAAATACAAGAAGTGCTAATAGTTAAGGAGGGGCGGCTAGGTAGCAAAGTGGATAGAGAGGGCCTAGAGTCAGGAAGCTGTTGTTGTCCAGTTGTGTCTAACTTGTCCTGACCGTATTTGGCAAAGACAAAGGAGTGCTTTATCACTTCCTTCTCCAGCTCATTTTACAGATGAGGAAACTGAGGCAAACTGGGTTAAATGACTTATCCAGAGTCACACAGCTTAATAAGTATCTGAGGCCAGATTTGAACTCAGAAAGATGTTTGACTCCAGGCCCAGCACTCTATCTACTGTCATTGAGCTGCCCACTAGAGTCAGGAAGACTTGAGTTCAAATCTGGCCTCAGACATTTATTAGCTGTGTGACTCTGGGTAAGTCATTTAACCTGTTTGCCTCAGTTCCATCATCTGTAAAATGAGCTGGAGAAGGAAATGACAAAGCACTTCCATATCTTTGCCAAGAAAACCCCAAATGGAGAGTCAGGTACAACTGAATGACAGCATAAAATGAGGGGGGGGAGGGGCGGCTAGGTGGCACAGTGAATAGAGCACCAGCCCTGGAGTCAGGAGGACCTGAGTTCAAATCTGACCTCAGACACTTAACACAAAAACTAGCTGTGTGACCTTGGGCAAATCACTTAACCCCAATTGCCCTACCTTCCCCCCTCCAAAAACAAAAAAGCAAAAATAAAATAAAATAAAAGGAGGGGGGATGGATTATATGGCCTCTGAGATCCCATTCAGCTGTAAAACTGATCCTCTTACATGTCCCATTTGTAAAATGGGAACTATCATCCTGCTGTTTCTATCTCACAGGACTGTTGTGCATTTTGTGAGATGGAATGTATATAATGGACTTTGTAAATATTAAATTGCTTACCTAGATATTAATATAGTACAGAAATCTGAGCTTAAGTCAGGGGGTGAGAGACACATAAAAGGATTCATTTCAGGCTTATTTTTCACGGTGAATGCTTCTTGAATATTTAAGAATACAGTTTCATTACTATAAGGGTTTGATTCATGCATCCCTTTTTGGGACCCTCCGCTTCAATTCATGTGAGATATACTTATGATGGGAGCAGTATGGAAGCTAGAGCCTGGGCTTCCTTTTTCCTCCCTCTGGGGCCAGTAATGGCCTCAGAGGTTTTTTTTTTTAAGCTTTTCCACCAGTCATTTCCTCCAGTCTGTCACAGGGGACTCCTCAGCATGGTTAGGGCTGCCAATCATTGGGAAGGCTCCAGAGGAGCCTTGGGAAAGCCTTGGGGGAGTTGCTTTCTCTCCTCACAGTGGCACTGGTCCTCACTGAGACTCTAAGAAGGCCTGGCACTCATAGAATTATAGACTTTATACTTGGAAGGGATTGTAGAGATAATTTAGTCCACCTCCCCTTCCCCATTTTACAGAGTAGGAAACTGAGGCCAAGGACACACCAATAGTAAGGGTCAGAGCTTGGACTTGAACCCAGGTCTTGCTACCTTAAATACTCTCTACATTTCTATACTTCCCCCTCCTGGAAGAATCTATTTCCTGAGTCCTGCTGGGGTAAGGTGAATGCAAGCTCACAGTGGAGGCAACAATCCTCTGACCAGTGGGAGGAAGTGAGGCCTCTGGATATTCATTGAGATATTTTTCCCCCTGGCTTTTCAGCTGGGGGTGGGAGAAGAGAGGAGATTGAGCCAAGGATGATGCCCTTCTTTAGTTTCCATGGTGACACTGGTCCTCAGGGAAGAGCTTGAGTTTCACAGAAGACAAGCACAGTTTGTATTCAGTGATGAGTGATCTCAGCTTCTGTGCTCCATGCCTCTCCCCTCTCCCGTCCCATCTACCCTGTGTCCAGCTGTCAGAGCCATCTCCCTACAGCCCGAGTGTGACCACACAGCTCTCCATTCTCCATCATCAGCATTGCTTGGTTTTGACTCCAAGGAGGATCTTGCCTCCCTGAGGATGAGAGGATCAGCTAATCTCTCATATCCCAGCTGATTGATTCAGGTTTTCATGGTCATCACTTTCTCATCTTCCTCAGTGTCTCTGCCCTCTGTTTGGAGGGCTGGAGGGCAGAGCAATGAAGTCCTTCCTGTGGGGTTTCCTTTATTCCTGAGAGGGCTCAGATCAGAACTCCCCTTTTTCCATCAGTAACTCAATCATGCCCCACCCCCTCTTTAGCTTCATTGTAAGTGTTATCTTTCTCCCATTAGATGAAAAGCTCTTTGAGGGCAGGGATTTTCTTTCTTTTCCCATTTGTATCCCTGGTGATTAACATAATAACGGCCACATAGTAGACATTTAATGTTTATTGAATTGAATTCAACTGAAAATGTCCCTTCCTCAGTATCTTCACCCCCCCCCCTTGTTTAAACTCCAGTGGTTCCTTATTACCTTCAGAATGAAATATAGTTTATCATCTAAAGCCCCTTAAAACTTGTCCACTCTCCTACCATATCTGCATTCCATCCTTTCCAATTTTTGCACACTTTATTCACCTCCTCTCTCCACCTCTACCCCATCGCATACTCAGTGATCCATAAACATCGTATGATCATATTAAACGTATTGCCACATTAGACTTTAGACATTTTCACTGGCTGCCCTCTGTGTCTGGAACTTTTGTTCTCATCTCTACTTTCTGGCTTCAGTTATTTCCATAAGTCCCAGCTAACACCCCCCCCCTTGGACCCCCCCCCCCCTTACAAGAAGCCTACCTCTAGCCACTCAATGTGAGCTAGTACTTTCCCTTTGTTGATTATCTCCAATTTATCCTATATATAGTTTCTACATATCTTATCACATATTGTCTCCCCCATTAGACTGCAAGCTCTTTGAGAGCACTCATTGGCTTTTACTTTTTTTTTGTATACCCAACATATAATACAGTGCTGGAACATCATTGTTTTTGAGCTGTTTCAGTTGTGTTCAACTATTTGTGACTGACCCCCTATAAAGCCAAGCATGAGCAGCTTTCCAGAGGACTGCTGCTGGGAACAGCTGTAAGGTTCTGATTACATAGTATAGTGAACTCTCTATTTATTCAACAGTAAATTAAAGCAAAACATTCAGAGAAACCCAAGTACAGGATTCACAATGTTATAACAACTTATCACTAAACTGGCCACATCATTTTCACCAAAGTGGCCACATAGTTTTAAACAAAAGATATCATTCAGTAAGTTCTTAACTCAAGTACAAAGGTCAAAATTCTCCACCCCTAGGTCACATTGTCTTAATCTCTCAATCAAAAAGTCTTCTTTTTTCTTGATTGGAGATTAGGTTCCAATCATCCTTAACATCCTTAAGAGGTATAAGGTACAGAGTACAAAGTTCTCCCACCCCTAGCCCACAGTAAATCATGATCTTCTCAGTCAGTATTAAGTACCCAAGGAGAGGTCTTTTCATCTTGACTCAAGGTTGGCTCCCAAATTCCATGGTTCCTCTTACATGGGTCCAGCTCCTGCCTAAATACACCCAACTGTCACCTGGATTTCTCAGCTCCTCATCCAGCTCTTTGTCCAGTTCCATATTGAAGTTCACAGTGTCCAGTCCACCTCAAGTCCTTCACAGTTTCTGTTTCTGGGAAGACAAAGCTTAACAGAGCCAAAACAATATTCATAAACATTGCCAGCACCATCATCAATTCACTTTCTGCCCATGAAATCAACACAGACCCACAAATAAGGTCTGAGAACTCAACACAAATCATCAGTACAAATCCTCACCAGGACCTCTAAAACCCTCCTCCAGGACTTCTGTAAACAGACAACAAGAAAATCCTCTTTCAGGGCTTCCAGGAAGGTCCCAGGGCTTCTGTACGATGTATTACAAACACAAATCAACACAGACAGAACAGAGTGCAAGGACACCACAAGTTTTCTCATTCCCTTCTCAGTTCTGCCCTTTCTCAGCTTGGACTTCTAGTTATACCTGGTCATTAGCTCCTCCCTATTCCACCCACCTCTTACATCCTTCCTGTTTCTCTTTTTGGCAAGTCCCTCCCACTTTGGGTGCCACAAGTCCTATTTCTTAAAAAAGACTTGATATAATCACCAGCAAGGTTCAACTGAAACAAGGCACTATGTACTTGTTTGCTTGCCATTACACCCCATTTGAGGTTTTCTCAGCAAAGATACTGGAGCAGTTTGCTATTTCCTTCTCCAGCTCATTATACAGATGAAGAAACTGAGGCAAACAAGGGTCACTCAGCTAGTAAGAGTCTGAGACTTGATTTGAACTCATGAGAATATGTCTTCCTGATTTAAGTTTTCTATCCACACTATCCATTGTACCACTTATGTGCTCCACCCAGCACTAAACAATTCTGAACATACATACTAAACAAATGTTTATTGACTGACTTACTAAGGGATAGTTCTGGAGTGACTGGGACATAAGAGCTGGACATAAACGTCTAGCAAAGAGGATCTGACTTGATCAGAAGCTGGAGAGCACCTTTGCTGTCCTCTAACTCCCTTGTGCCATAAGTTAACTTAAAGAATGTGAGGAAACCAAGTTTCCTAAGGAGATGGGGACTGATGGGCCACAGAATGGGAAGCATGATCTCTGAGTCACAGGTTTTGCTGGTGAATGGGTTGAACTCTGCTAAGATTAAGGAAATAGGGGAATAGAATGGGAGGCAGAGTACAAATGAGAAATGGGAATTGACATTGGTAGGAAGAGAGACCCTGGGTTGTTCTGTTACCGCTACGGTGCCATACAGATTCCCAAGAAGTGACTCCCTCTGTTGAGGTGCTCAGGATCCCCAAATACAGACATGTCAGGTTCTGCCCAAATGAACTCGACCTCAAGCCTTCTTTCAGCCAAAGAAGAACAAAGTTTATTAAATATTCACCATATTGGGTGACTCTTAAGGATCCTGAGCATTTGTATCACTAATGCCAGTGGGCCAGAGAGAATCTGAGCCAGATTGAATCTGAGTGCCTTCATGGAGAAAAGATAGATCTTACATACAGGACTGTGGGAGGGATCTAGGGGTGGTCTAATAGTATGGGGTGACTGGAGGTCCGGCTCCAGGAACAAAGAGAATGGGATTTTGATAGGAAGAAGTGTGGGAAGTAGCTGGAGGCAATTTGGAGGTAACTGAGATTTGGACCTAAGGATAATATAGCCTCAGGAGAATGCAGGATCAAGTGGGAAGATTCTAGGAGAGTTCCAGGGGGTTCCCAGAGCCAATACCCTATCACCTCCAAAGGGCATCAGAGGTGAGACAAGCCTCCTTGTTAGCACCAGAGAATTTGGAAGTTTGTAGGAAAAACAAGCTAGTAAATCATTAAAATCAGCTAATAAGGGAGTCTTATGGGGACAACAGAATTTTCCTCAAATGCAAGCCTATGGCTTCAAGATCTTACTAACAAATTGCTGACCAGGAGTACCTGTGCCTCATGCAATAATAGCTAGCTTTTATATAGCACTTTAAGATGTGTGAAGTGATGAGGTTCGGGCTCTGGGAACCCCCTGGAGCTCTCCTTGAACCTTTCCACAAGAGGCATTTGCCTGAGGCCTTAAGCCTTTAATTTAGCTCAGCCCAAAACTGTTACTAGCCTAGCTCTCTTTTGTCCAGCAAATTCTCACCCTTGATCCTCCCAAAATATCTATCTATACCCAAATGTGTTACCCTTAAACTAGCCTAGCCCTCCATTGTCTGTAGTCTCCAGTAGCCTCCAGCTATTTTCCACCCTTAATCTCTCATTACTGGAGTCAGACCTCATCTGAGTTCTCCTGAAGATCCTCCCCAAACTCTTCCTCTAACCCACCCCTAGAACCGTCTCACAACCTTTCTGTATATAAGACCCCATCTTGCCTTGTGAGGAAAGCCAGAGAATGATCTAGCACAGACTCACTCTGTGTCAGATGATCCTGGCCTCCTTGTCCAATGCAAACGTCAACAGATACCGAGGCTCCTTCAGAGTGCACCCAATATGGTGAACTTTTAATCAACTTTGCTTTTCTTTGGCTGAGAGAAGACTTGGGTCAAATTTATTTGGCAGGACCCGGGGTATTGGTATTTTGGGGTCTCGAGTGCCCCTGACCTTAAACCTCATCATTTTATGGTTCCCTGATGTCTTCATTTTATGGTTCCCTGACTGTGAAGAACATTACAAATATTATCTCAACTGATTCTCACAACAATTCCAGGAGGAAGTGCTATTCTCATTCCCATTCTACACAGGGAAGGAGAGAGACAGAGAGAAAAAGAGACAGAGACATAGAAAAAGAGATACAGACAGAAAGACAGTGAGACAGATAGACAGAGACAAAGACAGAGAGAGAAAGAAAGGGAGGAGGGAGGGAGGGGAGAGAGATTCTATAGGTGAGAAAATTGAAGGAGACAAAGGCTAAGTAACTTACTCAGGTTCACACAGCTAATAAATGTCTGTCTAGATTTGAATTGAGGTCTCCCTGGTTCCAGTCTCATTCTAGTCATTGTACTATCTTGCAGCCTCATATAAGAAGAAAAGGAACTAGGGAAAGGAGGCAAAATCCTCGGGATTGCAGATTAGAAACAAAGAGAGGAAGACAAAGAGGGAGATTAGTTTCCCTCAATTCACTGACCCAACCTGACCTCAGCTAACCTGGACCTTCTCTCCTCTCCAGTCCCAGTCTCTGTTTTTGTCCCAGGATTAGAAACTCTGCTGCAAAGGTTTCTTCCAGTTATCACTCTCAAGTGACTATGGCTTCAGGTTAATTCTAGTCATGTTTCCTACATTTAATAATAAAAATAACATCTAGCATTTATATAATGTTTACCATGTGCCAGGCACTTTGCTAAATTCTTTGCAAATATTGTTTCATTTGATCCTCGAATCTGATGGGGTATATACCCTGGAAATCCTCTCTTCCCCCTCCCTTTCCCCCCCCCAACTTTCCCCTGAACTCTCCCTGAATTTTCCCATGTGGTCAAGTCTCCAGCATTTGCCTGAGGCATTGACCCATCCCAGTCAATTGACCTTTCATTGTAGGAATCCCAGTTCTCTGTTACCCCTAACCTAGCGCAGCCCTTCTTTGTTGGTTACCTCTGGAAGCCTGGGTTACTTCCCACCCTTGAAGCTACAGTATCTAGACCACTCTCCCTTGGACACGTGGTCCAGGTCCCTGGCTTTCTGGCCCTTCTCTGTGACCTCCCAGTCACCCCAGACTGCTTGGGCACTCCTAGATCCTTCCCCCAGTCTTTCTGTATATAAGATCCATCTTGCCTCCATTTAAGGTGCTCAGATTCTTTAAGAGTCTAGCCCATGCTTAGATTCCTTAAAATCTGGCCAATGTGGCCAATTTTTAGAATCACACCCAGCCTCTATTGGTGTTCTAACAAACCTTGTCTTTGGCTGAAGGAAGATTTGGGTCAAATACATTCAGGCAGGACCCGCATGTTGCTATCTTGAGGTACCAGCATCCCTAAACTTCAATAACAACAACCCTGGTGATATTATCCTCATTTTACAGTTGAGGAAACCGAGGCAAACAGAAGTGACTTACCCACTGTCAGACAGTAAGCATATGAGATGGTATTTGAATTCAGGTCTCCCTGACTCAAGGCCCAGTGCTCTATATACCACAGCCACAAGACTTTATTCACTGCCCTCCTTCTGTGAATCCTTGTTACTGGTCACTCACATCCCTGGCAGCAACAACCACAGTGTTAGAGGCTCCCAGCTCCCTCATGGCAGCTCAGAAGTCCAAGTCCCAAAATTAGGGGAAGAATCATAAGAAGCAAGTATGGTCACTACAAAGTATAAATCATGTCCTGATCTTGGAACTTTTTCCTTCTTATAATCAAGAACTCCTGAAACCCTCTGAGGGAAGGGCAATTACTCTGCTGTGGTGGACCAGAAGCTACTCTGCCAATCTTTCTCTCTCTGTCTCTTTCTTTCTGCCTCTCTCTGTCTCTCTCTGTCCATCTGTCTGTCTGCCTTTCTTCTCTGTCTCTGTCTGTCTCTTTGTCTCTCTCCATCTGTCTCTCTTCTGTCTCTGTCTCTCTGTCCATCTGTCTGTCTCTCCATTTCTCTTCTCTGTCTCTCTGTCCATCTGTCTCTGTCTCCTCTGTCTCTCCGTCTGTCTGTCTCTCTCTGTCCATCTGTCTGTCTCTCCATCTCTCTTCTCTGTTTCTCTGCCTCTCTGTCCATCTGTCTACCTATCTGTCTCTCTTTCTTCTCTGTCTCTCTCTCTCCATCTGTCTCTCTTCTGTCTCTCCCTCTTTCCATGTCTGTCTGTCTCTCTTCTCTGTCTCTTCTGTCTGTCCCTGATTCTTTCTCCCTCTCCCTCCATCCCTCCTTTTCTCACCCCTCTTTCTATCACTCAGGCCCAGGGGAAAATGACAATTCAAAGAAATGAGAGGGCCATCAAGGGCACTTGACTAAGGAAACAGAAGCCACCTGTTAGCAGCCCCGTCTGTCTTCTCCTCCAGTCGGTAGCACCAGCCCTGCTCTTCACTCCCTGTTCTCTTCCTCGCTTGGATCTTGGCAGTAGAGGCAGGGCTTCTCCTGACCAAGGCTGAGTCTTCCACTTGTCTTCTTGGTCCCATCTCCCATCTCCTCTGGGAGCTTCTCCCCTCGGTCTTTCCCTCTCACTCACTCCTTTCAATCTCTCCTTATCCAATAGCGCCTTTCCTTCTGCCTAGAAAAGCGCCCAAGACCCCTCCATCCATAAATCACCTTCATTTCACTCTGTCATTTCCTTAAACTCTTGTGCTTTCTGTCTTCTCCCTTTCAAAGCTGCTCCCATAGTCTCTATACCATTGCCTCCATTTCCTTGCTTCTGATTCACTTCATTCTTTGCAATCTTGGTCCCAACCCCACCACTCAAACCAAACTTTTCTTACTCCTTGACCTTCTCCACCTAGAGGCAGGACGAGGTAGTGCAGTGGACAGAGATAGGCCTGGAGATAGAAAGCCGGGAGTTCAAATTTGGCCTGAGACACTTACTAGCTGTGTGACCCTGGATGGACTCTGTCTGCCGCAGTTTTCTCGCCTGTAAAAGGGGGATAATAATAGCACCTCCCTTTCAGGGTTGCTATGAGGATCAAATAATATTTGTATGGCATTTAGCAAAGTGTACATGGTAGGTGCTTAATAAATTCAGGAGGTGAAGGGAAATAATTCCAATGAGAAAGAAAAAGGGGGTTTGTCTGAAAAGACTAATATGGGTGCACAAGGAACTCAAGAAAATTAATTTTTATACAGAAGATGGAAGGAAGGTCAAGTAACAAAGATGAGTATGAGCCTAGTATGTTGCCAGAAGATTGGATCTAGAGTCAGGAAGACCTGAGTTTGAAACCTGCCTCAGACACTAGTTGGATGACCTTGAGCAAGTCACTTAACTGCCTCAGTTTCTTCAAGTAAAATGGGGATAATATTAGTACCCACCTTCCAAGTTTGCTAAGAGAATGAAATGAGATCATATTTGTGAAGAGTCTGGCACATAGTAGGTGTTTAATAAATACTTCTTTCCTATAAAATGACGTTAGGAATGCTACTGAGGGAAAATTAGCAACAATAAATTAGGTTGGTTGGGTTTGGGTGTTTTTTGCTTTTTTTTTTAGTATTGGGAAGAAATGGACAATCAGAAAAGGGATCGAACATTTTCTGGGGGTGAAAATTATGATGATATCTTACAATAGAGAGAAGTCAGAACTGTTCAATTCATTTCATTTCTTTTTTTTCTCTGCAGAGAATGATTTTTACATCAGAAGTAACCAAACAAAAATGCTTAACAGTGAGCTGATGCCTAAGTTAATTAAGGAGATAATAAGAGAGCACCTACCTGCCAGTAAGAAATTCAGTTCTTCTGGCCCAGATGAACTCCATTCAAATAAAGGGAAGGCAAACTGTACATAACAGAAATCCACAGTTTCATGTATAATCCAATTTTTTCTGTTTGACTTTGCATATGGAAATATTCGTTTTCTCTGACATTTGTTAAGTTCAGAACAAAAAAAAATTAAAAGCATAAGAACCAAAAAAAAAAGAAATCAGAGTCTAATAAACAATATACAAAAATGTAAATAAAGCTGACTTTAATTTTTTAATTAAAAAATTTTATTTTATTTTTAATTTATGGAATAAAGCAATTATTTCCATAACAGTACAATAAAGAAGATGATTGAACATGAAACTGCAAATCTATTATGCTCAACTTGCTATTCCTTTCAAATATACAACAAAATTATCATGCAAATTTCTTTTTCTTCCTTCTCCCTCCCCTCCCCCCCATGGGTACCTTTAGACACAAATTGGTAAGTTATTCTATACATACTTTTATTTATCATTTCTTTCTCTGGATGCAGATAGCATCTTCCTTCATATGTCCTTTATAGTTAATTTGGGTATTTATAATCATCAAAACAATTAATTTCCACAAAGTTGTTCTTAAAACAACATTGCTGTTACTGTATACAATACTCTCTTGGTTCTGCTTATTTTGCTTTTCATTATTTCATGCAAGTCTGTCCATGTTTTTCCATGTATTACCCTTTCCCCTATGTTGTTATTAGAGCCATAAGTTGTTCCTCTACCTTCAAGGCACAATCTTTTTTTTTTTGAAACAATTGGGGTCAAGTAACTTGCTCAAGGTTACACAGCCAGTTATTTCTGGGTGTGGTGCTAAGTATCTGAGCCTGGATTTGAGACACTGGGGCCAGTGCTCTTACCTGCTGAGCCACCTGGCTGCCCCTAAGCAATTGGGGTTAAGTAACTTGCTCAAGGTTACATGGCCAGGTGTTTCTGGGTGGGTGCTAAGTATCTGAGCCCGGACTCGATCCCCGGGTCATCCCGACACTGGGGCCTGTGCTCTTGCTGTGCTACCTGGCTGCCCCTCAAGGCACAATCTTTAAAAAGAAAACAAGGCATTCTTCTCTGCTTCAAATTGCCAAATAATCAAAGGCAATTGATTTTCATTTTTCCTTACTTTAGCAAGTCAGATTTTTAAAAATTGTTAATAAGAGCCAAGGGATGCTTAATTTTCCTATCTTACTTCCCCAGTCAAGTTCCTCTAATAACCATTATGCTAACCCTAGGAAGTCAGTGGAAACTCCTTCCTTATTTTTTCCTTTTTTTTTTTTTGAAGGGGGAAGGCAGGGCAGTTGGGATTAAGTGTCTTGCCCAAAGTCACATGGCTAGGTTTTGTGTTAAGTGTCAGAGACCCACCACCTAGCTCCCCATAGCTCCTTCCTTATTGCACTGAGAGGAGTCCATGTGTTCCCCCAAAGATCTTATGACCATTCTGTAGTGGTCACGGGCTGCAAGAGTCCTATCTCTATCCAGCCCAACACTTAAGGCTCCTTTTCATCCCCACTACCCTTCCCTCACTTCAACAATGAATTTAATCATGAAGTTACTAGAAACAACCCCTGCTAACCATGCCAAATATTCTGGGATTTGGCTAAGTGCTGTGTTTAAAACTCAGAGTTAAAATTCAACAAGGTGCTGACCATAAAATATAGTAGAAATTACCTTACTGATTACAAATGATAAGATAAACCATAGGTCGGAAAGTATTTTTACTCAATAAAACACTACTTCCCTCTGTCTTCATTGTCACCATTGCAACTGATAAACAAGGTCAGGAAGGCATCCACTAACACATCATTAGTAACAATTTCCATTTTCTTGTTCAGCATGTCTGACTCTTTGTGACCCTGTCTGAGGTTTTCTTGGCCGAGATACTGGAGTGGTTTGTCATTGCCTTCTTTAGATCATTTTATAGTTGAGGAAACTGAAGCAAACAGTGTTAAGTGACTTGCCCAGGGTCACATAGCTAGTAAGTGTCTGAGGTCAAATTTGAACTCAGGAAGATGAGTGTTCCTGACTCCAGGCCTATCCACTGCATCACCTAGCTGACCAACAACTTCTATAAGTTGGATTCTTTATGCCTCAGTGGGAAAGGAAGCCAAACCAATAATTCAAGTCCTGGTCCCCTAGGCCATCCAAATCCTAGGATGACCTGTCTATTCCCTTAGGGACACCAACTTGGCCTCCAAAAAATGTGCTGCTCTTACAACAAAATTAGATGACTTAAATTTATAATGAATTGTCATGACTATTGCATTTTCTGGGAACATTCAACGATATGTGCATAGTAATGGGGAAAGAATAGATGGGGATAACTTAGGTTTGGATTTGTTTGTAAGAGTCAGGAAATAGAAAGAGACATGGGATTTAAGAGTAGCCAGTAGCTATAGTTGAACTCATCAACCATGAAGTCAAGACTGGGAAGGAAAAGATAAGTTGGAAGAACCAGGTAGAAGGTCTAGAGGTCTCAGAGACAATAAAGAATACATTTAAGGAAGGTAAACCAGAAGGGTAGATGGTGGTTAGGGAGAATTTTAGGTCATCAAGGTGGCCATAATTATGGGTGATGATCCAAAATAACACCATCTCTTGAGTGTGGTTGAAGTAGACCAAAGATGGAGACCATGGGATTATGAAGGGGGGGTAGTGTTAAAGTATTTAGGAGGACATTGATATGTATGTTAAAGAACCTAATAGTTAGGGCAAGGTCTTTGATGAAAGAAATACTACAATTGAGATACTGAACTTGAGAAAGACTGAGCATGACTTGGAGATTGGTGGATGGCTGGGTGATAAAGATGGGTGGATTGAACCTTAGACGAAGGAAGTGATAGTGATAGTGGCAAAAAGGGCAGTCTGGAAGTGGGAGTAAAGAGCAAGGAGTGTGTACCTTCTCCTCCTGGCCCAGTGCTTTGGATGGCATGAGAGGAGTGGCTAGTAAAGGAAAGGAGTGACCAGAAACCTGGAAAGAGCCAGGTTTCTGTTATCACTAGAAGGAGAAAAAAAGATGAGGATATGGAGAGAGACAGAAGGGGGAAAGGATTTTTGGTTCAGCAGACACTGATTCTGAAAAACAGAAATACAAAAAGTTGGAATTGGGAATTTTCTTAACATTAGATGTGGGAGTGTTTAGTTGATAAGGAGGTGCCCACTTCCTGAATTCTTGTGATAGCTGAGCTTAGAATCTATGCCCCTGATTCCCACAAGGCCAAGATCTTTTATCTTCCCAATAGAATATAAATTCCTTGAAGTTGGGAACTGTTTAGTTTTTGTCTGTTTCCCTGGTGCTCAGCACAGTGCCTTGCACACAGGAGGTGACTATTAAATGTTTGGTGACTAACATGGCAGGGGGCCACCTGAAGCTAGCATCAGGTGTGAGCAGAGATGTGAGATAAACCGGGCCAGGTGGGCAGTTTGGGATAGAACTCTGAACTCCGTTTATTGATACAATGAGCAAGGTTTTTATAGAGCAATGAGACAAAGAAGATAACTATTGGTCACTGTTTTCCATTACTGCTTTGTTTAGTTCCATGATGTCCAGCAGATGATGTCAGGCAAACCTTGAAGGCTATGGTGTCCATACTTTATCTAGGGTTCCCGTTTCACACTGGACAGGCTGCACACTCCCATGTACTTAGCTCCCTTCTCATCACTTACTATCAGGGTGAGTAAGAATTCAGGGTGCTCTGTTCCCTGCATGTCCAGGAGAGTGGTGAGGCAGCATCTGGTTGGCCGGGGAGCAGTTGCAAGAAGCTGGCTGCTTCTACCTGTCTAACTGGAGTTGTCCTTCAACACTGACAGAATATGTACTTTGATAATAGTTGATGTTAGTCGGAGTGAATGAAGAGTCCTGAGATCATGGTTATTAAGGAAGGCCTGAGGCATCTCCCGACCCCAGGCTTACAGCATGTCTTCCTTACTTGAAGCCATCCAGGCAGGAAGGATGGTCAGTTACTGGAAACTTTCATATGCATACTCACGTCCAGCTTTGAAACCAATCAATCAAAAAGCCTGTTTCTTCACCATCTGGTTTACAGATCAGAAATAATCATAGTGGTACAGGTGTGGGAGCTCACCTGGAGATCACATCATCTCAGCATGGTATGCATGCTCACAAGGCCTGGGTTTGACCAATTCCCCTTACGTTAAGAAGGAAATTGTTGGAGACTAATTGGCCATATGAGGAATACTTTACATTTGGGTCTGACTCTAAAACAAAAACCTTGACTTAAGAGCATTAGGAGGGGATACAGCAGAGAAAGTGAGAGAATAAGGGGAAAGAAGAGAGGAAGCATCGACAGGAGCTGCAATAATTCCCAGGATGCACAGAAAGAAGGTGAACAGTGGGAGGAGTGAAGATGAACTCTACTCTTTCTCATTCTGCATTCTGTTTCCACTGGGACTCTGTTCCCTGTTTTCACAGCTGGGAAGACCAGATAGCATTTCCCACAGTCCACTGAGACCCTTGGCAGCCTTTTCCAGGCACAATCCGAGTCGCCTGACCCCAGGGAACTTAGACAAATAAGAGTCAGGGGCTTCCTGTCCCAATCATTCCCTCTTGCCTTCTCCTATAGCCTTGTTCCAGAGAACAGCTTCAGCTAAGTGCCCTGTAGCCCTGCTGATTTATTAATAAGCCTTGCAACATAAACATTGCTTTCATGGTGAGCATTTTATTTCCTGAGGTTGCTTTCTCTGCAAGAGGCTTCTGAGCAGTTATCTTATTACTCCACTGGCTGGCTCTACTCTTCCATTAAGGCATCTTGCAGTGGCTAAGGGAGCGAGGGGATCCCCCAGCACTGATTGCAAAGAGAGTTTGGGCACCTGGGCAGGCATCTCTTCCCTGAGCCAATCCCTTATCCCCCACCATCCCTCAGTGCAGAAGCATCCAGCTCCCTGTTCTCCTGGTATCTGCTTATTCCCCTCCTTCATGGTTCACTTTGCACCCAGCCCTGCCTCTGCTCTGAGACGTGACAGTTCTAGGCCTTTCTTATAGACCTCAGGGAGGTCCTTGCTCTTTAGAGCTCTCAAAAATTTCGTGTGCTCTCCTTTTCCAAATTCTTGGTTGATCACACTTTTGTCTACATTCTTCCTGGTGACACATTGCTTTCTCTTTTCTAATATTCTGCTTTTTATTATGACCTTATCCACTAACAAATACAAGTGTTCCAATATACAAAGAGCAAAAAGAGGGTTGTATATGAAACTGAATTACTGTTAATACACAACTTTTAAAAAAGAGTATACCTTTCCCTAATTGATAAATGGTCAAAGGATATGAACAGGCCGTTTTCAGAGAAAGAAATCAAAGATATATGTAAGCACATGAAGAAATGCTCTAATTCACTATTGATTAGAGAAATGCAAATCAAAACAACTCTGAGGTACCACATCTCACCAGTCAGATTGGCTAAGATGACAAAACAGGAAAATGACAAATGCTAGAGAGGATGTGGGCAAACTGGAACACCAATGCATTGCTGGTGGAGTTGTGAACTGATCCAGTCTTTCTGGAGAGCAATCTGGAATTATGCCCAAAGGGCTATAAATACTTTCATACCCTTTGATCCAGCAATACCACTCCTAGGGTTATATCCCAAAGAGATCATAGAAATGGGAGAAAGACCCATATGTACAAAAGTTTATAGCAGCTCTTTTTCTAGTAGCAAAGAATTGGAAATTAAGGGGGTGCCCATCAATTGGGGAATGGCTGAACAAGATGTGGTATATGCATGTTATGGAATACTATTGTGCTATAAGAAATGAGGAGCAGACGGTCTTCATATTTACCTGGAGAGGCTTATACAAACTGATGCTGAGTGAGAAGAGTAGAACCAGGAAAAATTTGTACACAATTACAGACACAACGTATGTGTGATGATCAACTTTGATGGACTAGACTCTTCTCAGCAATGCAGAGATATAAGTCAATCCCAAAAGACTCATGATGGAGAGAAATATGTGCATCCAGAGAAAGAACTAGAAAGAACTAAGTTTATATCCAGGTGGAAGCAAAATACCTGATCTTTTTCCTTCTCTTATTTGGTTTTATGTCCTCTTTACCATTTTTCATTCCAGCTGGTACAATCTGTCCTTATAACCTGACTAATGTATAATATGAAAGTATTTACAGATCCTATACTTGACTATATGCCGCCATGGGGAGGAGGGGAGGGAGGGGGACAAAATGTGAAACTCAAGGAATTGTGGAATTGAATCCTGTAAACTAAAAGGAAACAAACAAATTAATTTAAAAAATTAAAAAAAAGAGTATACCTATACTGAATCTAATCAAGTAGTAATAGCAGTCCATCAGTTGGTCATTCAGCATATTTTTTGAGCACCTGCCATGAGTCAGGCAGTGTGTGGAATGCTGAGGTTACAAGGAAAAGAAAAAATATTGTCCCTGTCCTCAAGGAGCTTACATTCTAATGGGGGAGACAACATTAATTAAATAGATGCATATATGATACATGCAGAGTTGATGGAGGTAACTTTAGAGGGGAAAGCAGTAACATCTGGGGAGACTGGGAAAGGCTTCCTACAGAAGGTAGCATTTGAGCTGTTTTTAATTAAGCCAGGAAAACATTACCCTGTTTGTGTTCCCTTCTTATTTTTCTTTTTTTTTTCTACTATGTATTTTTAATGTTTTATTGATTTTTCTCATTCTTCCTTCTTTTCCTTCCTTCCTTCCTTCCTTCCTTCCTTCCTTCCTTCCTTCCTTCCTTCCTTCCTTCCTTCCTTCCTTCCCTCCCTCTCTTCCCTTTTTTCCATCCTTCCTTCACCACTTCACACTAACTCATCCCCTTACCCCCTAATAGAAGCCTTCCCTTGTTACAAGTAACTATAAATAAGAAATATGAATCAGTACATCGGCCAAGTGTTGTATTGCTTTACTAGAATCATAGATTTCAAACTGGAAGAGGCCTCAGAGAGTCCAATACTCATTTTACAGATGAGAAAACTGAAGCACAGAGAGGTTAAGTGAGTTGCCCCAGGTCCCACAGTCCATGTCAGTGCTCGAGGTCCAGATTCAGTGATTCCTGGCTCTGAATCCAGGCTCTAGCCACTGCTCTCACCCCCACACCTTCTTCAATGCTTATTGACCTTGTGGCAAAGGCAGATATACTGCTGCTGCAGTTTGAGAGCTGGGGGAAACCCACATCTAAACCTTGTGGTTCTTTCTAAGACCAGAAGTGTTTTAAAAAGGGGTGGCAAGGTTGCTGACTTGTCCCGAAAGGCTCCGGCTTCCCCAGCGAGATTGGGGCCTGCCTTAAAAAAAAATGCAGATGTGACTCTCAGCTGGGGGCTTCTCCTGCTGCTGAACCATAATTACATGACTTTCTGCAAAGTGTACTTGGGGGGAGAGAATGTCTCCAGATGGACTCACAGGAGGGGGCTTCCCAGATGGACTCACAGGAGGACGCTCTGTGGGGAGACTGTTCTGTCATTACCATCCTCTGGCTCCATAGCATCTTCAGGATTTGGCTGGCTCGGGGCTCTTATTTTCTGAAAGAGCACAGACTATACCCTCAGGCACAAAATGCCGAAGGCAGAGAGATGAACTGAAGAGAAAGCTGGGCTTAGAGTCCAGATGGCCAGTTTAGTCTCAGGACCCTTAAGTCACTTATTCTCTCTGGGCCTCAGTTTGATAATCTGTAAAATGGGGGAAAGGAATTGGATTGAATGATTTCAAAGGTCCCTTCCAGTTTTAATATGATTCAAACAGAAATGCTCTGGAACCGTTGCTGAAATCACTACTTGGTCTTCCCATAAGGAGCCAGGAGACCCCCAAAATCAGGACAGACATATTTCTTTGGCATATGTGGAGCCTGCCTTTGCTTTGAGACCTAATTTAAATGCCACCTCCTTCATAAAGTCTTACCTTATCCCTTCCTCCCAATCCCCCAATTGGAAATTATTTTTCCTTCCTTGGAACTCAAACAGCATTTTGTTTGCACCTTCACCTTTCTTATTTATACATGCACCATATTCTATCTTGCGTAATAATGATTTGTATATTTGCTGTAGCCTCTCCTTCCCCTCCCCTGGACTGTAAGCTCTTTAAGGGAAGGAAATGTGCCTTAATATGAATCTTTGCATCCCTCTACTACAGTTCTACTCTACTCAGCCTAAGGTGGAAGTGACCTTTACCTCCCAAGGTTTTCCCTCTGGGAAAGCTTAGCTTATAGAACCCATCTGGTGATGTATTATTACCTACTGTCTGAAAGTGGTCTAGTGAACTTCATTCATGCTCAGTACTAAAAGATTGGTCAGAAAGTTATTAATTAATTATTAAACCACATCAAAAGGCAGTAAATAGGGTTCTGGCCATGGAGTCAGTAGGATGTAGGTCCCATTTATGACATTTAATAGATATACGACTCTGGCCAAAATAAGGCTCTGTGCCTCAATTTCCCCATCTGAAAAATAAAGGGGTTAGATTTGATCCTATGAACCTGTAAAACTGTGATACATATTGTTAGGGTATAGAAGAGATCGAAATCCTTATCTGTGGAGTATTCACACTGATGAAACCACAGCTTGGGAGGGGATATTGAAGTTATTTTCTTACAATGCAAACTTAGTATAGTGACTATTTAACAAATACCTGCTGGACTCAAATTTGTATCTACACAACTTGATTAAGTGATATAGATGGAGTGATTTATATAATTCTGAGTGTTTGGGATGTTTCTTTTCTTTTTCTCTCTTTGGTTATCTTAAAGGCACAGTGGAGCAGATGGATTGAGTTACAGATTTGATTGGCTGGTAAAAAACAGCAAAAAGAAGGCATTTTGTCCATTTTTTTAATGAATATAATTTTTAAAAAATCTCATGACTTGACATTTATCAAGTGCCAACAACATGAGGAGGTAGCATGCTTAGGAACAAAGAGTCTGTTTATGCAAACCTTGGCAGCACCAGACAACAGATTTGACCAGTCTTCTCTACGGCCTGGTTGTATGGCTTCCAGAGGAGCATGGACCAGCATTTTATTTGCTTGACTCTAATGCAATTGTGTGGATTAGCTTCCTACATGGAAGGCACTGGGCTGGGCACTGTGAGGAGTACAGAAGTATGGGACACAGTTCCTGCCCTAAAGAAGTTTACATTCAAGCTAGGGAAATTACATACATAGCTACAGCCCAAGGAAAGGCGATCCCATTGGTACAGATGAGTGCTAGAGAAATTCGGGGGAGGGAAAGCATGTCTAACTGGGGATGGTTCTGTGAGAAAATGGGATTTTAGCTGGGCTTTGAGGGGTGGTTAGGATTTCAACAGATAACTTAGGCTGGGAAGGTCAGGCAAAGGCAAGACAGAATATAAAGTGTGATAGATGTGTGCACCCCAAAAACTGTGTGCAACAGAAATCCTTATCCAAATAATACTCAGAGGTTTCTCAAGGTAGGAAGCAGAAAAGAATGGTTTATTATCTAGAGAAAGGGCCACCCTCATGATGAATGGTCAGGGAGGAGAAGCAATTTACAAAAGGAAATGGCCCCAACATGAATTCTCCCCCACCCCCCTCCTGACCCTTTTCTTCCATTGGCTGGAAGTCAGGTGCACAATCTAAACTCGGTAATCTACCTCAATGTAGCAGCAAGCACCCCAAGCATACTCAGGGTTTGCTGCCAATATAGATTCTTGGATCTGCTTTGATAAAGGAAAGCAACTCAAAATGGGTTAACAAGCTTACTTTAATCAGTCAAACATATATCTTTTACCTTGTTCAGGGGAAAAAGGTCAGCACCCTGAACTTCAAAGTATACAGGCAGAATTATCAAGATCAAGTTAGAATTAACAGATCAAGTAGACAGCTTTCCAAACTGTTCAGCCATTACATCCATACCAAATCAACATCTGGGTTTCAACATCTGGGTTTTTTCAAAGCCGGGGGGCTCTGGACAACGGCTTCCCAGAATCCATATCAAATCACAGAACACTTCTCAAAGTGAGCCCCAAAACAAAGCTACACATCAGGGCTTATATAGCCTTCTCCTGGCTCAGAGAATGTAACAACCTTATAGACCCACTGGCCAATCAAAAAGTATTTACTGAAAAACAAGCCTCCCACCCCAGGCTTCAGGTGCACTTTAGCCTAGGGGCAGGGAAGATCTTCCAAATTTACATTCCCATTACACTCAAGGAAACAGTAAACCACCCAATGTACATTTGAGAAAGCACTTCTATCCTTATTTGGCATATCTTGTGCTGAGGTGGCACTGGGGAGGGTCTCCATTGCTCTAAGTCCCAGATTCCTGCAAGGTCCAGTGACCTCTAAACTTAGGCCTAGTGGATGCTGAAGCCACTCTAGATTTGATTTTTCAGAATGGGGAAACTTCACTGCAAATTATCCCTCACATAGACTAAAGAGGTAGCAGCTAAGTCACTATTAAATATGTCGGTTTCTATTCTGTTTGTTCATGTTTATTCTGGGTGAAAGGAGTTTGGTTCAAAGAGTGAGCCCCAGGAATCTGGGAGGAGGGATTCAGGCCAGGTTTTGTAGACAGAACAGCTTTAAAGGAGGACTTCCAGATGTTAACTGTTGTAATTACTACCCGGGTTACAAAGAATCAGTCAGGCCTTCTCCTGGCTCTGGTAGCCAGGGAGTAGCTGTGGTGGAGTTTGCCCAAGCTGAGGAAGTGTCTGTGTTTGTATTTGGGTGGGGGGAGGAGGGATTATAGCTCTAGAGCTGAGAAGTATCTCAGACCTGTCTAGTCTGGATCAGGGGTGGGGAACTTGTGGCCTTGAGGTCACATGTGGACCTCTAGGTTCTCAACTGCGACCCTTTGACTGAATTCAAACCTTACAGGATAAAGAGGTTTGGATTCAGTCAAAGGCCTCACTCAGGGACCTAGCCTTGAGGCCACAGGTTCCCCACCCCTGGTCTGGTCCAATTTCCTCATTTAGCAGATGAGAAAACTGAAACTCAGCAAAATTAAGTGACCCAGGTAGCAAAGCATCAGAGATGAGATTTTATTTAATTTTTAAAGCGTGATTTTATTTTATTTTTTCTTTGTGTACATTTTTAATTTAGTATTTTATTTTTCCCTATTTACATTCAAAAACAATTTTTAACATTTGTTCTTAAAACTTTGAGTTCCGCGTTCTCTTCCTTCCTCCTTCTCCAGATCCCTCTTTCCCTACTCCCTCCAGTGAGAAAGCAAGCAATTCGATATAGGTTATACATGTGTAGTTATGCAAAACATTTCCATAATAGTCATGTTGTAAAAGAAAACATAGACCAAAAAAAAAAAAAAACCCTCAAGAAAAATAAAGTAAAAAAAGCAGGCTTCAATCTGTATTCAGACACAATTAGTTCTCTCTCCAGTGTTGGAGAACATTTTTCATCCTAAGTCCTTCAGAGTTGTCTTGGATTGTTGTATTGTGGAGAATAGCTAAGTCATTTACAGCTGATCGTCTTACAATATTGCTGTTAATTAGTACACAGTACATTTCACTTTGCATCAGCTCATGTAAGTTTTTCCAGGTTTTTCTGAAAGCATTCTGCTCATCCTTTCTACAACACAACAGCATTCCAGGAGATGAGATTTTAATACACACCCTCTGACTCCAGCAGCAGTGATGTTCTTTCTGCTGCCCTGATCTGTCTGCACAGCTAATTCTTTGGTCATTTGGGAGTATGTCGGGTAATATCCTCAGAAGTCTGGTTGTTGATTCCAGATGTTTTAGGGTTGCCCCCTAGGAAGCATAGGGGAAATGAGGATTAGGGTGGTACATGGAGGCAGGCACATTCCCAGCTGGTGCCTCCAACTGGTGAAATTCAATGTGCAGTGTTCCTAGAGCCTTCCATATGGAGTCATCTTAGCATTTGGGAATAGCGATGGCAGATATCTGATGGACGCCATATTTGAATGGCACAGTTCTGAGCCTCTACTAGTCTCTGTGTAGGAAGATACTGCCCCTGGCATTCAAGGATATTTGGAACTTGGAGAGTGTTAGAGATCAGTGTGACTAGATCCATAAAAGTCATTTGGTCCAATCCCTTCATTTTATAAGTGAGGGGAAAGTGACCCTATCCAATGTGTCGTAGGCAGTGAGTAGCAGAACGTTGGCATCATTCTTGAGCTCCCACTCTTACTCAGCTCACCTGAGCTATCTAATCAATTTCCAGTTCTTGCCATCTTTGCCTCTACAACATCTCTTGAATTTGAATCCTTCTCTCATAGGGCCATTACTCCATTTCAGGCCCTTGTGACCTCTTGCCTGGATTTATTGAAAGAGCCTTCTAATTGGTCTCTCAGTCTCAGGTCTCTTCCCATTCCAATCCAGACTCAACCCAGCTGCCAAAGTGATTTTCCCAAAGTGAAAAAATCTCATCTTGTCACTTTCCATCCCGGTCATTACAGTGACTCACGATTACCTCTAGAATCTCTTTTGTCTGACATTTTAACCCTTTACAACCTACCCCCAACTACCTTTTCAGCTTTACTGCATATTATTCCCCTTCAGGCCATAATAGTGGCCTGACACATATGCAGACCTCTCCAGCTGGATGGAGCATCCAGGAAGATGCTGGAGACCTTGCTTCTAAGAGAAGCCTGATTATGTATGGGGAAAGCACCTTGGAGAGACTGGTTCTTGTTGGCTAACCACAGGGTTGGAAGGAACCTGTAACCAAAACCATAGGCGCCTTCAAAAAGGTCACAGACCACTTCTGTTGTCCCTGTTCCATTCAATTTCTCCTTCTCTAAAGGCATCTTGTGAGAGAATGTTGTAAGAGAAGAGGCCTCAGGGTCTTTTCTCCTTCTGAGGCCTTAAGGCCCTGAGGATCCAGCCTCAGTCTTTGGTCTTCTCATTTGTTAATTTCTATTCTAGGTGAAAGGAATCTGTGGGGAGAGTGAGCCTCAGGCTTCTGGAAGCAAGAATGAGACCAGATTGTGTAGCCAGCTCAGTTTTACTATCGCCTCAGGAGTGAACTTCAGGACCTCTGCCCTCTGAAGGATTCTCCAGGCAGGTGTGCCACACTTAGACAAGAGCTTGGTGGGACTCATACTATTTATGGAATGAGTTGGGCCTGCTCTCTCAGGGAAGTGCTCTGTGTTTGTTCTTGATCTCTATATCTGAAGTAAAAATCTCTTTGTAAAAGCTAATTTGTGTTAAGGGATTCAAATTAAACTAGGATGCCATCTCTATGCTGATAATTCTCAGATCTACCCATCTTACCCCAAACTCTCTACTGACATCTGCAGCTGCCTTACAGACATCTCAAACTGGATATCCAGTAGACATCTGAAACTCAGCGTGTCTAAAATGGAAACCATCATCTTTCTTCCTAAAACCTCCCCCCTCCCCCTTCCTTGTTACTATAGATGTACTACTTCTGAGCATTAGTTTTCTTATTTTAAAAATGAGGGCTTGGACTAGACTGTTTTTAAGCTACTCTCTAGCTTTAAAAGTCAAAGATTTGATAATTCTACTCTATTCTATGCAAATGAAACCAATTGTCTCCCATTTACCAAATCATATTTTATTTATTACGATCTAGAGAAAGGGCCACCCTCATGATGAATGGTCAGGGAGGAGAAGTAATTTACAAAAGGAAATGGCTAAGTTATAAAACACCAACATGGATTCTCCCCCACTCCCCTCCTGACCCTTTTCTTCCATTGGTTGGAAGTCAAGTGCACAATCTAAGCACGGCAATCTACCTCAAGGAAACAGTAAACCACCCAATGTACGTTTGAGAAAGCACTTCTGTCCTTATTTGGCATATCTTGTGCTGAGGTGGCACTGGGGAGGGTCTCCATTGCTCTAAGTCCCACATTCCTGCAAGGTCCAGTGACCTCTAAACTTAGGCCTAGTGGATGCTGAAGCCACTCTAGATTTGATTTTTCAGAATGGGGAAACTTCACTGCAAATTATCCCTCACATAGACTAAAGAGGTAGCAGCTAAGTCACTATTAAATATGTCGGTTTCACTAGAGAGAGAACTAATTGTGTCTGAATACAGATTGAAGCCTGCTTTTTTTACTTTATTTTTCTTGAGGGGTTTTTTTTTTTTTGGTCTATGTTTTCTTTTACAACATGACTATTATGGAAATGTTTTGCATAACTACACATGTATAACCTATATCGAATTGCTTGCTTTCTCACTGGAGGAGGTAGGGAGGGATCTGGAGAAGGAGGAAGGAAGAGAATGTGGAACTCAAAGTTTTAAGAACAAATGTTAAAAATTGTTTTTGAATGTAAATAGGAAAAAATAAATTCCAATATGGCTTGACATAAGCACTTTTCTCCCAATGACCCAGTGAGGTGGAGAGTCCAAGCATTTTTTTCCTTATCTTTACAAATGAGGAAACTGAGTTTTGGTGAGGCTAAGAAACTTGCCTGTGGCAACATGATTTACAAGTGAATAAAACTTGTTTTCTTGAATTCTGTCAACTGTGAAGGCCAGAAGGCTGGTGGCTGGAAATGAATCTGCACCCTGTCCTCCATTGCTTATGCCCTGGATACTTATTTTTCTTTCAAAATTCTTAAAGTAAGTTTTAATTGATGTCTTGTTTCTTAAATCATTGTGGTTATTCTCAGAATCCTTCTCTTCCCTTCTCAGAGAACCATCATGACAAATAGTATTTTTTAAAAGAAAAAAATAGTAAACTGATTGATACATTGACAAAAACAACGTACATGTGCAGTGTGTAACAGTTGTGGACCTCCACCTTCATGAAGAGGTTGGGTTGGGGATGTCTCAAAGCTCCTCTTTGGAGTCATGCTTGATCTTGATAATTTTGTTATGTTCACTTTTCACTTTTTGATGTATGGTTATTCTTTTTCTTTTACATTGCTGTAGTTAGTGGATATATTACTTTCTTAGTTCTGCTTTCTTCACTCTGCATCAGTTCATATAAATCTTTCCATGCGTTTTTATTCATCTCACACATCATCATCCCTTTGTCACAGCACTATTTCATTACCTTCGTGCACTACAATTTGTTCATCCATTCCCCAGTCGGGGGCATCTACATCCTGGGCATTTGGAGAAGAGTATGACTTTGACGACTCTATACCAGTCAATGTCAGTCAGCAAACATCTATTAAACTCCTATCATGTGTCAGGCACTGTGCTAAACTCTGGGGATACAAGGAAAGGTAAAAAACAGTCTCTTCTCTCCAGGAAGTCACAAGCTAATTAATGGGAGAGACCACATGCAAACAACTATGTACAAACAATATATACAGGATAAATAATCCAACCCAGGAAGCACTATGACTAAGAAGGACAGGGAAAGATGTCTTGAAAGTCCGGTTTTAGGTTAACACTTGAAGGAAGCCAGGAAAACTAGGCTATCTCCCCATCTGCTGGCCATGCCCCTGCCACTCCCTACTCAGCCTTTCCCTGGACGTAACAAACTCCCAGGCAAAGATATAGTCAAGCTAGCCATTTAATTAGATTAGATAATAGGACAGCAAACTTTAAAACCCCTAAATTCCTCCCACTCCTTTTTCCATACTTCAGGGCAAAAAACCTCTCCCTCCCGGGATGGAGTCCATTTCCTCTGTTTTTAGCTTTCCAGGTGCAGTTCAGGAATAGGGGGAGAAACAGCTCAGAAATTCAGTGTTTTATAACAGACCTCTGACAATCAGTAAGTCAGGCAGCTAGTGGCACAGCAGAGAGAGTGCTGGGCCTTTAGTCATGAAGATGCCACTTAGTTCAAATCCAGCCTCAGACACTTACTAGCTGTGTCACTCACCCTGGGCAAGTGATTTAATGCTTATTTAGCAAAACTATATAAGTTTGACTCAAATTTCCTCGTCAATAAAATGAGCTGGAGAAGGAAAGGGCAAACCACTCCAGTATCTTTGCCAAGAAAACCCTTTAAAGGGTGTTGAAGAGTTAGACATATCTGAAAAGTGACTAAACCACAATGACAACAACAAAATCGGGAGTGGGACGTAGATACTCATCATAGGTTGTCTCAAATAGAAAGAACCATGACAGCTTTTTTTTTTTTTTTAATTTTTGCTTTTGGGAGGGGAGAAGGCAGGGCTTTTGGGGTTAAGGGACTTGCCCAAGGTCACATGGCTAGTAAGTGTTAAGGGTCTGATTTGAACTCATGTCCTCCTGACTCCAGGGCTGGTGCTCTATTCACTGTGCCACCTAGCTGTCCCCCATGGCATCTTTTGGTGACTTTCATGGTCACAGTGAAATGTCTAAACAGGATGCTGATTCCCAGCACCAGGACATGGAGCCCTATTCTGTCTCTACCACCTTTTGGCCACTGATGCTCCCCTCCACTGAAAAGAGGAGACCACTGAAAGGCTCTGAGGGCAAATGAAGCCGGGAGCCCAGGAGCAGGTACTATGCAGTCACCATTGTCCCCTGATCTCTAATCATCACCTTTGTGGTCCCCATGCCGTCAGAGGTCTGACAGCCCCTCTGTTCAAGTTAGCCTGCGTGGTGGCTGAAAGGACAGATGAGGCTATGCTCACACCAATGAGGGGCTAGGATGCTCCCTCTCCAGAGTGGCCAAGCTGCTACTTAGTCTAACCCTTGTCTTCTCATTCTTAAGTCTCGTGTTCTTTCCACTAGACCATGCTAGAAACACTGTCCCTCTTCCTCCCCCCTTTCCTGGATTTCCCTCCTTGTAAGGGTTGCATAGAGGTCTGGAAGAAGGTTAGAACATCTGGTACCTCTAGTGAAGGGGAAAAAAATATGTCAAAGTTATCCAAGATTCATAGCACCCTGCTTGAAGGCATCTGCTAGCACCATGGAGAGAGCACTGGGTCTGGACTCAGGAAGCCCTGAGTTCAAATGTGGCCTCAGATACTAGACTATGTGACCCTGGGCAAGTCACTAGGCCCCTGTTCACCCGAGTTTTCTCAACTGTGAAATGATGATAATAGTAGCACTTATCTTGCAGGGTTGTTGTGAGGACCAAATGAAATAATATGTGTAAAAGATGCTTAACTCAGGGCGAAGCACATAGTAGGCTCTCTGTAAATGCTTATTCCTTTCCTTTTCCCCCTCTAAGCCTCACCAGCTCCCTGTCATACATGCTTCTAACTTATTTGCCTACCAGCATTCAACGGAACCTTTCCCATGAACTGTTCAAACCTTAGTTTTCCTTAAATTTTTTTTAGCTGGATGAGATGGGGAAAAATACATGGAAAATTTCCCAAGAGTGCTGAATTTGCCATCTTGGGTTATGCAGAGACATTGCATGTCAAACACCTTTGATTCTTTAGATGAGAACTGATAAATAAATGTAGCCTAAAGTAGCAGGGAATTGACTAATAACAATTCAAGGCCATCTGGCTTTAACCGCATTGTTAGATGTTTTCCTTTGTGGTCTCTTCTGTTGACGTGTTGTGGTCTTTGCTGAAGCTCATCTTACCTTGCCTGTGTACTTGCTAAGAGAACCTGTTCCCCCCATTCTCCTGCCACCCACAATGTTTTTGCTTAAATTGACATTTCCAATTTTTTTCTTTTACTCCACAACTGACATCTCGTGATATTTTCAGTTTCGCATATTTATCTGAAAGCTGGTCAGCTCTTTGGACTGACCTGACTCTGCTTCCTCTGGTCCTCCTCCAGCAGCTGAATGGATTGGTGGCTCCTTCTCCTCTGGCAAGCCCTTCTCCCTGGCTCAGGTAAGACTAGACAAGAAGGCAGCTTCATGCAGTGGAAGGATGTCTGTATTGAAAGTCCAAGGACCTGGGTTTTGAATGCCACTGTCCAGCCTTCATGATGTTGGCAGAGGCACTTTTCCTCCTTGGGCCTCAGTTTCCTCATCTGTAGAATAAGGCGGTTGGATTAGATGACAGCTGGAGTGCCTTTTAGCTAGCTCTGTGATCCTTTGACCTCTTTAGGTCTCTCTTTCCTTATTTGTAAAATCAGAGGGGTTAGTCTAGCTGTCTTTTACGTCTATGATCCTATGACCTCTCTATGACTCTGTTTCCTCATCTATAAAATCAGAGGATTGGGTCCCATGATATCTAAGGCCTTTTCCATCTCAGAATCTCAGAATCCCTTATCTTAGGGATCCCTAAAGGTAGCCAGGTAGAGAGCTTTGCTGAAAAATGATTAGAGACTAAGGAGCCCAGCTAAGGAACTATGGAGTGCAACAACTCTGTGAAAGAAGACATTTGGCAGTCATTTTTGAGGGGGCTTCTGGGTTCTGGGTCAGGGTGGGCACTGGGTTAAATTGTGAAGGATGCCAAGGTCTGCTTACTTTGAGCCAAGTTCCTAAGGAGCTGAGCACAGCACAGAAACCATTAAGACTAGGGGTGCTGAGCTAACACAGAGTAAGTTGGGGCAGGGGAGGGTCTATGGAGACCGAATTTCTCTTGTTCTTGCAAAATTACTTCTTTATCCTATGCTCCTCAGCATTTCTGAGAGAGGTAACCTATGAAGACTGACTACCTTAGTGTGAAATTATTTTCCTCCTGTCCAGACACACATAGGCAGGCACAGGGGTGAAAGGAGAGAAGCAGACTATCATGGAAGACTAAATCTACTTCACAGTGTTCTAGAAGTCAGCTTGCTTAGGAAAAAAAAAAGAGTTTCCTTTTATTGATTAAATTTTTTTTTTTATTTTTGCTTTTTGGAAGGGCAGTTGGGGTTAAGTGACTTGCCCAGGGTCACATAGCTAGTAAGCATTAAGTGTCTGAGGCCAGATTTGAACTCAGGTCCTCCTGACTCCAGGGCCGGTGCTCTATTCACTGTGCCACCCAGCCACGTCTTATTGATTTAATTGTAGGACAAGATAGGCACTCACCGGCAGAGATTAATCTATGTGTGTATATATATATATATGTGTGTGTGTGTGTGTGTGTGTGTGTGTGTGTGTGTGTGTATACACACCTTGTCTGTCTATCTATCATCTATCTATCTAATGTTAGGTCCCTTGAATTATGAAGAACTATAATAGGATCAGGGCAGGAAGGTAGTATAGTGTATAGAATGCTGGTCCTGGAGTCAGGAAGACCTGAGTTTCAGTCTGGGTCTCAGATATTTACTAGCTGTGTGACCCTGGGCAAGTCACTTAACCCTGTTTGCCTCAGTTTCCTCAGCTGTAAAATGATCTGGAGAAGGACATGACAAACTCCTCCAGTATCTTTGCCAAGAAAACCCCAAAAGAGGACGTGAAGACTTGGATACAACTGAAACTAATGAACAACAACAAGAAGAAAATAATAGGGTCAGAGAGAGCAAGATGTAAAGAACAATGAATTTGGAATTGGAGGCTCTGGGCTTGAAATTTGACTCTCCTATTGTGTGACCCTAGGCAAGTCATTTCATCTCTTTAGTAAAACCTCAGTTTCCTCATCTGCAAAGTAAGGGGGCTGGACTTGAAGAAGTTTAACTTGAGATCCATTAACTTTAAAAAAAAATGTGGACAAATTTCAATATAACTAGTTTTATGTGTAATACTATATTTTTAATCATATGCATTTAAAAACATTCTGAGGAGTCCACAACAGACACACAGATACACACACACATACACTCACAGAGGCTAAGATACCATGGGACCAGTTGATTCCTGAGACTCCATCTAATACTATATCTTATGTTCCTAACACCCACAGGAACTTTTCCGTTTAATTGGGGAAAGAAGTCATAAAACGATTAGTATCACACGTAAAACAATTAGTGAATAAGAAATTATTATTCATAAGAGCATTGGACCCAAGATTAATCAGGAAGAGAGAGAGCTGAGTAGCCTTCAGGAACTTGTAAAGCTCCTTTAATCATCCCAAACTTCTTTTAGAAACAAAGGGGCATCTTTATAGTACCTGTATTCTACCAGTGGTGTTGTGTGTCTGTGAGATATGGAACACAAAGGGCTCTGAAAAAATCAGGAATGAACATTCTCTCTTGGGCCATGGAGAGGAAAATGGCAGGTGGGAGCCAGCATCAACTGCAGGTGCCTCAGGCTGGTTCCCCAGGATTTTGATCAGACACAGGCCATTCAACAGTTAACAAAACATGTAAGCCTAGCATAGGAAGCATAGTCAAGAGGGATACAACACTTAGCTTAAAGAGACAAAGGCTTCCTAAGCCCACCTTCACTTTCCTTCACAGAAAGGGATGTGGTCAGTAGGTTGGGGCAGGGGGTGGTGACGTACTTGCTCTATCAAGTCTGAAAGACCCTGAATCCATGGGAACAGGTTGATTTGTGACTGTAGGTAAATAGGAAGCCACTGTCACCAGGAAGCTAGGGTCAACTAAAGAACAGCAATTTGGCTTCAACGTTGGCCCCCAGGCCAATTAAGCCTGCATTACCTACGGGATGGAGATTGATCCTATTTCATGGCAGGTTCTTAAAAGTCTTGGGAAGATCTTCTAGTATATAGATGGCTTTAGGGAGGTTACTGGACAGCCCTAATCTCAAGAGATGTGAGGGACCTGGCATAGGCAATACTGAAGGAAAAACAGGAGGAATAAAACCAAAACTTAAAAATAACAAAAGCAAAAAAAAACAACTAAAAGTATATTGTTAAAAACAATCTGCTAAAATAAATTTGATGGTCCCTGAAGTAGCATCCAAATGTCAAAGAATGAAGACCAGAAATGCTAAGCTTTACTTCTCCCCTTTGGAAGAACTAAATCTCAGTGTTTGGTCTGTGTGGTAGGTAATGCCAAATTCATGCAGTTCACAGTGATGGAAGGCTGTGAAAGTGAGTAGGAGCAGCACCAGTCAGTCATTTAGCATTTATTACGTGCCTGTTGCGTACAGGCACTGTGCCAAATGCTGAAAATACAAAGAAAGGCAAAAAACACCACCCCAATAAAAGGTCTCTTTCCTTAACCGTTTGTAGTCTTATTGGGGGAGATAACATGCAAACAGCTACATATACAAACAAGATATATACAGGATGAATTTGGAATACATTCAACGGGAAGGCATTATGATTAAGAGGACAGGGAGAAGGTTCTTGTGTGAGGTGCGACTGAAGATGAAATCTGAAGGAAGCCAGGGAGGACAGCAGGTGGAGATGAGGAGGGAGAGAGTTCCAGGCATGGGGGGCAGTTGGTGAGAATACTCAGTGTCCAGAGATGGAGTGAGGAATAGCAAGAAGGCCAGTGTTACTGGAACACAGCATGTGTGAATGGGAACAAGGTGTAAGAGAACTAGAAGGCAGGAAAAGGACAAAGTATGAAAGGCCTTGAAAGTCAAACAGGATTTTATATTTGATCCTGGAGGTAAAAGGCAAGTCACTACAGGTTATTGAACAAGGGGTGATGATGATATGGTCAAACTTCTGTTTTAGGAAGGTCAGTTTGACAGCTGAGCGTAGGATACACCAGGAACATCAAAGACACAGCAAAAATGAGGACACTTTTGGAAGTTGCTAATTTTTCTTAATGGTCTAGCATCGAGTGGCTGAGAGGTCAGAATGCAGTATTGAGGACATGAGGAGAGATGGAAGCTCTCACTGTACCACTCGGTACTCCCTGGACCCCCTCCTCGAGAACACCTTGGGGGGCAGCAATAATACCAAATTTCTCCCCCTTAGAGGTCTATGCTAAGGAGCTACCCTACCTCTTCTGTAGGAATGACTCTCCTTGCCTTCATCCAAGGACTTAGGATTGCTACCAAGTTAACTAAGGGGACCACTACCCCCCCCCCCCTTTCTCCAGGTCAGTTCATAGTTGTCAATAAGACAGTTTCATCTCCTTGTAGTTAGAAAATTAAACCAAGGCGCTTCCCAATAATTCTACCCTCATTGTTCTATTTCCCCCCAAGACTTCTATGGGAAGGAGGAAGGGTCTTTTGGGTTTCCTATACAAGAGGATCTTTTCCCATCTAAATGGCTTTTTCCTTAAGGAAAGGAGACCTGCCAACTAAGGGGGACTTAAGCAGAAATAGCATATAGACAAAAGGAGCAAGGAATTAGAGAAGGAAGAGATCAAAGGGACCCGATGTTATCAGAAAAGGAGAGGGGCCTTGGGGGAAAGGTACAATGTCTATGAGCAAAGAGAAGAGGGGGTGGGGTGGAGAAGCATTCCAGGCGGTGAGGCAAGGAAGGGGCAAAGCTAGAACTTACCTTAAAAGGTAGCTCTCAGGCAACCAGTCAGTCAGCAAGCATTTTAAGTGCCTTCTGTGTGTTCCAGGCACCGTGGTAGGTGCAGAGGATTCAAATAAAGCAAAGACCAATCCCTACTCCCAAAGAATTTACATTCTAATGGGAAGGTGGGACAAGAGGGAGAGATAACAAGTATATATGTGTGTGTGCATGTGTTTGTACACATATGTGTATATTTTGTTGTTGTTAAGTCATTTTCAGTAATGTCTGACTCTGTGACCCTTTTGGGAGACTAGAGTGGTTTGCCATTTCCTTCTCCAGCTCGTTTTACAGATGAGGAAACTGAGGCAAACAGGGTTAAGTGACTTGCCCAGGGTCACACAGGTAGTAAGTGTCTAATGCTGGATTTGAACTGAGGAGTCTCCCTGACTCCAGGTCCAGCACTCTATCCACTGTGCCACCTAGCTCCCTACTTATGCATATATAGCATAAATATACAAGTGAATAAATGCAAATATATACAAAGTAGATAAATAGAAGGTAGTTTAGGAGGGGTACATTAGCAGTTAGGGGGCCTGAGTTGTATGTTAAAGGATGGGAAGGACTCTTAAGAGCTAAAGATAAGCAGGGATCACATTTTAGACCAGCGCAAAGCTTGAGAGACATGACATGGGTCCAAACTGCATGAGATAAACCACTTGAGTATATTCCACTTGAGGTTGTGCTTACCTCCCTGGCTTTGGATCAAGGAATCAATAAGCATTTATTAAGCATCAACTGATATGCTGAACGTTATTCTAAATGGCGGGGACACGAAGACAGAAAAAAAGAGTTCCTTTCTGTATATGCCTATGTGACCATGTACAGAATTCTGGTTTACAGAAAGGCTAGTGTACCATTTCAGAGATCCAGGAAGGGAGTTCAAAGGAAACACGTATTGGAGACTGCATTAGTTACTTATCTAGGAGTGTCTCTGCTTCTTGTTATTTTTAAAGTAAGAAGAATTTGTTAAACAATTATTTCTTTATTTAGTAAATAATTGTTATGTGCCAAGCACCGTGCTAAGTGTAGGGTACACGAATACCAAAAACAATGACAGTTGGGGTGGCTAGGTGGCACAGTGAATAGAGCACCAACCCTGGAGTCAGGAGGACCTGCATTCAAATCCAACCTCAGGCACTTAACACTGACTAGCCGTATGACCTTGGGCAAGTCACTTAACCCCAATTCCCCTGCCCTCCCCCCTCCAAAAAGCAAAAAACCAAAAACAAGTCCTTGCCCTTTAAAAACATGTATTCTTTTAAAAATGTTATGTTTTTCAAATAAGCTAATTTTTCTCTCCTTTCTACCTATTTCTCTTGATGCTGAAAAACAAAACAAAACTTTTGTAACAAGGGTACATAGTCAAGCAAAATGAATTTCTCCTTGGCCATGGCCAAAATTATATCTCATTCTGTCAGTAGGTGAGTAATGAATCATCAGCAGCAGCAGCACTTTGGACTTGTGGCTGGTCATTGCACCGATAGGGATTTTTGAGTCTTTCAGAATCGTTCATCTTTACAACGTTGTTGTTGTATCCATCTCTTGTATCTATCTCTTGGTTATGCTCACTTCACTGTATAGGTTCATACGAATCTTCTCAGGCTTCTCTGAAACCGTCCCTTTTGTCATTTCTCACAACACGCCTGTATTCCCCTACAATCGCCTTCCACAATTTGTTCAGCTTTTCCCCAATCCACGGTCACCCCCTTAGTTTCCAGCTCGGCAATTTGCTGTTCTAAAGAGCTTGATTGTTGGGGCTGAGACTCTCATGTTGGAAATGAAAGACTTCATGGGCCAGGCTGCAGGAAACAGGAGGGTCACTCCATTAAAGTAAGAGTGAAGGGGGTTTCTTTTTCCCCAGGGCTTTTGTTGATTCCTGAATGGATCAACTACTTTTTTTTTAAAAGAGCCATTAACAAAAAAAGGCTCTGGTTTTTTAACTGAAAGAGGACAATGGTGGCCATCTCTCATAAAAAAGAGATAGCCAAGGACTTCAGATGCACCCAGAATCTGGAAGCCAAGCAATGCTCTGCAGTCACATGCCCAGGAGAACAGTGTCTGGCAGAGACAACATGCCAAGCAGAAGTTGCATGTCTCTGGTAACAGTATCCAGCAGCATTTCATTCACCAGAGACCAGCAAGGGGCAGGATTCAAAGGCCGAAGAGCCTCAGAGGTATGAGTTGCCTCTTCGCACGTTTCCCTGGCTTGCATGTGTTTCTTACACGTGTGCCCTTCCACATTTGTTCTTTGCCAACAACATATTGCCTATGTGCATATACTTCTAAGCATATTTCTCATGGGTACCCAGTTTTCCTGTATCTGGGCAGCTAGGTGGCACAGTGGATGGAGTGCCAGGTCTGGAGTCAAAAAGACTCCTGAGTTCAAATCTGGTCTCAGACACTAGTTGTGTGACCCTGGGCAAGTCACTTAACCTTGTTTGCCTCAGTTTCCTCATCTGTAAAATGAGCTAGAGGAGGAAATGGCAAACCACTCCAGGATCTTTGCCAAGAAAACCCCACAAGGGTCATGAAGAGTCAGACATGACTGAAATGACTGAACAACAAAATGTCTCCCACAAGTTTGTGTGGAAATATTCAATTGCTGTTTTTCTGACTACCATATAGGCCTTTCATTAAGTCCCTTTGCTTTGAATAATGTCCTCTGACTATAAAAGGTAAACACATCAATAGAGGCTCATGAGATAGACTGTAAATATTTCTGGCTCCAGCAACTACCCTGAACCGTGGGGGAGCCACCTGCCCTACAAACCAGAGGAGGTGAAGGAGGGCATCAGTCACTATATGCTTAAATGGTGGTAGCAATTTGAGGCTGCAGGACTGGTGATCAGAGTGCAGGGAAGAACCTTACGCTTCAGTCGCCTGAGGGCCCCAAACTGGTAGAGGGAATGTGATTTCAAGACAGTTTTTACCAATTGGGGTGACTCTAATTATAATCCATAATCCCAGGGAAGCCATGGTCTTCAGCAGGGTCCTGAAGCCTGTCCTCCTGGGTAAATCAGATGGGACTGGATTAAAGGAGGACCTTAAATAGTAGAGAATTTTAGATAATGAGGTATAAAAATAGTGATTTTGAACTGGAGGAATGATATTATGAAAATTGTGAAGGCCTTTCATCCTGGCAGCCAGTTTTGATACTAGAACACCTTCCTGTCCAAGACCAGATACCACTTCTTTTTTCAGTGTAGCCTTCTCTGCTTGCCCCCAGAGGGAAATAAGCCTTCCTACCTTCTTTGTGAGCTCAGATATGACTATTTTTATCTTGCATGCACTTTCAGACTTTACTTAATATTATGTTTATGCAGGGACATGCTTAGAAAGGCAATGTGGGGTAATGGAAAGAGCATTGAGATTAAAGTCAGAAGACCCATGGTGCCTTAGCTTAGCTCTAACACTAATTGGGTGAACGTGGGCCTGTAACCACAGATCTCACAGCCTCAGTTTTTCCATTTATATTCTCCGTAAAATGTAGGTAATACTTAAGACATTTACATCTTGTAGCTGTTGTGAGGAACACACTTTATAAACCACAAAGTACTTGGGGTTTATGGTAAGTTTGCTTTTAAAAAGATTTTGCAATTTTCATCTCACCAGCATAGGATGAGAGTCCTTATTCCTCTAAAGCCCAGCCTGGAGTATGCATTCAATTTTGTACTATTTTTTTTTTACTACCTCAATGGATATGAGATGGCTTCTTAAAGCTGTTTTAATTTGGATTTTTTAAATTATTAGTTAGGCTGAACATTTTATTAAATAATTATTTGTAATTTGTGTCTCCTTTCTTGTAAATTTGAATATTATCTTTATTTATTTATTTTTGCCTGGGTTTTTTTTTTTAGAGGGGAGAAGGCAGGGCAATTGGGGTTAAGTGACTTGCCCAAGGTCACACAGCTAGCAAGTGTGTCAAGTGTCTGAGGCTGGATTTAAACTCAAGTCCTAACTCCAGGGCTGGTGCCACCTAGTCTCCCTGAATATTTTTTTTTAAATAAAATTTTAGATATTGTTTTTGTTACTAATATTGGGCATACATATTTTTCCAGTAGCATATTTTTCTTTTTATTTTCATTATTTACTTTTTTGTTGTACAGAAGGACAGGGAAAAATCATTTATATTGAGCCTGCTGTGTCAGTCACTATGCTGAATGATTCTACAAATATTATTCCATTTGATCCTTAAAAACAACCCTGCAAAGTGGATGCTATTATTATCATCCTCTTTTTATAGTTGAAGAAACAGGCAAAGAGAAGTTAAATGACTTGTCCAGAGTTATACAGCTAGTATTGGAGGCAAACTAGAGAAACTTATACATAAAAAGCTTTCCCCTCCCTTCACAGTTGAGATATGTATATTATTTTATTTTCTCCTACCTTAGCTATACTTCTTTTTATTTTGTATTTTATATTTATTTATCTATAATCTAGCTGGAATTTCTTGTGATATATGAAGCTATGTTCAGATCTAAGTTTATTTTTTACCCTGTTGATAAATCATTTTAAAGTATATTAACACCAAAAAGTCCCCAAGTATTACAATTTTACTTTAAACATTTCATTGTGTGATTTCTATTTTCTTTGCCTTGTAGTTAAAAATAAAAGCACTACACCAACTGATCCTTAATCCTTGGAGGCATTCTTAATTTCTAGCACTTTTTTTTTTTAAAGCAATTGGGGTTAAGTAACTTGTCCAAGGTTACACGGCCAGTTTTTTTTTTGTGTGTGGGTGTTAAGAATCGAGTCCGGAACCGATCCCAGGTCCTCCTGACTCTGGGGCTGGCTTTACTCACTGCGCCACCTAGCCGCCCCAATTTTCAGCACTTCTAATGTTAAATGATGCATCTTGTCCCCAGTTTTTGTTTTCTATCAGCATATCAAAGCTGAGAGGCTCTAGGAGTAGAGAAGACTGAGCCAGCCTCAAAGTGAAGAAGATTTGGGCTCAGGGCCTCTCATAAAGGACAACCTGTGAGCTCCTGAGCTCCAGCAATCCATTGGCCTCAGCCTCCTCAGTAGCAGGAATTACAGGTGTGTACCACCACATCCAGGGCAGCTAAGTATTGTAGTGGATAAAGTGCCAGGCCTGGAGTCAGGGAAGACATCTTCCTGAGTTCAACTCCAATTGCCTCTCCTGTATACACGCATATGTATGTATATATGTGCATATATGTGTGTGTATTGTCCACTATGCCACTTAGCTACCCAAATGTCATCCACTCCATCTATGTATAATTCCATCCATGTATAACTCATTGTTTATCTATCAAATCAAAGCAGATCCTAGACATGCAGAAACACTATTTTCACAGCAACCCAGTGGTGAGACCTTGCTCCTGGGGCAGGCCAGCAGAGAAATCCCACAACCTGGGAAGGTCAGCAGGGTGCCCCACTCCCTAGTACAAGCCAGAATGTAAGCAAACCCTTTTGTGCAAGCAAGCAGCTAGTCCTGAATCCCAGTGAAAGCCAGAAGCAAGACCCTGAGTCCCAGCACAAGAAGCATGAGGCAGTGCAGGACTAGAGCCCAACTCTCACATAAAAACACCAAGTCACTAAATACACAGAAAAATGTGAGTAAAAAACCATTCAATTAATAAAACTAGAAGTTCAGTTTGTGAAAAAATCAATAAAATAGATAAATCATTGGTTAATTTGACAAAAAAAAGAAAACTAATTTACTAGGTATCAAAAATGAAAGGAGTGAATTTACTACCAATGATGAGGAAAGTAAGAGAATCATAAGCCAATCAATTTGACAATTTAAGTGAAATGGATGAACATCTACAAAAATATAAATTTCCCAGATTGACAGAAGAAATAAAATATTTAAATAACCTAATCTCAGAAAAAGAAATTGAACAAGTCGGGGAGGCCAGGTAGCACAGCGAGTAAGAGCACCGGCTCCAGTGTTGAGAAGACCTGGAGATCGAATCCCGGGCTCAGACACTTAGCACCCACCCAGAAACACCTGGCCGTGTAACCTTGAGCAAGTTACTTAACCCTGATTGCTTAAAAAAAAAAAAAAAAGAAATTAAACAAGTCACCAATGAATTTCCTAAGACCCCCAGAGCCAGATTGGTTCACAAGTGAATTCTACCAAACATTTAGAGAGCAATGAATGCCAATACTATATAAATTATTTAGAAAAATAGACAAAGAAGGAGTCCTATTAAATTCCTTTTATGACACAAATATGGTGCTGATTCCTACACAAAAAAGAGCCAAAACAGAGAAAGAAAATTAGAGATCAATTTCCTTAATGGATATTGATGCAAAAAATTTAAATAAAATACTAGCAAGGAAATTACAGCAATATATCACAAGGCTCATACACTATGTGAGATGTATACCAGGAATGCAGGACTGGTTCAATATTAGGAAAACTATCAGCATAAATGACCATATCAATAACAAAACCAACAGAAAACATAGATGATCTCAATAGATGCAGAAAAGGCCTTTGAGAAAATACGACACCTATTCCTATAAAAAAACAACAACACTAGAAAGCATAGGAATAAATAGAGCTTACTTTAAAATGATAAGTAATGTTTATTTAAAACCACCAATTTTAAGCATTATCTGTAATGGGGATAACCTAGATGCCTCCCCAATACAATCAGGAGTGAAGCAAGGATGCCCATTATCACCTCTGTTATTCAATATAGCGCTAGAAATGTTGGCTATAGCAATAAGAGAAAAAAAATGGAAGGAATTAGAATAGACAATGAGGAAACAAAACTATAACTATGCAGATGATATGATGTTATACTTAGAGAATCCTAGAGAATCAACTAAAAAACTACTTGAAATTATTAACAACTTTAGCAAAGTTGCAGGATATAAGATAAACCCACATAAATCATAAGCATTTCTTTATATGACCAACAAAGTATGATTGCACATGTATAATCTATATCTTATTGCTCACCATCTCAGGAATGGCAGGAAGAGGAGAGGGAGGGATAGAATTTGGAACTCAAAAGAAATTTTTTTAAAATTAATTTTTAAAATTTACCTTACTCTGTCTCTTATTTTTTTTTAATTAAATTACTTATTTTGGGTTTTTAACATTTACTTCCATAAATTTTAAATTTTCTCACCCTCCCTCTGCCTTCCCTTCCCAAGATGGCTTGCAATCTGATATGGGCTTTACACATATATTCCTATTAAACACATTTTCACATTAGTCATGTTGCATAGAAGAATTACAACAAATGGGAAAAAACAAGAGAAATAAAACAAAAAAGAAATTGGCCTGCTTCGTTCTGCATTCTGACTCCATAGTTCTTTCTCTGGATGTGGCTGGCATTTTCCATCATGTGTCCTTTGGAATTGTTTTAGGACCTTGCATTGCTGAGAAGGGCTAAGTCAAACAAAATCGATCCTCTCACACTGTGGCTGTTACTGTGTATAATGTTCTTCTGAGAACTCAAAGTTTAAAAAAAAAATGTTAAGAAAATGTTTAAAATGTGATTGGAGGGAAAATAAAATATATTAAAAAAAAAGAATGACACAAAGAGATGGCATGGTTGGGCTTGTACCAATGGAGGGAACCAACATCAATGGCATCACAAAGCTATTGGAGTATTAGTTTTACATTTTCTATTCTATTTGTTTCTGTTGTTAACATTTTCTCTTTTTATAACTTCTTTAGGCCTATTGCTTTATTCCTTTTCTAGGGTTTTAAAACTCAGATAGTTCACTTAATTTTTCTTTTTCTCTTAATGCTAGCATTTGACGATACAAATTTACATTCAGCTTTGGTACATCCCATAGGCCTTGATATGTGGTATCACTATTATTGTGAAATACTCATTTATCATTTTCCTGGTTTTTCTACAATCCAATTAATATTGAATAGATTTTTAAAATTTCCATGCAAATTTGTATCTATTGTTCAAGTTGTTTATTTTTATTTTTTTTTTAAAGCAATTGGGGTTAAGTAACTTACTCAAGGTTACATGACCAGGTGTTTCTGGGTGGGTGCTAAGTGCCTGAGCCTGGATTCGATCCCCAGGTCATCCCGACACTGGAGCCAGTACTCTTACTCGCTGTGCTACCTGGCTGCCCCTAAGTTGTTTATTTTTAAATTTTATTGAATTATGGTATAAAATACAGCATGTATAATTTTTGCCTTTTTCAATTTATCAAAGATCTAGGTCATAAGAGGTGGCAGCTTGGTGGTACAGTGGATAGCAGGCTGGGTCTTGAGTCAGAAAGAACTGAATTCAGTTTCTGACATTTACTAGCTATGTGACTGGGTAAATCACTTAACTCTGTTTGCCTCAGTTTCCTCACCTGTAAAATGAGCCAGAGAAGGAAATGGAAAACCATTCTGGTATCTTTGCCAAGAAACCACAAATGAGGTCACAAAGAGTCAGACGTGACTGAAATGACTGAACAAGAAGAACTAGGTCATAACATAAGGGGTCATACATCATAGGATTCTAAATTTAGAAGGGACCTTAGAGACTATATAAGCTAATTCTATTATTTGACAGATGAGGAAACTGAGGCACAGGTAGAGTAAGTGACTTTCTTAAGGTTACTCACAAAATAAGCAACAGGACTGAGATTCAAACCCAGTCTTTTGACTCCAGATGTACTGCTCCTGCAACTATACCACTGGGCTATGAACATAAATACATAATCAAATTTTGTTAGAGTTCTACATACACTCAATAAGCATGTGTATTCCCTTCTTCTACCATTTAATTATCTCCATATGCCTGTTATTTCTAGCTTTCTTAACACTTAATAAGCCTGTCAGATCTTCCATTTCCTCAGTGTCAATCTTTTTGCTATATTGTCATTCTGACAATTGACTGTTGAAGTCCTTTACTATTATTATATCTTTGTATAGTTCTTCTTCTATTACTGTTAACCTTTCTTTTATGAATTTAACTGTTGAATTGTTTGGAGCATATAAGTTAAAAATTGTTATATATTCATTATTTATTCTTCCTTTCACTATTGTATAATACCCTTGTCTGTCTTTCTTTTGATGTCTGGGTAGAATTCAACCTTAGGTGTTATCATTACTGTCACTCCTGCTTTTTTAAAAATTGCTGCAAATCGTGCAATACCATAGTCTCTGAAGAATTAAAGTTGGGGGTTACCTAGAGGGCAATGGAGAGATGCATGATGGGAATGAGCAAGCTGCAATACATTGCTAATGAAGAATTAAACAGGAGAAGTGGTGTGAAGGCTGTTGTCAAACAGCGATGTATGCCTGGAAGAGGTCGGCCAGTCATGTGGTAAGTAATGTCTACTGACAGCTGATGCATAGGTCCAGGGCTCCATTGTTATGCACACTATATCAAGAATTCTAGAGGAAGGGTGCAGCATGTGAAACCCTAGTGGAAGGATACAGAGTAGCACTGAATGGGAAGGAGTGAATGGGTGGCCCTCTAGGTCCTCAAGTGCAACTCTTTGACTGAATCCAAACTGCACAAAACAAATCCCCTTAATAAAAGGATTTGTTCTGTAAAACTTGGATTCAGTCAAAAGGCCACACCCAAGGACCTAGAAGGCCTCATGTGGCCCTGAGGCCACAGGTTTCCCACCTCTGGAGTAAGTACTTTTGGAAAGAGTATCAATCTTTCTGAGATTCCAGATCAATCAAAGCATAGAAGCAACTATACAATAATTTTGACCAAGCTCTTAACTTTTAGTCAATCTATTTCTTTTTGCATTAAATTTATTTTTTAGAGTCAGCCTATTATTTTTTTAAGTTGATTTGAAAAATTAATTTAAAAATCCATTTTAAAATACAACTCTTTTCCTTTTAATAAGAGGTCATAAATGGGTATAAAGAAGGCAGATAGGTGGTGCAGTGGATAGATTATCAGGCCGGGAATAAGGAGGACCTGAATTCAAATCTGGACTCAGTCTAGGCAAGTCACTTAATTCTGTTTGCCTCAGTTTCCTCTTCTGTAAAATGAGCTGTAGAAGGAAATGGCAAACCACTCCAGTATACTGGCCAAGAAAACCCCATATGGGGTCACAAAGAATCAGACGAAACCAAAACAATTAAATAACAACAACATAAATAAGGTGGGAATTTGTTTTACTTGAATATACATGTTTTTAATGGGCTTTGTTTTTCTTGTTTTTTCAAAGTGGGGGAGGACACGAGGGCAGAGAGAGAATATGGACCTTAAAATAAAATAAGATTGGATTTTATAAAACCTTAAGAGGTCATAAACTCATTGGCCAAGTGCTGGAAGGGCCCTGTAACACAGTTCATCTACTCTAACCAGTCATTTTAGAGGCTAGTTATTGAATTAGGCAAATTGAAGCCTGGAGAAGTAAATGATTTGTCCAGGGTCAGACAGGTATCAAGAAAAGGAGTGGAGCTTGCACTGAGTAAGGTTCTTTGATTCTAAATCAAGTAGTCTTTCTACTGCATCATGCAATTCAGACCATCTGCATTTATTGTTATAAATGTTCATTTTTATTTCTCTCCTGGCATTTCACTCTTCCGTTTTTGTTTTTGATATTGTTTCAGTGAAAATTCCATTCATTTTCTGTAAGAATTTCTACCAAAGCTATTTAACAAACCAAATAAACATCCAATTTAAAATCTACTAATTCTTGATTTCCTGAAGCTTATTCCCTTTTTATTACAGTGATAGGAGTTTTGCTTTTAAGCTTGTCAGATGCTTTCCTTCCCCACTTTCTTTGAAAAATCATCATTTAAAAATGGTTATATTTTGCCTCCTTTCTCTTTTGCATTAATCAGAATGCACATTTTTAAAACTAAACCCATAGTTTATTTTCTTTCTATTACATTTACAAAAACTTGTTTTGTGTTGGGACTTTAACATTGTCAGGTTATCTTACATAAAGTCCTTACCACATAGCAGTGTAAAAATCTGACTTATTAAGAGAAAACAAAAATTGTGTTTCTTTCTGTCTCTTTCCACATCTCTCTGAGATTCTAGTACAGTGTGTGTGTGTGTGTGTGTGTGTGTGTGTGTGTGTGTGGGAACCTGTAGTCTTGGGGCCCTATGTGGCCCTCGAGGTCCTCAAGTGCAGCCCTTTGACAGTCAAAGGGGGACTTGAGGACCTAGAGGGCCACATGTGGCCTCGAGGCTACAGGTTCTCCACCCTTGTACTAACTTTGACTGTAATTTCTTCTTTATGTATAATTTTCATCATTTTTTTCAGTTTCCTTTCCATTACTACCTATAGATTTTTCCATGTTTCCTTGTATTTACATTTTCTGTTTTTTTATGGATGAGAAAAATTCATCTTTTGTTCTTAGTTTATTTTTTATAACTTACAATCCTTTTTTTGTACTACTCATAAGGATACCTTTAATTGAATAGTTTTATTGATCTTATTTAAAGACTTTGATTCTAAAAAATACAATTTTTCATCCAAGTGATATACTTGTTTGTCAAATATATAATTCTCCATCTTTATTATTATTATTATTACTATTTAAAAAGATGCAAAACCAGTGAGAAGCGTGGGTCATTGAAAGTGCTGTATGATTTCCCAATTCTAATCTATTTCACTCTCTTCATTCAATTCAACTTTGGTTTCAGATCATTGTCAATCTGTAGTGTCAGTCTAAGAGGCATGTAGCAATGGACCAGTTCTATGTCCTGTCCATCCAACTGCATATTATAGTCTGTAATTGGAATGCCTTGCTTACTTGGTTATTCCTGTGTAAGCTGACGTCACATTTGGAAAAATTGTGAATTTCATTTAGAAAGTTCAGGATTTGATGCAACCAGCACAAGTTCATCCACAAACATGAGCTTCTCGAGGGACTCAGCATCTAGCAGGAATCTTTCTTTCATTTGGACTGACTTGGATGTCCACCATCATACCATCAAACACTTTGGGTGGGCATACAACTTGTTTTCATCCATCACTTGATATTAAAAGGGTGCTCAATCAAAGTAATCCCCTTTTTACATGTGTCATGAAATCTTGTATGATTTTCTGTGCTCATTGGAGACACACTGTTGGAAGAAAGTCTTTGTGTCTATATTTTGCTACTACACCAAAAAAAAAAGACAAATGTGAATAAAAAGAAATAGGAAAAGATCTATAGGAAGTGATGAAAAGTGTAGTTAGTAAAATCAGAACTGTGAACACATTGACAACAGCTATCTATAAAGAAAGAAAACCAAGGCAAATGATACTGAACCCCAGGTAGACATGGAAAGAAAAGGAAAACATAATTTTAATTTTCTCTCTTAATATGTTGGATTCTATGATGTAAAATAATGCTTCATGTAAGATTTTTTATAATTGTATTTCAATTTTGACTTGGTCATTTCTGCATATCAGATAGCTGGCCATGAAGAAAGACCTGGGTTCAAGTCTTGCCACTGATACATGCTAACTATGTGACCCTGGGCAAGTCACTTAGCCTCTTAGTTCAATAGTCAATACTTGAAGATTCTAAGTTTCAGAGTTGCACCTTCTTACATTTTTTCCTTATCAGGAACTCCCTCCATCAATGAAATCAGAAGTCTGGTCCAAAAACAATTTTAGAGGTAGGAAATGAATAAGCATTTATTTAGGATCTATTATATACCAGGCACTGGTGCTAAGCACTTTACAAATATTATCTTACTTCATCACCTCTGAGGTAGGTGCTATTATAATCCCCATTTTACAGTTGAGGAAACTGAGACAAATAGAGTTTAAAAAACTTGCCCAGGGTCACACAGTTAGTATGTGTCTGAGGTCAAATTTGAACTCAGATCTTCCTGACTCCAGACCCACTGTACCTCTTCGATGCCTCTAGCTTAAAACACTTTTAAGCTCAACACCATCTCCCTCCCCCGCCTCCAGTTTCTACTCTGATAATAAGGATAGCTTTGCTCACCATACATTCTTGACATTCCTATATATCCTTACATCTTTTTTCTTCAAAATTGTTTGGCTTGGTTTGGTGGTTGATTTTGAGATGAAGTACTATTTCCATTCATTTTCAGTGTATCGTATTCCAGTTCATTTCATTATTATCTTGAAAAATAAAACTTGCATAATTTAAAAGGATATTTTGTGATATATACTAATATTCCACTTGTCTACATAAAAAAATCCTTTCCTTCTAGTTGTAATTGTGAAGTTTGATTATAATGTGTCTGAGTGAGTTGAATCTGTGGATCATCCTTATGGGTAGTCTGTGAATTCTGTCAACATGAAAATGGCCCAATTTTCCCAGTATTTCTGGAAATACTTATTTAGTTTTCTGAAATATACTTGTCAGATTATATATTTCTTCACATTTAGGGGTAATCCTGATAACGTTCCAAGCTCTGTCCTACTGGTCTGTCACCTTTGTGAAGTTTCTAAGCATTTTTCCATCTGGATTTTTTTTTTCTGTTTCCTCCCTTTCCTCCCTACTTTTTAAATCATTCTTTCCCCAAGCAAATTATTTGTCACAGTGTATCCATTTTTTTCTTTCATATTCTCTATCGATATTTCCAAGCTGTTGAAATTCATCATCATCTTGTCTTGATTTTTATTTCATCTTGTGTTAATTTTACTATTTTCATTTCTTCCTCTATTTCCTTCTGTGTTTTTATTTTCCACATTAATATGTCTTGCAATCATTCCAGCTTTGTTTCTGGGGTGTTAATTCATTATTTTTTCCTTCTGGCATTTTGGTTTCAGTTTCTTTTAATCCATGATATTTATTCCTTATGTTGGAACTTTTCTTTTGTTTGCTCATTTCTTTGATTATCCCGTTTATGAAAACTAATTTTATCTTGGGGATTTTGTGAGTCCAACTCCTTTCCTTTTGCATTTCAATTATTGTTTTGAAAAGATATTAAGGAAGTAGTTTCCCTTGTGACCATTGAATCCTCTATCTTCCCAGAAATCTTCCTCAGGTTTGTTAGCATGTAGCTGTAAGTAAGTGTCTCTTTATTTTCTTTATTTCTTTTACAATTGTGATTTTACCCTCCTTTTCAGTTCTTTTCTTCTTTGAGTTAAATTTCTATAGGAAAGGCAAAAGAATGCTTATTATATAAGGCAAGTATCTATCCTCCAGGTTCTCACAGGAACTATTGTCCTTTCTCTACCCCTTCAGGGGCTGTGACTGGGAGAATTTTAGCTGTTAAGAAAATGTCTGCAGCTGAAGGCACCTCAGCTACTTTTCAGTGCAACCTCTTAAATACTACAGCTAAGGTCACACAGGTCACCTGGAAGAGGAATGACCAACTGCTTGCTAAACGTGACTCTGTTTATGGATCTTTTATCAACCCAGTCTTCGAAAAGAAGGTAAACTTGGCCCTGGGGCACGGCATCACTCTCCTGTCCTTAACTACCAATGACACTGGCGAGTACCATTGTAACTTTCACACCTTTCCTGATGGGATTTACACAAGAAACATTTTCTTGGAAGTCACAGAACCAAGCTTTCCTGGAGGTTCAGGTAAGGCAATGAACTAACCTTAATTGTAATTTAAATGCAAGACATCCTAAAGATCTTTATTCCATGCAGATAAAGCATCCTCTCCAACTTCCCTCCTCCATCCCTCAACAAAGGGCACTCTAAAGCAAAAGGAATGAATAAATCTTACAGCTGAAAGAAACCTGGAGACCATCAAGTCCAATCCTTTTATTTTATGGGCAAGAAAACCATGACCAAGAGAGATGAAGTGATTTTCCCAGGGGTGCACAGCTAATTTGTGTAAGGGGTGGGGAGGGAGGGAAAGGAATAAGCATTTGTCTAGTGCTTGCTATGTGCCAGGCATTGTGCTATAAGTGCTTAGACAAATAGTATCCCATTTTATAAAGCCAAAAGTTGAATATACATCTCCTAAATCCCAGTTCAGTTTAAGGTTTATAAAAACTCACAAACATGTTATCTCAAGAAAGATCTGGTAGGTGCAGGCTGGCTATAGCATATTACTAGAGATGATGCTCAAAGTACATGTCCAACCACCAAAGGCAGTGGAGTTGGTCAGTTGTGTGTCATTTTTTAAATGGATACCCTTGGATACCCTCAAGAATCAGACTTAGGCCTCCACTGTGTTTGGTGCCTCTCCTCTAGAGGATTTATAGAAAGACATGGATGAGAATCATTCAGGATGGAAGACATCCTGAATGGAGTAGCTATCCACATGAGTGGAGGGACCAGTTACACCTATGGAGTCACATATCTAATGATACATAATTTAATCACATATCTAAAAGGCAAATTAGATTCATAGATGCCTGAAATGTGTCTAAAAGAAATCAGGCTGAAGGCAAAGTCAAAATAATAATATAATAATTATTCAATAATAATACTGAAATATTGCTGTTGTTATCAGCCTTTCTTTGTACCTCCAGTGACTAGGGGTTTTTGTCCTTCATGCTCAAAGATGACCACAATGATGTCAGTATGTTGAGGTCAATATACAGTGTGTGCAACTGTGACTGGTCAGATCAATAGGAGGTCAGAAGACTCTACCACAGGTCAAGCACAGATAGCCCACATGGACATTTGGCGTGGAGTTGTCTAAATTTGTGCATCTCATGTTTTTTTTTTTTTTTAAAGCAATCAGGGTTAAGTAACTTGCTCAAGGTTACATGGCCAGTTATTTCTGAGTGGGTGCTAAGTGTCTGAGCCCAGGATTCGATCTCCAGGTCATCCTGACACTGGAACCGGTGCTCTTACTCGCTGTGCTACCTGGCTGCCCCTAAGTAATTGGACATTTATACTCTTTTTTTTTTTTTGCCTTTTGGAGGGGAGAGGGGAGGGCAATTGGTGTTAAGTGACTTGCCCAAGGTCACACGGCTAGTTTACTTTTGTGTTAAGTGTCTGAGGCAGGATCTGAACCCAGGTCCTCCTGACTCCAGGGCAGTTGATTTACTCACTGCCACCTAGCCACCCCACATCTCATGTTTCTTTTGAGTACATAGTGGTGCTTAATAAATATTTATTTTGCTAATGTGAGTATTCTCTCTGCTAATACAGATAGCAACCTTTTTATACCTTAATCTGGGGCATCTTAGCCTTTCTTTCTGTCATGGACCCCTTTGGCAGTCTGGTAAAGCCTATGAACCCTTTCTCAGAATAATGTTTTTAAATACATAAAGTAAAATATAGAGGTTTACAAAGGAAACCAAAAGTTAGTGAAATTAAAGTTGGATTTTTTTTTCTTATTCAAGTTTTCTCATCCCCTGAAGTCTATCTGTGGACCCTTTGGTCAACCTGTGGGACCAAAGGCAAAGAACTTTTTTTTTAATGGGACCAGAGAAGAAGAAGAGCCAGTCAAGCACTTGGTGCAGATTGAGAAACTCTGGGAAGGCAATTGGTTGAGGCCCAGTTACTCTCTAGCAAATGCTATTTTGGCCTCAAGTCCTTCACACTTTGCTCACCTGGGACAAAATTATCTTCATTACTCTACTCTCAGAATCACTTCCTGCCTTCCACTTCAGTGGGGGTCCATCCCAGGACCATTTCCAGGGACAGGCTGTCTTCTGGGAATAAGACCACTTGGATTTCTTGCCTTCCAGGGATTTCTCCAACTCTTGCCTCCTGGCTGGGCTCTCATAACCGTCATGCCTCCATGGCCTTCTGCTTGTTGTGAGGTAGGCTTCCTGGGATCTCATAAGACACAAAACCATCTGCCAGGAAGCTGAAATTCAAGGAAAGATTTCAGTCTTATTTTGTTTCTCTTAATAGGCCTCTCTCTAACTACTGGCATGCTGGACTCACTTAACAATGGTTAGCATGCTTTCATCCCCTCATACTTGGCTCATTCCAGTGATTCCAAACCCTCAGTTGATGATGTACAAACCTTGTTCCCTATTGTCAATTTATTACTCCTTCACACCCATCTACTTCGACTATGACACCACCTCCCTCCTCAATTTCTCACCCTAAAGTTACCTGCCTCCTTACCCAATTGAATGTCTTCCCCATAATTAACAAACTTCATTTCATCTCCAACTTTTTCCTTTTTAACTCTTTCATGATCTGGCCCTCACTGAGATATGGCTCCCTCCTTATGGCAAGGCATCTCTAACCACCTCTTCCAGCACTAGCTACATTTTTTCTCATACCCTTTGACCCACTGGTTGTGGTTGAAGACTTTGGATATGCCTTGTTTGCTGTTGCTAAGTCCAGATTCCTTCTACCACCTTCACTTGGAAACCCTTTTAAAGTTTGTGATGAATAAAAAGTCTGAGAGACATAATTTCTGGGTAATTAATAATTACTTTATTAATTATAGTGAGCAAATAATAAAATTATGGTCATTGGCTTTCTCTTGTAAACCAAAGACAAACTTTGGGATCCCTACTGAGAGTTTAAATACCCTTGGAAGAGTGGGTGTTCCTGACAGGCAAAAATCAACTCTGATGAGTTAACAGTTAATGAGAGAATGAATACTATAATGAGGGGCTGGGCTGTGACTTTGATTATGTCACTCTTACTCATCTCTACCCAGACCACCCCACCTCAGGAAATCTAGACAAAGGGATCTACCTCTGTCCAAACCACTTATGTCCCAATTGGATGGGGGTCTCACCCAAGATTGAGGAGTATGTCAACTTAATATCATTATCAACCCCCACCTTCAGAAGCTGCTTTCACCTAGTAAAGAATGAGGAAATAGAAAGGGGGGAAAAAACTGGTTCCCCTGAAATTAATTGATTATTAATAATTATTTCTCTCACATGCAATCCAAGTTTATCATCAAATTTAGGTCTTGGTGGTTGTCATCTATTGACCTCCAAGGCATTTTTCTTCCTTCCTTAAGTTCAGTATCGGTGTCACAGTCTTTCTCTCTTCTCCATCTCCTGTTCTCAAACTAGAAGACTATAAAATACATTGATACTTCCTCAAATACCCAACTTCCCATTTCCTTTATCTACTCAGTTCCTATACTCCACCTCAGCTCCACATAGAGTCTTATCCTTAATCTTGCCATCATATATAACTGTTCCATTTCTTTATCTATGAATTCTGAAATTCTTTTAATTTGATCTTAACCTTTTATGATCACATCTTTCCCTATACCTTATGACTCATGACCCAGTTCTTTATCCTTCCTTTACCCTCCATTACTTCTACTCTTTGCACTAATTTGACCCTGATTAAACTCTACTCCATCCCATGCTCTTGAATCCTTTGCCCTTTTGTTCTAAGACTAATATGTCAATTCAAACTTGGATTACTCCCAACACTTGTCTTCTTTTCTCCTATTCATGAACTGCTGAGTGGAGCTGGAGGAAATTATGAAACTGTACCGATTGTGTTGAATGCAAATTTCTGCTCTTTAACCCCCACTGGACCCTCACTGCAGTAAGACAAACATTCTATTCCTCCCTAGTTCATGAAATATTCTAGTCTCCACAAAAGCTGTTCTAAACATTCTCATCTTTCCCTAAGCTTCTTCAGGGTAATCCCTTCCTCAACCTTTAGTCAGGGATCTTGTCTCCTATTTCACTCCCTGCCCAAATCAAGGCTTTTTGCTGAGAAGTAGCCTTATCTCTTCCCTCTTCTCACATCATTGAGACATTTTCCTCCATTATCTCCTCCTTCACTCCAGTATTAGATGAAAAGGTGTCTGTCCTCTTGGCCAAAGCCAACCCTCTACCCTGATCCTCTCCCCTTCCAACTTCTCCAGCAGATTGCCCCCACTATCATACCCTCTTATCTTTAATCTCTCGCTATCTACTGACTCTTTGACTGCTGCCTACATATATGCCTATTTCTCCCCATCCTTCAAAATCCTCACTTGATCTTACCATTTTCAATAGTTATCACCTTATTTGTCTTCCCTTTTTGGCTAACATCCTGGAGAAAACCTCCTATACTAAATTACTCCAATTTCACATTTCCATTAGATTGTTAACTCCTTGAAGGCAGGGACTGTGTTTTGTCTCTTTTTATATCCCTGCTCCTTAGCACAGTGCCTGGCAGATATTAACACTTAAAAAATGTCTGTTGATTGACTGATTGACATAGTCACAAACCCATTTCAGTTTCTCATTGCCATCTGACTCTGGAAATAGCCTTTTAATTGTTTGCCTGCCTCAAGGCTCTCACCTTTCCAATCCATCATCCACTCACCTTCCAAGGATATTTTTCTAGAGTTTTTTCTAGAGATTTTTCTAACAGCATTAATCACGTCACCCTGCTATTCAGTAAGTGCCAGTGGTTACCTATCACCTTTAGGATAAAACATAAACACCTGTTTGATATTTAAAGCTCTTAATAACTTGGGCCCTTCTACTAGAATTCTTACACTTTTCTTCCTTCCACAAAGGGATCTACTGGTCTTGGGGATAGGGAGGGATATACTTTGACAATATCCTTTTTTACTCTCTGGATTCTGTTCAGCATGACAAGGTTATTCAAGCAACCTTCAAGAACTTATGCTCATCCTGGATGCTTGCTGAGTTGCAAAAGTACCCACTCCAGGAGGAGGGCCCATGATAAGACCACTGGCAAATACATTCCATAAGATAGGACCTTTGAACTAACTTTCACTACTTCATCCCCAGGTTTTCTGCTTTGATGGAGTCTCAACAACCTACAGAGATACTCCAAGGCTTTCCAGTATGTACTAGTGCTAGAAAGAGCTGTCAATGAATTTAACCATTATGGGGCATCGAGAATTAGCTTACTTCATCTCCTGTCTTAACCTACCTGGATCTAAAAAACATGTCATTATAGAGAACGGTGAATATAGGATTGCTCCATGGAGTTGATGCTCTCATAGTTGTGCTATAATTTGTACTTGCTTAGGTCTTACCATATCTGCTCTCATAAGCTGACTATTGGAGAAAGGACCTGCATGAGATAAGAAAAGGAGCTGTGTAGTCAAAACTAAATTTGAGATATGAAGGGATCATTTTCAGGATGTGAAACTATGCCTTTGCAAGCCTAGGAACATGGAGCACCTTTAAACCATGTGGTACTTTAACCAATGTCAGATCTTCCAGGAGTTCCAGGAGCTCTTTTATTAGATTTGACTTCACCATCACTCAGATTCTAGGAGCTCATAACTTATAAACAGATTCAATGTTAAAAAAAGAAAAGGACTTTGTAAAACTGGTGGATCACATCCTGCAGAAAGATAGATGCTTTATTTATTAAGTGTTTACTTTGTAAGCACTGGGGATACAAATACATATAAAAAAGACTCCCTGTGCCAAGGAGTTTACATACTAATGGAGAAAGGCAATACATAAGAAGGAGCTGGGAAGTAGAATAGTAGGGAGCATAATGAAGCATGATATGGATAGCTCATGAGATGATGTATTGCCAAGGCAATATTCACAGCACCAATGGCAACTATGAATATTCCAGCATAGTTCTGAATCACAAAATATAACAGACTCTTCACATATAAGTCAGAAGCAAAACATTTGTTCAGACACCAGAAAGCCAAATCCCAGCACCAGAAATCCATCATAGCAACAAAGAAATCTATACACAATAACACTGCAGAAGGCAACACCATCCCAAAGCCTTTCCCCTGCTTGGGCCTTCCCACAAACACTCACAAGCCTAGCTGTCTCTTTGCCTGTGTTCTCTCTCTCCCTCTATACTAACTGCTCTGATTTCTAGCTCCCTCTCAGCTATGCTCCATCCTTCCTGCTCCACTAGTTTAGCAAATTCCTCCCACCACAAGCTCCATGTGATTACATTCAGTCTATTAAGGGGCAGGGAAGATCTTCAAATTACCATTCCCATTACAGATGGTGGTATGGGTCAGACACTTATCAATGAAGGAAGAAGGGCTTCAGGGAAGAGGCATCTTTAGGGTGAGAAGGCTACTTGTCAAGGAGTGGAGAACTCTGGAGAATGAATAGAGCTAAGAGTGAAGTGAGTATGGCTTAGACACCTCATGAAATGGAAGTCAGACCAGGGACTCAACAATCAGGAAAGAAGATTCAAGTTTAGATACTTTTTGTTGTTTGGCCATTTTTTAGTCATGCCCAACTCTTCGTGAGCCCTTGAGGAGTTTTCTTGGTGAAGATACTGGAGTGGTTTGTCATATACTTCTACAGATCATTTTATAGATGAGGCAAACAGGGTTAAGTGACTTGCCCAGGGCCATGCAAGTGTCTGAGGCCAGATTTGAACTTGGGAAGATGAATCTTCCTGACTTCAGTCCTGGCACTCTATCCACTGCTCTGCCTATTAGCCCTTTACAGACATTATCCTCAAGCATCTCTTACTACATATGACCCACCTATGGCAGGCACTCTGCCAAAACCTATGCTAGATGGTATCATGCTAAACTAGCGTGAGTACTACATCTGAAGGAAAGTCAAATCTCTAGTGTCTCTTCTCCATCTGCTTGTGTCTCTATGCTGGGCCTTGGCATGACTTGAAAAGGAATGCTTCATGTTCACTGGCTATGTGGGGTTTTTTTTAAGTCAACCAGCAAGCATTTTTAAAGTGTATACTATGTGCCAGACACTGTTTTAGGCGCTGGAGATACAAATATAAAGAATGAAACAATCCCTACTCACAGGGTCTTACATTCATTTTTTTTTTAAATGTGAGTATTTTAGAAGTCACACATATGGTTGCCTATAGTTCTGATGACTGCAGTTAGAAAAAGCTGTTTGCTGAGATAACTAATCTTATAAGGTATTCCTCTAGTTGAGTCCAAGGAGTCCATGGAGAAGTCAATAGGACTGTTGCCACCTCTACCAAACCTGTTCTGTTCCTGGGGGTAGTTCCACTGGACTTCATTGTAGACATGCCCCAATCCCAAAGTTACGATGCAATTCTGGTGGTAGAAGACTTCTTGATCAACATGGATTACTCACTCCTTTGTGATATTCCTCCCATCGCCATTAGGGTTGGCCACCTAATCCTGAAGGAGTTCACCTGGCTCCATATTTTCTCCTCTAATGCCATGTCTAATGGGGGTTCCCAGTTCATCTTTCATGTGTGAGAGAATTGCACTATTCATGACCTTCCTGGTGGAAATCCATTATTGTATAGCCTCTTATTTTCAGTCTGATAGTCAGAAACTAACAGACTTTTGGATAACATCTTTAGTAATATATTTTCTATCTTTAAGAATACTTAGCCTACTGTCAGTTGAAGAATTCTTATAATACAGTTCACCCAATTACTCAGAAGCTCATCTCTTACATAAACCATGGTTTGCATCCCTGGTATTTCTCTACACTCAACTTGCATATCACAGTGTCCATAGCTATTGAGGCAACATGGAATCATAGCATGAACCTATCTCCCCTAAACTCAATAAAGATCACTGTACTTCAATCCAGCATGTCCAAGAGATTTTAAAATTAAGTGACCATGGAAAGGGCATCATTAAAAGTTACTCTTTTCTCCTGTCTAATTCTTACTTTGTTTGGTTCGTCTTTGGTTCTTTGAACATTGTTTGTGATTGTTAAATTCACAATAAAAATAATTTCTAAAATGAATAAAGAATGAAAGAAAAATCATTAATCACTTAGTATGCACCAGGAACCAAGTAAAGCACTGGAGATTGCAAAGAAAAGAAAAGAACAGTCTGCCCTCAAGTAGCTTGCATTTTAATGAGGAAGACAATGTGTATATAAATAGAAACTTGAAAGATCTACAAGAATAGAAAGTAATCTTAGAGGCTATCTTCCCTCAGAATAGCTGGGGGCTAGGGGAGGACTGTGAAAGGCTTCCTGAAAAGGAATTCTAGGATAAATGCAGTAAATATCAAATATTTGTTATCCCAGAATATCCCAGGTAGAGGAAACATCCAGTACAAAGGCACAGAGATGGGAGATGTAGTTTCATGTGAAGAACAGAAAACAGGACAGTATGGTTGGATCACAGAATATGTGTTCAGTGCAAGAAGATTGGAAAGATAAGAAGGGGCAAGGTTGTGAAGTTTTAAATGCCAAAAAAAGAATCTTGTTTTCAATCCTAAAGGTAATAGGGAATCACTGCAGTTTAATTCTTGACAGTAAGATCACCATCCTCCCTCAAATCCCACACAATTATAGGCCATGTCGTCTTCCTAAACTGACTTAAAGATTCTGGCTCCTGTAGGTGCCAGGTCCCTTGGTGTTCATTTGTAAGACTGTTCCTATGAGTTTGTGGGGGGATGGTGCAGCGGGTACTATGCTCCATTTCTTTATGACTGCCAACTCCCATGCTTTTTTGTCACCTTTCAGCAGCAGAGGCATTGGACAGCTCCCATTCAAGGACCTCTCTTGGAGTCATGGTCTCAGTGATAATAGTCAGTGCTGCAACAGTCATCACATTGGTGATCTTGGGTGTCAAGGTAAATGTATCTGATTCATGGACTACAATTCTGGGAGTAATCACCCTAGCCCTATATCTTTGAGATGTTTCCATTTCAATGAGGAAAGTCATGCTGACCCTTCACACACTTCATGGATTAGTCTGAAATGTATGGAAAGGGCAATCCTAGGCTCAAGGGGCCAAAAGGTCCTTGGAAGTCATGGGACCTTTATGGCCTTACTTTAAACTAATCCCTTTTGAGGAGATAAAAAGAGAAAATTTTGCAGAGAAAGTAAGGAGGGGAGAGGAAAATGATAGTTATCTTCAAGTGTTTTGAATGGATGTTATCTAGAAGAGACTAATTCTGTCATATTTCCTAGGTCAGAACTAGGTAGGGCTTTAAGGTGACTAATTAAAGATGGACCTTGAAGAGGGGCAGATTTTGACACAATATAAGGATGAACTTCCTAACATTCAGAGCTGTCCAAAAGTATAATGAACTATCTTGGAAAATAGTAAATCTCCTATGCTTGGAGGTTTTCAGTAAGGGATTGAATGGGACTACTGTTAGGGACAATAGACTAAGAAATACTATTCAGATATAGGCTTGACTTGATTTTTGAGATCCTTTCCAACTCTGGGGTTCAGAGATTCTATGGAAGCATTGCTAAACAAATCCAAGGTTAGCTAGGAAACAGCAAGCTTCTACCTCTTCTCTAATGTGTTGAAGGAGCCAGGTTCATCCGTTGCTATCTCTCTTCTCCCTGAGTATCCTCTAGGAAGAACCACATTGTACGTCTCTCCTCTTTCCAGTTTCACTCAATTCTGGCTGTCTACTCCTCCTTACACATGCTACCTTAGAACCTTGGGAAGCTTGTCTCCTTTTCTGCGTTTCCCTCTTGACCAGGAGTTGTATGAAAACTAGAGAGAAATGCTTATTCACAAAAAGACCTTTGTAAAAACTGAGTGTGTACCTCCCAATATTTAACAAGCATCTTTGGTTAGAAATTTTTTTTTAAGCTGTAGTCTATTCTGCATAGTAGTACTGCCACTGTAATTACTTATGACATCATATCCTTTCTGCGTATCTATTTGCATTTTGAGCTGCTGGACTTGACCTTTTACACTGAAGATTCTAAATCTGAACTTCTGTTAGTTTTCAGTGCAGCTAAACCCATCCTTTGAATGACTATCTCTGAAATGGGTATTGACTGAATAACGGAGGACAATCTAGTCAGTGTAGTTTTAGAGTCACAACCATATAGTATTTTAAGGTTTATGAATCAGTTTTCTTCTAACAGCCCTATGAGGTGGACACTATGATTCCATTATCATTCCCATTCTATGAAGAAGAAAGCTGAGACTCAGAAAGGTTGAGTGACTTTCTCACTTAATGCCAGTACTGGAATCCACATTTCCTGATTCTCTACTGCACAAATCTGCTAGTCAAACTGCCTGAGCAAAGGTAGCTAAAATTAACAAGTGCCATCAGGAAAGTCCTAGAAATATTTTTTCCCCAAAATACATGATTAAATTGGTACCAATAAATTAAACGTCAAAGAACATATTACATTGAATCACAATGTCAGTAAAATTCACAAGGGCATTTCTTACAATGTTTATGTCAAGGAGAGCACTTGAAATTCTTAGCAGGACTGACCAGTCCAGGAATCTAGAACCACCTGCAACTCTTCCAAAGAATTCATTTATAATGGTGGAATGGAAGACAATCAGTTGCTATTTATCATATAGATGGTCACCTACACTGGTTGAGTCATACTCAAATAGAAAACAGTCCATATATTGACTTGTTCATTCAGTCGCATCTGAATTCTTATGACCCTGTGGATCATATCATGCCAATGCTGCCCTTAGGGTTTTCTTGGCAAAGATACTTAAGTGATTTGCCATTTTATTCTCCAGTAGATTGATTTAATTAACTAATTAATTTAAGTAAGAATTTAAGTTACTTGCCCATAGTCACATAGCTGTAAGCGTCTTGTAGCCAAATTTGAACTCAGGACTTCATGACTCTAGATCCATTCTATCTAGTTGCCTCTGCAGATTGACTTAGAAAACTACAAATGAACATTATATATGTCATATTGTCAATTTTTGTTGTTGTTGTTGAACATCTCTCAATTACATTTTAATTTAGTTCTGGTTGCCCTTGGGAGTTTTGTGGGCAGTTTGTTGGGGTGGGGGGCAAGAGTTTGACCCATTGGATCTACACTCTATTATTTTGTATTAGAAGATAATGCAACAGACAGTGATAATTATCTGAGTGGATGGGGATGGCTGTAAAGGGCAAATCATATTAACAGTGCCCATTCAAGGGCACATGAATTTATTGTTAGTTGTAGTAGATTGTTTCAAAGTCCACTGCTGTTTCTAACTCTCCCTCAGAGACTTGTGGTCAGCCCCCAAACTGTGAATCAAGTGATCATCCCTCCCCTTCTGCCTTCCCTATGTGTACACACAAACTTAGAATCAAGGTTTATAACTGGAAGGCTTATCAATTTAGAACTTGAAGGGGCCTGAGAACTCATCTAGTGCAGTTCTTTGATTTGACAGATGGGGACCTGAGTCTCAGGGGACTAAGTGGCAACACACTGAGGTGCAATTTCTTTGTATCTGGTTTTGTATCCCCAGTGCCTAGCACTGTGCCTGACACAAAGTAAGTATTTTATTTAATAATGCTTGTTGAATTGAACTGAATTGTGGCAGAGTCAGGAGCTGAGGCCAAATCCTGTCTCCAAATCCATTGCACCATATGGCAACACACCAGGCTGTTCCCATTGGCTGCTTATGCCACAGCTGGGACATAATGTTGGAAGATGTGCTTCAGGAGGCCCTTCAAGTGTGTTTGTCCCTAACATCCTTTTTTGTGATAACCCCCCTTCAATAGTTCCTTAAGTATGAATCCCTCATGGATAGTTTGTGTGTGTGTGTGTGTGTGTGTGTGTGTGTGTGTGTGTAATATGACAGAGAGAAGATAGAGTGAAAAAGGGAGATAAGAGGGAACAGATAAACAGAGATAAAAGAGACAAGAGAAAGAAAGAGACAGAAAAGACAGGGAAGATAGAGATAAAGGAGAAAAAGGAAAGAGAATGAGAGATGAGAGAGAAGAGATACAGAGAAAGAAAAAGAGAGTGAGAGATAGGGGAAAGAAGAGATAGGAAGAAGATAGAGATGAAGAGGGAAGAGTGAAAGAAATAGGGAAAATTTAAAAAAAAAACAAGGAAAATGGGGGACAGGAAGGAGAGAGTTGAAAGAAAAGATAGAGAGATGGGAGAAAAATAAATAGGAGAGAGATGAAGAGAGAGAAAAGAGTAAGAAATAGAAAATGTCCTCTATTTCCCCTGAAATAGAAGAAAGAGAGAAGGGAGAGAGAGGGAAGAAAGAGAAATGAAAAAGTAACTAAGAAGATAAAACCCCTAGAAAAATCAAGGATCTGTAACTATGTAAATTGAAGAATAATTAAAAATCTAGGTCCAAATCTTCCACATACTCAGTCTGGGGTTGGAATTTCTTTTGCAGACAAAAACCTTCAAGATCAGCTCAGTAAATTACAGCTGCAGGAGTCCCTCTAAACAGAATGAACTGAGCCCCAGCTCTTGTGGTAGGTGTCTCCAGCTAGAAGCCACACCGATGACCATCAATCAAGATTATCAGCAAGAAAATGATTCAGCACAATTTCATGAATACTTTAATATCCTCAGTTATAGAAGTCTGAGTAGCTTTAACTTACCAGTGGAGACAAGGTAATTAATCCCTTAAAAGTGCTTGCAGAACAGCCTTTGTATTTTGTACATATATGTGTTTATAAACACCTTCACTTGAATCGATGTTTTGTCTGTGTAGTTTTTGGGGGGAAGTTGATGGGTGGGAAGGAAGTCAGTTGATTAGTGAAGAATGAGAAGTCAATTTCATTATGACAAATGATTTTGGGTTTGACCATGGACAAAACTGATGATTGTTGATCTCCTAGTCCATTGTTGGGTTACTTTATTAGACTCAGTAGACATTGGGGTCCAAAGGCCAAGATGTTGAATTCTCTCTGTTGTTACTGGATCATTATTTAGGGGTTGTTATTGGGAAATCATCAAATAGGGGCCATCATCACCAACAAACAGTGAGTGGTTGCATGAATGAAAAATATTTATTGAGCCTTACCATGTCTCAGCTTTTGTGCTGAGTGCTGAATGCACAAACACAAGGGTGAGAAAGGAGCATATATTTTGACACTAGGGATGGCGGTCAAAGAGAGTTATTGTTTGGGAAATTCCAGAAATAGTGAGTTGAGACATGGTGGGTGATTGACATGCCCTTTCCGTAAGCAATGATAGCCCTGATTTAATGGCCATCCCATAGCAAAAGGGAGAAAGGCTATGGTGACAAGAAGAATGGCAAGAAGATGAATCAATGAACAAACACATTATTTATTAAGTGCTTACTATGTACAAGGTGCCATGCTAAGTGCTGGAGATATAAACAGAAAGGAAGATAGTTCCTGTTTTCAAGGAGATCCCTTCTAATAGGGGAGACAACACAGGGAAGGTTTCAATTTCTATATCCTCCCTTGGAGAACCAGTTGTTAAATATTTACCAGCATGTCTTGAGCCCATCCACTTTTGGACAGCTTTAACTGTTAGGAAATATTTTCTTGACATCAAGCCTAAATTCACCTCTTTGCCACTGCCGCTCATTGTTCATGGTCCTGCCTTCTGGGGCCAAACAGAACAAATCAAACCCCCTCCCACATGAGAGCCCATCAAATACTTGAAGACAGCATGCTGCCCCCTCTTCCTTCTGCTCCTCTCACCTTCCGCTTCTCTTCTCCAGCTTCAATGTCCATTGTTCCTTTAATGGATCCTCATAGGGCACAGCCTCAAGGCCCTTCACTCTCTTGATTGTCCCTCTCTGAATGCTCTCCAATTAATCAATACCCTTAGACTTTGGTACCCGGAACTGAGTCAGCAGACTTGGCTTGGTGCCACTTGTCCCCTTACTTGGACTCAGGCTCCTCGTGTGTGTACATCCATGAACCTCTGATCCCTTTGGGTCATATGTGATTTCAAATGTTCCAAAACTGGTGTTTTGCAGTCTACAGTCACATAGAAGTGGAGTGAAATATGTTCCTAAGGAAATGTAAATAAAATGGAGCACGGGCTGCTAGGTGGTGCAGTGAATAGAGCACCGGCCCTGGAGTCAGGAGGAACTGAGTTCAAATTTGACCTCAGACACTTAACAGTTACTAGCCATGTGACCTTGGGCAAGTCACTTAACCCCAATTGCCCTGCCTTCCCCCCTCCAAAAAGCAAAAACAAAACAAAACAAAAATTGGAGCAGGCTGGTCATGTAGCAAAATCTAGGCATGTCACATGGACATGCTAGTGTGATAGTAATGGCAATTAAAGATTCCCCTGTATTGGCTTGGTTTTCAAATTGATTGTATTAAAACCCAGAGTTTGTTAATCCCACCTGTGGGATGGGCTTGTTGATGTGAAAAGAAAGTCCTGAAGTGGGAGGAGCTGGTGACGTAGATTTGGAGAGACACTGGAGAGAGGCGGAAGATCTTTTTTGGAAGCAGCACTTCGTGGAGAGAGAGAGAGACTAAGAGGATTGCTGGTGGCCGCTTTGAATTGCCCTGGACTTTTGAGACCTGCCCCCTGAGCTGCCAAGGACTGAGGAGACATGGCTGTTTTGCTGGTACTTTGTCTGTCTGTTTTGATGTTATTTTGCCAGATTTGTCCACTGGTGAAAGACTGTCCTGTTGAAGAAGTCCTGGAACCTGGCATTTGGTTAAGAAGGCCTGAGACTGTCCTGCAGACAGAGAGTGAATACTGTCCACTGGTGAGGGACAGTACTGTTGTTGCAGGGGTCTGGAGACTGTCCTGCAGACAGAATGAATACTGTCCACTGGTGAGGGACAGTACTGTTGTTGCAGGGGTCTGGGAGCCTTTCTGTTGGTTCAGAAGCCCTGAAGAAGGATTTTCTTGTTGTATGTTTACAGAAATCCTGGGAGAGGGCTTTGCTAATGTGTTCAGGGGTTCTAGGGCTGTTCTACAGACAGAGGATAAATTCATGAAGGGACTGGCAATGTATCTTATGGCCTTGCTAAGCCTTGTCTCTCCAGGAACTAAGATTGCTGAGAACTTGCCTCGTGTCAAGATGAAGAAAAGACCTCCATTTGGGTATTAAGTGCTGTGTTTAAACTTGATGTAACTCTGGGGTAGATTCAATTGTGATCCAGGGGTGGGGAACTTTTGACCTTTTTGTGTTCTATGGTTGAGCAAATGAATGTATTTTACTTATGTTTGGAAACTAATCTCCATTTGAGAAGAGGGGCTTTGTGGTGGACTTAATTAAGGTATAGCCTAGGGGTGGAGAAGTATTTGGAACAGAGACTTTGTAATTGATTGAATGATTGGAAAGTCCTGGGGTGGGGTAGGCCTTGGAGATTATTTAATCACACTTAGTAAATGCTGTATTTTGAATGATGTCATGTTTTGATCTTCTCTGTTCTGGGTTTGTTACTGAATAAAATAGAGAGCACCTATGCTGGTATTTTGAACCTGGGAAGTTGCCTTTCCTTGGCATTATATTACAGCTAGTCCCAGTGCTGTACTGGATTCACAAAGTCTATATATAAAGACCCAGACAAAAGACTCACCATGTTGGGTAGATCTGTGGAGTATTTATAGGATAACGTGAACAAGCAGTGGGGCAGTGAGATGGTGTGGTGGATAGAGTGCTGGGCCTGGACTCAGAAAGCCTCATCTTCCTAAGTTCAAATCCTGCCTCAGACACTTACTAGCTGTGTGACCCTGGGCAAGTCACTTAACCCTGTTTGTCTCAGTTTCATCATCTACAAAATGAGCTAGAGAAGGGAATAGCAAACCACTCTGCTATCTCTGCCAGGAAAACCCCAAATGAGGTCATGAAGAGTTGGAAACAACTGAAAAAATGACTTAAAAACAACATGAACAAGACTCACACAAGAACATTGTTTATTGTGTGTATATATACAAACATTCACAGTTCATTATTTCACAGATTTCATGTATCTTTCCCTGTTAACCTAGCCAGCTCTGAAGACCATAAGTGACCCTCAATGGAATTTTCTAAACTCCTTCCTGCAGTGTGTGCTCAGGAAAGGTCATTTGTACAATTTAGACAGCTCCTTCTTTGACAATGATGAACATGGATAACTCCCTTTTTCCAAGAGCCTGCTCTAAACAGAACCCATGTGTTCTAATTAAAAGAAAAATCTGCATTTAAAAATATGGACTTTCTCTTGGTCCAGAAAAGAAGTATCTTATTTCTCTTCTTCAATCCTCATCTCCATTTGTGCAGGTATTTGGATGTCATCTGAGTAGCTCAGATCTGTTTGACTGCCATTCAACACAAACCTGAAAAGGGCTATTATCCTTTCTCTTTCCATCTCTCAGAGGAGATTGCCAGTGAGATTTGGTTTATGTGTGAGTGATATTTTTCTTCTGAACAGAGGAATTGAAGAAAGAATGTGATGCGAGGCTTCATGTTACAAGTTGATTATAATACGGTATTGATGTGTCACTAGTATTTCAGCAGGATTAAGCAGGGATTTGACTTAACTCTTGCTTCTTTTATACTCTTATCAGGTCATGAGCAATCCTTGCCTGAGTCTCAGTCTCTTTATTTGTACAACAAGGACCTCACTGCTTGTTGGGCAGTTAGGTTGCACAGTGAAGACCTGAGTTCAAATCTGATCTCAGACAGTAGTGTGTGACCCTGGACATTTAATCATTTAACCTCTCTAAGCCTCAGCTTCCTCATCTATAAAATGGGGATAATAATAGCACCTACCTTCTAGGGTTGTTGGGAGAATAAGATTAGATAATATTTATAAAAGACATCCGCAAACCCTGACATACAATAGAAATGCTAGCTATTATTATTGCCTGCTGATAGTCAAGAGTGATTGGGTGACTGACCTGATGTCTGTGAAGTCCACAATCCCTGGCTAAATGTGAAGCTCTATTTTTTGCTGTGTGACATTTTGCTTGAAGTTTGTATATCTGAGAATAGTTACAGAAATTGGAAACTCATAAAAGAGACATTAACCAAAAGGTGCTGATAAGGAGCAGCGTTAGTTGAGCGTTGAGGGGAAACGGGTTGGGTTTAGTTGAGGTGCATTGGTTTCCCCTTTTCATTTCCTGTTTTTTTCCTTCAAAGTCTGGAAGGGATAAAGAGGAAAGAGTGCCACGGTGAAAAATAGTGGGAAATATTAAAAATGCCTTTGGAAATTAGAAAATAATAAAAATGGACCTCCAGAAGTTGGAAATATGGTTAGGAGGTGACATGTCACTATTTGGATGATGCCCTCCTGCCCCCCTCCCCCCCACTTCCCTGCCCCCAGCAGTAGGTGTAACTGTCTACCAGAAAGACAAGCATTCTGCTCCTTGAAGATGGGTGGAGCCTCTCTCTGACTGCTTAAAATTCTGATGAAAATTCTATCTATTCTTGACAAAGGAAAGAATAATTTTATCTGGAAGGTTATGTGCTTAATTCTTTCATTTCTCTGAATGGGGAACAGGAAAATGTCATAGAACCAAGGAACTGATAGATGCTGAAATAGTTTTGGTGGCCATATCAGCCCCCCATACTCATTTCTACTCTACAGAGAGAGATTAAAAATTAAGGTAAAAAAAGACAACATCCTTGAGATTGATAATTTAGGGAAGAAGGCTCAATCAAACAGAACTCCTCTTCCTGCTGGAACAATGGTGTCCTCAGGAATACTTGGAAGTGAAGCCAAGAGACCACTGGAAAAATGCTGGAAGGGCTTTCTGGGAGCAAGGATTATGATATAATCTATGACATAAGATTACATGCACATAGAACTTTAAAACTTTCAAGGTGCTTTACACACTTAGGACCACAGATTTAGAGTTAGAAGGGTGCTCAGAGGTAATCTAGTTAGTCAGTTGGCATTCATTAAATGCCAACTATGTGTGAGGTACTGTGCTAAGTGGTGGAGATACAATGAAATACAAAAGATAGTCCCTATCCTCAAAGAGCTCCCAGACTAATGGGGAGGATAACATGCAAACAAGACATATACAGGATAAATTGGAAATAAGCAATACCAGGAGGGCCCTAGTATTAAGGGAGACGAGGAAAGGCTTCTTATAGAAGGCAGGACCTTAGCTGAGCCTTGAAGGAATCCAGAGAAGTTCAGAGGCTGAGAGAGGCAGGAGAGAGTTCCTGGTATGGGGGAAAGCTAGTGAAAACTCTCAGAGCCTAGATGGAGTGTTGTTTGCCAGGAACATCAAGGAGACCAGTGCCACTGGATTGCAGAGTTTGAAGGTGTGAGGTATAAGAAGAAGAGAAAGGTGTGAAGGGGTGAATCCTTTAATTTTATAGCTGGGGAAACTGAGGTCCAGAGAAATTTAGTTATTTGTCCACTGTCACTTAAGTTGTAAGTGGCAAAACTAGGTTTCAAACCCTCTGGCTGAATTCTAAATCTAGAACTCTACCACCTCTGTATTTCATTTGATACTTGGAGAACCCTTGAAGTAGGTATTAGAGTTATGATTATCACAGCTTTAGAGATGAGGAAATAGAAGATGAGAGAGATGAAGTGTAGTCACATAGCTGGTAAATGTTTGAGGTGGAATTTTAAGCTAGGGCTTCCTGATTCCAAGTCTGTTCCCATGCTATCTTGCCTCTTAGGAGGTGAAGAGAGAGCAAACTGTTTTCCATATAGGGAAATTGGTGTAAAAGTATAATTTTAGGAATGTGGGCTATTATAAACATGTTATAGGGGTAATGGGAGATGAGTAAGAAATGATGGAGGTAAGTAAGACTCTTGTCTCTCTGAACCTTATTTGCCTTTAGTCCTCCTTTAAAAGAAGAGCTAATGAATGGGTGTTGCCTCAGACAAGCTGAGACCTGGGAAAGGCCTTAGTTTGAAAACCCAAGGTCTCCCCTAGTATTTGGAGCTGCTGCCAGGTGTCCTGACCTTTGTCTTGCCACTGGACTCTGATGGCTCTGGAGGAGAGAGTGAGGCTGATGACTGCCTGTTTCACTTAAATCCAATTCACTTGCAGGTAAAGACATCACCTTCCTGATGTCATGGGTCTTCTTTGAGAATGAAGGATGAACATCAATATTTGGAGGTAAAAATTAATTAATTATGTTTAAGATCTAAATGCATAATTAATATAAGTAGCTGGTTTTGCATAAATGTAAACACATTGGTTGGAGTTTAAGACCCAAAGTCGTGAGTACAGTGAGCATATTTCTCCCCTTCTCCCTTCAAAATAGAATTACTTCTAAGAGAGTTTGAATGCAAGCTTGAGGTGGTGATTTTTCTCTGGGAACCTAGAACTGCCTGTGTGAGGAGTAGAATGGAATCAGTGACCCAGCCAAGAGACTGAGATATTGTGCTCAATAGAAGTATGAGGCCCTGAATTGTAGATGCCACGCATCACATGCATTATACTATATGTGTGTGCATGTATGTGTATATGTTTATATGTATATTTACAAAATAAAGGTGCAAAAGAGAATTTTAAGCAAGGTTTGTGGGAGAGTGGCAAAAAAATAAAGTATCATTAAGGCAGATGGCTATAGTTTGCATAGTATGCATATGGCAATTGAATAAATATGTGGCAGAAATGGAAAATGACCTAACTATAGCTACATGGGAAACTGGACCAATCCAGGAATCCCTAAACATTTTCCTTACAGTTCTGCTGGACAGCTTATCTTTTTTGGCCCCAATAACAATCTTGTTCCTTTGTGCCATCGTAGATGATTGCCTATAATCTTACTTCATGTGTGGTAGAATCTTATTTTCTTGGCCTATGGGGTAGAAGTTGTCTATTTAAAATAGTCTCAGGTCAAGTTTAGATAGTCAACTGAGTCTTAAAATATTATCTATGTGAGTCTGGAAACATCAGGTAATACAAATATCTGATTAAATAGTAATTTCACCTTTGGAGTGTGTTTCCTCATTTGCAAAAATGAGGAAATTAGCCTAGATGATCTCTAAAGTCTTTTCCAGCTCTAACACTATGGAAAGTTTTATGGATCCTAACACCCAAGGATTCAAAAGGGAAGTAATTTTTCCCCCTAGGTTACAGATTAGACACCTGTTCTCTTTCTTGCCTACTGTCCTCAGCCCCAAAGATTTTAAAGGGGTTCAAAAGTAATTGTTTTGTGAAATCAGACATAAGGGAGAGTTTTCTAGCTCAGAAGGCTTGCTGGTCATAGGTTTGTAGCATCATATCACCCCAGAAATAAAGGGAAGATATATCGTTGAAAATATCTCCTGGCACTTACAAGGTAATTACCATGTATCTTATATACCATTTTGTATTTTAGTTGGGTTTGTATTGCATTTCCCTCTCTGAGAGCATGGACGATGTTTTACTTAATTCTTGTATCACATAATGCTCTGAACACAGCTGGCATTTCTTATTTATTGAATAAGCATTTTGATGAATTTTTTTGAAGAAGTAGTTTGGCATTTAAGTACTTGCCTATTCATTCTGTTACCTTCATGGAGAAAGCTTCAAGTGGGATGAAGGGCTAATGGCCATGACTTTCAGGTGGGAACAGAGCTGTTTCTGAATATGGAAGGCAAAAGAGTCAGTCAGGCATTGAGTGTTGGCTTCTTGGAGGCCAGTGAGCAGTGGATAGGGCACTGAATCCAGAGTCAGGAAGATCTGAATTCAAATATGACCTCAGACAGTTACTAGCTGCATAACCTTGGGCAAGTCACTTCACTACTGTCTATCTCAGTTTCCTTATCTGGAAAATGGGGATAATAATAGTACCTATATCCCAGGGCTGTTGTGAAGATCAAATGAGATCATAAAAAGGTGCTTAGCACATAGTAGGAACGTAAGAAATACTTCTTTCCTCCCTTCCTAAATTCATATTTTCCCCAATTCCAGTAGAGCTAACTTAGAACCACTAAGATAATTTTTCTCAAATGCTGTTTTGTTGCCCTGATTCAATCCTGACCAAGATCATGCGCTGGTTTGCTATTTTCTACAGGATGGAACATTAACTCCAAAGTCTGACATTCTAGGCCTCTATCATATCTGCAGTTTCATCTCTCAGTAGTTCTTATCAGAGCCCCCGCTTGCCAGTCCAGTTCCATCTTCCTAAGTTCCCCTGCATATTCCTTGCTCATGTCTCCATGCTTTTCCTCGTGGTGCTCTCCTCAGCTGCAATGACTTCCTGCTTCATCTCTGCCAATGTATGCCCACTGCTCTATTCACACTAACCTTCCAAGAAGCCTTCCCTGATGTGACCCCATACAGATGATTTCCTTGCTTTTTTTGCACTTCCAGTTTACACATTATCTCTAACCTGCTTGAATGCTTCATTGCAATTTATTTTATGTTTGTCTTGTCTTCTCAATTAAATCTGTAAGGCCTTTGAAGGCAATAAGACCTCTTTTATACTCCCTATGTCTTCCCCACAGTATGAGTTTGGTGCTATGAATGTGTATGTGAATGCTGGACAACTGGCTAAAAGACAAAAAATTACCATCACATAAAGAAGACACGATAGAAAACCAGGGAAAGAGGTTTTGTTTTTTTTTTTAATTATTCCTTCATATTCAAACTTCACAAACAGTGTGAACTTGTACAATACCTCGGAAAGTGAAACTTACAAAAAAAGTGCTGGTAACATTTAAAAAAAAAAACAACAAAAAACCCAAAAAAACAAACATCATTCTTAGCAACATCAATTACTCTTCCACACAAAACAGAAACCTTGTAAAATTTATTTCCGTATTTTTAAGGCGTAATACTTCCGTATAAAGTATATGCAAGAGATAAAACTTCACAGTATTCCAAAATGTCACAATAATAATAATAATATAATAGTATAATGAAGCGCTACAGTTAATTTTTCTTTTTTTTTTTGACTTTTTTCCTGTTTAAATAACAAATACAAGTCACAGGTAAATATATGTGAGAAAAATACGAGGCTAATATTAAATGGCAGGTAAGGATACTGTCACTGTAAGAAAAAACTGGCAGGATGTGTGTATTTATTCTATATTTTAAAGCACTTGATAGAAAAGGCGTATGCAAGGTTTTTTAAAAAAAATTTGCTGTTTGTTTGTTTGTTTGTTTTGATAACTGACAACCATTTAAGAGTATAATGAGAGAAAAAAAAGGAACAAACTCCCCCTCAAAACTATTGACCTTCTCATCCCAAACCACGTACATATTTATGGATGGATGTGTGTGTGTGTTGTTTGTGTACACGTGTGTTACTACACCAGTACACGGACTGGAGAAAAGCAGTCTTCCTTCCCTTTCCTTGCCTGGGTACAATGACCTGAGAAGGCCACTGATGTTCATCTTGAAAGACCCAAAGGTTGATTCCATCTCCTGCCTGAAAAGACAGAGGCTGATCAGAATAATTGCCCTCAGTTCGAAATATGCTCTGGGAATGGAAACTGCAGAAACACTGACCCACACAGACACTGAATATGCCACTGGGATGTGTATGTGAAGGTGGATGGGTGCAAAGCAACTTTCTGTTTTGCACAAGACACACAAATGGATCTCAGCGTACATAACGGTGTGTGTGTTATGTGTGTACAGTAGCAATTGCTAAAAAAGGGACCATATTCCTTTCCATAATAAGATACAGTGTGATAAGAAACATTTCTGTGCAGGGAATGGGGTTTCTCTGAATCCTATCACAATGCAGTGGTGGGGAAAATCAGGAAACAGGTTCACCTTTCAGCAGTTACCACAGTAAACTTCATGATGGACACATGTGCCTGGCCCTTTGGCGCAAGCATGTATATGTGAAGAGCCAGCCACTCAGCCAACAGGTAACAGAAAGACAGCAGATAGCATAACACGTCAGTAAGGTGCTCAAAGAAAAATGTGGCACCCACTCCTGGAATGGATGGCCACGTTAAGGTGCTTCAAAAAGTATTTTTTTTTTTTCACTTTTCATTTCAAACATTAAGAGTATTGGTTTGCACGTGGTAGTTCTGAGCCAGGCCAAGAGTTTTGAGATTTCTGACATCTTCCGTAGATAAGGGCTTTCACTGTAGTTGGTTTTTTTTGTTTGTTGTGGTTCATCTAGGTTAACCTTTTATTTTTTTTTACCCCTTAAATAATCATTTTTTTAAAAAAAATGAAAGCAAAAATGACAGAATGAGAACTGATGAAATGGTATAGAACTTTACTGCATTCCCATTGGACCAAGATGGTTTCGCCCATTCTTTCCATAATGCTGTTCCTTTTTTTTTTTTTCCTTTTTTCTATTACAATCCATTCCTTGTGAACATATAGAAATGACCAAAGTCACTGCAAGTGGCTGCTTTTTTTTTTTGTGATCTGTTTCAAGAGTCCAACCTCGTTTCCTCTACTGCTGTTTGTGTAGTATCTGGGTCTGAAATGTGCATATGGACATATATGCACCAATAAACACGTATGTGCAACATATACACACTCTATATGTGGGTCTATGGAAGAAGTGTGTACATATTTATACATAATATAGTGTATATATTGTTTGAACTGGAGATAAACCGAACTGGGTTCAGACATGAGCACACATTTCTCTTCTCCTTTTCCCCTCCCCCTCCCTCACCCCTGTGTATTTTAAACAGTCTGGAGTTTTGTTTTTTTGTTTGTTTGTTTAAAGTGCATTGAACGCAAAATGATTGGAATCCACCGATCCCTTTTGGGTGTGAGATTCTGCCAGGCATAAGCCCCAAGCATGAGAGGCTTGTGTTTTCCAATGCCTGTGGCAGAGGTGGCAGTGTCAGGCTTGTGCCCCGGGGGCAGGATGCTGTTGGGCAATCTGGACTCCTTGAACCTAGCAGCACCTTTGCAGAAAGACTGAGAAAAGAAGGAAGAAAGGACAGGTGAAGAAAAGGTGATTTTTCTCATAGGTTTCTGTTTAGGAAACTTAGCTTTTATTTTGAAAGTGGGTGTACATTCTCCTCTCAGCTGCAGCTAACAAGTCCTCCCCCACCTTCCCTATGGCCCTGCACACGCTCCATCCCTCATATGCTTTTTCTCGAGGCTTTCTGTGTGTTCTTTCCCCATGTCTGTGAGAGTGCCAGCATCTGTGAGGAATAAGGCACCAGAGAAATCAAAATGTTACAAAAAGATGCAAAACCCCATTTCATGGAGCCTTTCTCATATTGCATTGATACCATGTGTGTGTGTGTGTATGTGTGTTTCAAATGTGTCAAATGCAGTCTCCAAAAGGAAATTGAGGTCCTTCAGCACCAAAGACCATTAGAAGTGCACCCTAAATGTAGACACAGAGAGACACACGCACCCCACAACACACCGCTCAGGTGTGCTTGCCACGGCTCACCTTTTATTGTTTTTTTTTTCTTGCAAAATTCTATGATTCTCTGAAACTAAAATTTCAAAACTACCTCTAAGGCTGGCATGTTATTTGTTCACTGGTGACCAGAAATGCCCAAAGGGACTGAATTATCTGTTGTGTGTGGTCAAAAGAATGTGGCTCATAAACTCTTCTTCCACCTTTGAGGCTAAAGATGGACAGAGAAAAGATTTTGTTTTGCACCAACATATTATCAAGAGATGTTATTTCTGGGTTGAGAGACTGTTGGGATAGATTAGAAAAGCTAAAGTTATGACTCTAAAAGTGAATAACTGTGTGTATGTCCCATGGAAACAGATGGAGAGGGAAGAAAAGGTATGCTTTACATAGGAGTGAGTGTTCCATCACTCCCCTTCCCACCACAGCAGGGGAAACTTGGCAATTAGAGGGAATCAGTTGATTCTCCCTGTGAATAATGCTGAGATCAACACTTCAACTTACTGTCTAGGACATCCCTACACCTTTTGAGTTCTAGGACAGTCTTAATGTCAGGCCAATTTCCACAAAGAACAAAATCATCCATCTTCCCTGAATTATTAACATCAGTTATTAACTGGACACCCTGCCCTCGACACATGGACTCTAACCCCATAATTCAGGGAAAGAAAGTGCAATGACACTTGGCTAAAGTTATGTCAAGTAGATACAAAAATCTGACAGGTGCAAAAGGTAAAAATGAACTGGTTTATATCAGAGGAGCAACTCATTAGGATGAATTTGATTCCCAGATCAAGAGCCTAGAAAAAATTATTGCAACCTTCTTTCATTGGACTACTACTATAGGCAGGCCTTAAAATTGTTGGTGGTAGGTGAATAGAATATGAAAGGAATAGAAAAAAAAACCCCAGCATGGAAAAATATTTTAGATGCTGGGTTGCCAGTTTAGTGGGGTGTAATTGTTTGGATAAGGCCATAGATTTTCATGGAAACTGTCCATGGTGTGATCTCACAATGACCAAAGTTGTACCACAGGGTACTATTAAGTGATTCAAGGGAAGAAAGAGAACCAAAAAACAAAACAAAACAAAAAAAAACCCCAGGAAAAATGTAAGGAATTTTGCGAAGAAATGTAGGAGATGGGGTATCTGTGTGTGATGTGTAGGGGAAAGGACTAAATAAAAATCCTTCTCAGATAACCCTAGAGCCTAGGACTAACATCTGAACTGCATCCTCTGTTTCATATATTTCAGGGAGGAAGAAGTTAGTCTAGCTATACAAGGAAAAAAAAAGAAGGCACATGATTTTATTCAGTCCTAAGAGAGTCCCAAGACTATTAAGCAAAAGCATAAGTGGGGAGTGTGTGTGTGTGTGTGTGTGTGTGTGTGTGTGTGTATCTTTGTGTATATGTATGAACTCACAGGGTTCAGAGTATTGTGAAAAATGCTCTTTGGAGCAGTCACCCAACTGGAACAGTGAGAAGAGAATAAAAGTGAACATTCAGAAGGAGAAAAAGGAGAGAGGAGAAAATGAAGGCCACTCTTCAGCTTTCTCTCAGTTTGACAGTCTCAAGATTTGGCTGCTTTTGGGTCCAGGATAGAATTGGTTTATCTTAGTCTAGAAAGTGTCCCAGTTAAATATCTCCAGTTTGTTGTGTTACAGTTCTTGATATTCTCTTTTTCTCTTCCCTCCATCCAAATGACTTCTAAAAATATCACAGTTTTACTCTTTTTTTTTGAAATTACTTTTTCAAAGTTGAAAAAATATGGAAAAAGCTATCAAAAACAACCTCAAAGCTCTCCACCTTCACAGTGAATAAGTTAACTGACAATCCACAGAGCCAGCCAAAGATCTTATAATTTCTTGGCCTTACTGTATCCATCACTAGTCAAAGCAGGTGACTATCCCCCAGACTGATCATCCCTTCCCCTCATTCCCCCGATGGCCGCTGTTATCTTTCCATCGTACTGTTCTAGCTCTCCCATTTCAGTCTCTCCCCATTCAAGGAACGTGAGAAAGACGAAGAAGAGAGTGGAAGCAAAACCTTCCCACACAGCAATGATAACCAAGGGCTTTGGAAATGGTTACAGAGGTGTGAAGCTCATGGATGGCTTCACTGGTGAATGTTTTTTGAGATAGGAAAGTATGGTTTGGGCACTGAGTAACTGAGATTCCATTTACAGACAACTTTATGGGACCTCAACTCTCAGGCCCACCATATTTTGTGTTACTTGGATATATTATTACCTCTTAATAGCTGTAGGATGTCTTTCCCTATTATCTGGTATTCTCTGTGTGGAATGTTGCATGCTAAGGTGGAGAGGTGAGGATGTATTGTATCAAAAAAAATAGAGCTATGGACAAGAGAATTTCAAAAACAACTTTGCCTTTGGTTTTTTCAACTTTTTTCAAACCATGAAATGTTAAAGCCAAGATCGTGCCTCCCCACCCTCAATCCCTCCCACCCAGTCTGGTGGCTTCTATCCTCTGACAACTGTTGTATTTCTCTCATTTGGCAAGGCTGAGGTGGGGGGAAGAGAAAAAGGGGTTGCAACAATTAGTTGAAGACACAGGGTGGTAAAATGCTTCCACACTTAAACTCACAGTCCAGTGTTTTTGACATTTCATAAATAGCTTTTTTTTTTAAAAAAGAATAAAACAAGAACAATCCCTTTACTTACTCATCTGAAACAAAATAAACAGCAGTGGGTACAAACTTCTTCTTGTAACAATTACAAAAAACAACAATATAATCCCAACTTTAACACGCATCTTGAATCAGTTTTTTTTTTAAACCTCAAAACTGCAGCATATCCTTAAGGGCAAACTTTTCGATTAAGTTTTTTTTCTTTTTTTTTTTTAAATAATGTCTTCACCAAAAAAACAGTCTTGTACCAATAAAATGCATTCAAAAATAGAAAATATCACACAACAAAAATATGTATCCTTCCTTTCCAAAAAAGATTCTTCACAAAAAAATGTAGAAAAAATCCCAACAATTTTTTTCCTTTCCTAAACATTACCTTTCAGTCTAGGGCACAATTATTTATTGATTTAAATGTCTGTTTTTGCATAAAACATGGAAGATGCAAAACAATTACTGTATCAGGATTGTGAAATTACATCCACTCACACCCCTACCCTTAAGAAAAATCAGCAAACATTAAGCAAACGAAAGCCAACAGGCTAAGAAAATTTTTTTTCTGGTAGTAATTATAATTACCTTTGTTTTTGCTATTTGTTTAAATGGAGTTAACTGGCTCAAATGGCACCTAGTGACCATAAAGAAGGGCGATCTAGTGGGTTCCAACACATTCTCCAGCACTGGCAGATACTGACCCAGTGATTATTTTTTGATGATGGCTTCCTTCCTGTGTTAAGGTCTGAAATCACTACCGATGGAGGACCACTTGCAAGGGAGAAGTAGGAAGCTGAAAAGTCAGACAGGACTACAAGGAAGGGAAGGTGTATGTGCACTACTTTCTTGAAGATATCAAAATATAAAGGTTAAGGGAAGAGACTCAATGACTCTCTCCTTCCTCCTTCCCCCGTCCCAACTAGTTCTGAAGTCAACTGAGCTCGGGCTCTGCTGGTTTTCTTTTTTGTGGCTGACAATTGTTTCTTCTTTCTTTTATTTGTTGGTTTTTATTTTTCATGGGAGATAGTATTTTGGATGTGTGTTCAATACAAAGATGGGATTTCTCTTAGCTTGTTCTCCTGTTGCTTATTTGGTTGCTGTTTTTTTTTTCAAACCTCATTTTTGTTGTTGTTTTGTTTTGCTTTTCAAACAGTGAAGTGTGTCCAATTTTATTTCCAGTGCATTTTAAAAAATTAATAAAAAACAACATATTTTCCCCATCCTTCCAAAGGAAATGACTGATAAAAGTATAATACAATAAAAATCGGGCATTGTCAACAACGACACAACGTGCAACCTCAAGAACATTGAAGAAAAACAAAACAAACAAACCAGGATAATAGGATACAAGCGTGAATGTGCTGGAAACAATAAAATACTAACTGATAAGCATTGGTTAAGAAATAGGTAAGGCTACTCTTAGATTTCTAACTTAACATGATTAACCACTGCTTTTCTTGCCTTTTCCTTCAGCTCTATCTTTTACTCACTAGGTTTTTTTTTTTAATATCTTTAATCTGAAACAAATTTTGTCTTCATATTTTTTGGTCTACAGTAGAATTACATATTAATAAAACAAAATTATATTTAAGTAATAGGTTAGTACAGTATCCATGGGAAAAAAGAGAGATACTACTAAAATGGACATAAAATGTAATCTACTAAAAAAATAAACAAATATAATAAAAATCATAATCAGGGAAACAGAGTGAACTGAAAGAAAGAGATGCAGAAAAAGATGCTTTTGGATAATACAAACTAAGCCCTAGGACTGCAGCATCCAATAACAATGCATAATTGCTCAGGGTTCAAATGGATCCACCTCCTAATAGTATCATTCCAATTCAACTGGGGAGCATGAGGCAAGGTCATACAAACTGGACAGGCAGCTTGGTCTAGCGCAAGCTTCCAGGTTATCTTCAATGACTGGTCAAAGCCACCTGGACAAGTATGTAAGAAAACTGGCTGGTCAGAGGGAGATACAGATGGCACCTGTCTCAGTTTTTGGAGGACTTTCCAGTCCACCCCTTAAGAGAAACCAAAGAAGTTATTTGGGAAATCATGCAAGACTACCTACCCTAATTTAGAGTGGAGGTGGGATTGGGGAGGGGAGTGAGGAGAGAGAAAGAAGCAGACACACTTTTGGCACCCCATCACTTGTTTCCTTCAATACGCTGGGTTTCCTACTGCCTGTACACGTCTTTCACAGTGTCACCTAGAGGACCATCTACCTCTTTTCTGAGCAAAGACATCAAAAGTATTCATGGAGTTAAAATAAAACATGCTGGCAGTGGCTCACTGCTGGACTCCTGAGTTGCTAGACAACTCAGGGAAGGGGATGTCACTTCATGGCATGTCCATGATGCTGCCAACAACTGAGAACAAAAACAGAGTCATATAGCTTAGGCAATAAGGATAGGTGAAGTCCCTATGAACATTGACTCTCCATGGCTGATGATGAGTTCACCGTGGCCTTTTAGTGTGAGGGAGAAGCAACAATGAAAGAGAACCATGGTGTGTTTCTCTTTCCAGGAAAGAAGGGGAAAGAAAAATCAGTGGCATCAGTTATCAATACTCCTTTTGGCTTCTTATTCTCACGTCAAATTATCCTTGGTTTTTCTCTCATTCACTTACTCTAGGGGGTAACACATATTAGAATCTAGTGCAAATGTCACCCGATCACAGCTTTCCAGGAGCAGTAGACTACATCCTCATCTAGTAGGAGGCCATCCTCTCAAACCTCCGTAAAGAACAAGAACTAACAATCCAAATTATTATAAGCAAACAAAGCTACAATTCTAGCATTCACCACAACAGGAAAGGCACTATCACAGCAGGTCCCTATCATCCTCCAAGTACTTTTGATGCCACAGGAAAGGACATTTTTAAACCAATCCCCCAAAATAATGGAAATAAAAAAAAAAAAACAATAGCCTTAACGCGGTTGATTCCATGAATAAATGAACTCAGTGGTCAACAGAATATTTGATTACTATCACCCCCTCTCCCACTGGCGATTGCTGCTAACAATACAGACCAATGGCCTTGACTGTACTCATTCATTATAATTTTCAGAACTTCCAACAGAACTAACTTGTTCTTTTTCATGGAAATAACCACAGTTCTCTAGCTAATGCCTCTGTTGGAAGGGGAGAGGTTATGGGGATGTTCCTTTGTTACTGTTGTTTTTCTTCTGACCTGCCTAGAAAGTCAAGAAGGCAGCTCAGTGGCTCCTTGGATTAGAAATTTTTTCTTAATGACAGTGGGAACAGGGTGAAAAGTGAAGTGTGGTTTCTTGACTACCAAAACGTATCTTTTGAACCTATCACATTAAGATTCTTTGAAAAAATTATTTTTGGCTTGGCCTGTGGAAATTCAGATATTTGGTGACAGAAAGCTGTGCATTGTAGAACTGGAGCAGAAAAGACAGCAGCTATGGAAGAAGCTGTTTTCCAAAAGCCTCAGGGGGGCTAAGACAACTAGTATGTATAGACAAAAAAAGGTCAGTTTATTTCTTTCTCCAACTTTTTTCTCACCACCCTTAAAGCTCACCCAACAGACGGGCTTTTCTGTGTGCCTGTTAAGTGTCCAGATTTTTAGGGTTCCTGACGGGAAATGGAGACAAGCCTAAAGCTTAGAGTACTTAGCTTTTGCATTATCCTCTGAAGGGATATTCCCTTCTCTGTTTTCTTTGTGTGTGTGTGAAATATCTAAAAGACTAGCAAAATTCACAATCATTTTTTGTTTTTGTTTTTTTCTGCAGAGGGTAATAGACATGGATGTATTAGCAGAAGAAGGGAGGGACTAGAACCAATTTCTGCAATTTGAGGAAAGAGAGGCCATACTAGAGAAAGTTTTCCAGTTAGAACCCTTTAACAAAGAATTATTTTTCAGAATAGTTCAACATTGCCTTTTAAACATTCTCTTGCTTGTACCGCAAACATCAATCCTTAGATTCTGCTGGATTCTTTCAGCACCTTCATTCTTTTTCTACTATCCTTGAAATAACTTATCTTCACTTCCTGGGGTCTATATTCACTGAATATCTGCCAAACTGATGATTTCTATGTTTTGCTTTGAAGTAAAGAAATTCCAATCCTAAACTTTTAGGTACTGCTAATTTTCTTTAGATTAATTTATTTAACAATATTTTCTGTTTAGGCAGCTAGTAAAAGTTTCCATTCTTTCCCTTCCTCTTTTCCACCCTCCCCACCCCCAACATCAGATAAGGTTTGCTTAGTTCTTCTGAAAATAAACTGTTCATAACACTTATTTGCAGTGTTTATTGCACTGTTCCCTTCACTGTCCTTTTAAAGAAATACTTCTTCACTACATGCGTGGCCTTCCTCTTTGGTTAGCCTGATCTATGGTTCTATCACAGGGCAGAGGGAGCATGCTGAAGCTCATGGGGCATCAACAAAATGGGCAAACTTGCCTTTAGGGATAACAGATCATTCTTCTCTGCCCCACTGGAATGTGCATTGGAGAAGTGGCTTTGTGTTCAGCCTAAGATCGGGATTTTCAGTTTCACATTGTTTAGCTCCCTTTAGCCTATATCAGCCTTTCGCAAAAGCTTAATTGGAAGAAAAAAAAAAGATTTAGAAAACCTTGAAATTACTTTCACTTTGAATGTCTTCCATTACCACAACAGAGCTTGCTTGAAAAAAGACAGAATCCTGTCACCAAGGTTCTCCTGGAGTCTGATCAACCGGCAGTAAAGATACTACAGATTAATCTTTCAACCTGCCCAGAACCAGGCACGATGGAAGCAATCTGTTGTCTTTATGACACAATTCCATTTTCTTAACTTGTTCCCATTTTCTCTTCCCTCTTTCTTTCTCATGTCCCTGTCCTCCCTTCCTTTCCTGGCACAATTACATTTCAGTAGTGCAATGCAGTGCAGTCATGCTTAGTGCAAAAATAAAACACTCTATCCCAGACCAAAAGCATACCCCCAAACAGCTCTTACTCAAGGATACCAGTGCCAACAAAGGATGGAGAGTCAGTCTTCACCCAATATGTTTTGGGTTGTCTCTTTCATAGCCCTGTCTGTTTCTACTCAAAGGAGAATAGTAATACCTAATGTACATCATCAGTCCTATTCTATAATATATTAAGCCCATGGGCAGAAAGTAAAGGGAAGCAGTCAAGTTGAAACCAGGGGTGCTAGAGGGAAACAGACATGAAATACTAAGGTCAGTAGTGGTTTTATGTAATGGTTTTCATCATGTCAAATGGCTCCCTTACAAAGGGGCATGAAAAAAGAAAAAAAGATAAAGCTCTCCTGTTCCCAAAAACACAGCTCCAAACTTAACAGTGACAGTTCTGATCTGATTCTGAATAGTGCAATCAATTCTTCCTCAATGGCAACAGACAGCCATCCTACACAACACAGATAAATATATCAATAGTTTTCTTATCTCTCTTGCTCATTCTCCCATTCCACTCCCCCCCTCTTAGTTTCTTCCTTACTCACTTTTTCTTTCTGTCTTTCTACACAAACACAGACGTACCAGGACACACTCAGACACACACACACACACACACACACACAAACACACACACAGATTCTCAAGGCCTCTTTTCTGGGTAACAGTTTGAAGCTTGTTTATAAGCAATTCAATGTTACCAAATAAAATTACAAGAAAAAAAACCTACAACAATTAAATATCAGATTAGATTATTAAATTAAAATTAATCTGCAGTGCACTACTTCTTTTGTGGAAAACATTCATATTAGGACATCTTCCAGGGCTCACCCAAGAATTAGTTTGAATGGGATGGGGGGGGGCAAGGGTAGGCAAATCTGGAATATTCAGTGATTTTGGAGAATAATTTTATAATGAACAGCCTTTAATAGTCCATTTCTGAAACCCTGCTGTAAAAATATAAGCTTTCCAAGCATTTTGGTGTTCACATGCCCAGTGCCTAACACAATGCCTATCACAAGTAGGTAGTTGATAAGCTTGTTAGCTGAAAGACTATTTCATCAAGGTCTGAATGTGAATCTGATAGCATGTGTATATGTGTGAACTATACAAGTATATGTTGTGATCTAAAGGGAATCAGGAGGTTGTTTGTAAGCAGAGTAGTTATATGCCACAACAGAATATGACCAAAGTACCTGGACAATTGAAAACCACAAGGTTACCAGTGATTCTTCCATACTGTACTGCCTTCTGCCTTTGCTTAGCAAGATATAGATTATTAAAGACATTGGCTTTGAACCACTTTTAAAACTCTAACTCCTCCAACAATAATGCAAAGAGTAATATAGGTTACATGTATACCAACTGCCTCAATTTCGGTCTCATTGAGTCATTCAGGAATGGTTGACATTGAAATGAATAGGATTAGACCTATTTTACCCAAATCCTTCAGAATCTGGTGAGTGAATTTGGCAGAACTGACTCCCTCAAGAGGTTTTACCCAAGGAAGAGTGCAATTAGAGAGACTGGCTTTATTTTCTAACATCTCCTCAGTTTCTGGATACTCTTAAAAACCCTTTACAGCTAAATAAAAAACAGCTAAATATCACACCAACTTACTTCAGTCTTCTCTATAGGTTGCTTCTGTAGGTACAGACTCCTTATACAGCACAAGGAAATCAAAACATCACTCACAGTCATTTTCCTTTTTGGAGTTATGCAAAAAGCTAACTTAAGGTACCTACTTGTTTCCAAAGATTTATCTGGTAGGCTTTGATAGGGCTGAGGGATATCTTCAATTACAGACACGCAAGGTTATCTCACCCATGTAATGCAATACTGATTGTGTATGTAAAGTGAGGTTCTCTCTTGTGGATAAAGTATTTGGATACATTTGAAAATTGGTATTTGGGAATCCACTCAAGTCATTTCATATTTCTCTGATTCTCTTTGCTTTGATGTCACTAGGTACACTGAAACTTCAACTCTATGCTAAAAACCAAACTTATTTTCATTTTTGTATGCTTATAGTCTAGTATAGTACCCTGCATACAGTCCATGATTAATAAATATTTGTTGAATTAAGGTAATGTTGAAGACCAGATTATGAATTTGTAGGAGGAAAGATAAACCTGAAGCAATGAAATCCCTCAAAACACAAGAGTTTACTAATTTAAGGTCAAATTATAGCCTCAGTGATTGCTTTGGAGTTTTTTCAAGTAACTTTTTAAAAAATTTTTTCCTGGATTTCTTGCATTAGGATTTAATTAGCACGGGAAGGAAATATTTGAAATCTATGTCCTCTGTGTGTGTACTGCAAACCCCAGTCTCCCTCCTCAATAACTATCTACAATTCTATGGCCCAGGACCTGTCAATTTTGGTTGCCTGGTTTTCTAAGGAAAGTTTTTTATTTTTCTTAGCTCAGTCTCAAACTGTTTCTGAGAAAATCTTTTTTTTTTTTTTTTGCCCAGCAGCAAGTGCTGTTATGAAAAGAAACGTGGGATTTTTGTTGATGGCTCAACTGTAAAATGGAAGGTTTAAACCATTAGAGCAATAAATGGCAAATGACAGGACATTGCAATATGAGTTCAGTATCCATTGTAGCTAGTATTGAATCCTCAGATTTTAGAACTGAGTCACTTGAAAACAAGGGGCAGAGAAAAAAAGAAAGAGCTGCTCAAATATTTTCTAAAGTACATGGCCCATCAATTTTAGATTCTCTAGCAAGGAAATAAAAAGGAAAATTAAGGAAATAAAATTTTACTCCAATTAAGATTTATAGAGAGTGAATTATTTTTCTGTGAAAAAGTGTTGTTTGCTGGCTAGTTTCACTTTCTTTGAAGGAATTGCATTCTGTGCACACATTCTAAAAAGACCAGTATGAAAAATAAACTGGCTTTATATCGGCCTCTTTTTCAGATTATTTTTAAGTCTATGTTTTCAAATTCTAAAACTATGTATTAGTGAAATGAACTGCAGACTTTTTTGAAATGAATTGTCAAAAAAGCAAGTACATTATGAAGGGAAAAGGAAAAAGAAATCTCCTACTCTACTAAATACAAACTATCTTGTTGATGAATACTTTTCTTTCATTGCTATACAGTTAATGTTAAGGCCAAATGCTCCTGCTACTACCAGTACAGACAGCACCTAGGCAATCATAAAGTTACAGCTTGGAATTATGCCTCTTTCTAACAATGTAATCTAGACACTAATTTGAGAACAAGACAGAGATTGTGATAAGAAATCCTGATCCCTAGTTCAGAGAGGAGTGGATAGACTGATTCCATTAATTTACTCTGAAGTAATTCTTCTGATTAGCTGGCTCAGTAGAGGCCCTATAAAAACAAAATCTTCTCTTATATGTATTACTTTCCAAGACAAATGCTTTTGTTATTTGGGTGACTGACAGGAAAGCTTTTTTATTTATTCAGAAAAAATGCACTATGGGAAAGACAAATGTTTAGCTTCACAGTATACACTGTGTGAGGAGGGAGGAAGATGGGAAAAGGTCTTGGTTTCATCTTCGTGCTAAGTAAGAGTGGTAGAGTATAAGGCCACAAAAATAAGGAAAATGGTGAATTATCTGTTGCGGTGTGGTTCTTTGGATTGTGGCAACAAAACTCTTCTATTAATTCCCTTCTAAACCTCTCTGCAGGTTAAGTGTATAAACTAGTTTGATGAAAAAAAAAATCTGCCTCAAGCTTCAGACCAAACGCAGAAACATTTATGAAATTCAAAGAAAGTCTGATTGCTTGCAAACACCTCAAGCACTTCTTCCATCCCACTATTCTTTTTTTTTTTTGACTTTCTGGTTTTTATTTGGAAAAAAAATAGAGCCTCTTAGCCTGTTCAAAATCATGCAGTTCAGTCATACACATTCACACACACACACACAAACAAACACACAGAGGAAATCCTTATGAGATTTGAGAGTCAGAATGGCAAAGTTCAGGAAAGAATCCTCAACTAGTCACAAATCCTGCATTCTAATCCTGTCTCTGGCTCAAAATATCTTGATACTTTGGGAAGATCATTCAATCTCTCGAAGCTTCAGTTTTTTCTTCTGCAAAAGGGGATCATCACACTTGTTCCATGTGATGTCTGTGGGGGAAAAGGAGATAATTTTTGCAGAGTGCTTTGCAAATGTCAAAGCACTCTAAAAACATGAGCAATTATCTATTAAAAGCACTTTGAAATCTGTAAAATGCTATGTAGACAGATCACGGTTTATGTGAACGAGAGATGGGGATCACTAGTATAAGCTTGACTTGGATGATCAAACTTTGTAATAATGACCCAGAGAGTGTTAATTATGAGGGTGGGGTAGATCACATCACTCCTCAAGTTTTCTTACAATTCTATGACTATCAGTTTTTGAGTTGGGGTCGAGGCTCATATGTCTGGGTGCAAATCAGGCACTTTGGGAGGCTACAAGGACATTTTTCTTTGCCAGTTAATTCCTGCTCCAGTGTTCAAAACAAGGCTTTTGTTGCATGAAAAAGATGTATCCTCCTAAAATGTATTTGTTACTGATGGCTTGTTTAGAAAGGACTTGTGGAGGCTTAAGATTGATCAAGATCATTTTGGAATACAAATCCTTCTATTACCTTCACGGAGTTTAACTTGTGGAAACCTATTAGCTGTGGAAAGTTTCATTCAGTTAGGGGAAAAAGAGCAGGCGCTAAAATCTCCAATAATGATTACGACCATAATAAACACAGTCATTTTTCTGTCTTAGAAATGGTCTCTTATAACTTAGTGAACTTGTATTTTATTTAAAGGAAAAAAAATCACTTTCCCTTTTGACTATAAGGATGAAAAGGAATGAATGATCTAAGCTAGTTCGTCTGACATTTTCAAATGTGATCAAGATCTTCCTACTCTCAAAAGAATATTGATAAATTAAAACCCAAAGATAGCATGAAGATAATATTCCCCATTCTTCCAATTTGAAGCTACCTGCTTTGGCAGCCCACTCACCTCAAAGTGCTTTTAGTTTAATGGAAGCTAAAGGTGGTATAAAAATGAATGGGAGTAGAGAAAATAAGCATTTTGGGTTACTGATTAATACTTCGTCAGTGTTAGGATTTTTTTTCTTGAAGGATGTTCCAGGAAAGCAAATCAATCCTAGAGACTGCAGATAAAAGTTAAGGAAGTAACAATAAGAAAAAAAAGGGAAACAGATTTGGAATTCTTCCATTGTCCTAAGTACTTTACCACCCTAACCAGGTAAGTTTTAAAACTCAAGTAGGATGAAAAAAGATGAAGATGGCTTTGAGGAGAGCCAGCCATAAAGTGAAATCAGAAAATTAAAAACTGTCTGAAAAGAGGAAAGAAAAATATTCTTTCAGAAAGGAGAGCAGGCCAAAGGAATTTTACAGGTTTGATAACCAGCTAATTTTGACTGCTGTTGAAGATAAAGCACAAGAAAGAGATATTAAATGACATCACATGGGGCCTCATATAGACACAAGATTTTTCTGACAATGAAGATTTAAACACTCACCTTGGTTTCTGAGGGAGTGAATCATGGGGCCTTTTGGTGTAGAAATCTTTAAGCAAGACCCCTCTGTTTGAACAGGAACATGGACTACATGATTTCTGAAAGTCCAGTTTTAGGATTCCACAATGTACGATGAAAGGAGCAAATCTCTACTGTCAAATGCAAAGGAGAAATTGTGGGCCTGGTCTCCCAAGAGCCAATATTTTCTGGATTCCATTGGCTAAAGAAATGTACTGAACTAACTGAAGCGCCAGGCTTAAATCTCTCTCACCTGTAATTTGGAAAAAGTCATTTAAACCCCTTGCTTCCATTTTCCTTCAGCAAATTGGAACTTCAGATTGCTGACCTACTCGTGGGGAGATTTTGAAGAACAGTTACTTAAGATTACTACAAGCATCTGAAAATGCAACTCTTTAAAGAACCATTATCACAGTCCATGTTTGCAAATATAAATGGGGCAACCAGGCATGTAACTGACTGTACTTCATAAAACAGAGGCCTTTTCATGGAATTGCTCTCATTGGTCAGCCTATGAGTAACTAGTATCTTGATTGGGATTTTTTTAGGAAAAATAAATGGATATGAGAGAGAGGGGAGATCACAGATATTTTACACACACGCGTGCACGCACACACACACACACACACACACACACACACACACTTCTTTTGTTCTTCAGAAACGGAGAGGGTCACAGCTCCACAGGATCTTTCATGAACATGATCCTCTTCGCTTTTAGCCTAATACTATGTTTCCAAAAAAGCTTTCACTTTCCTATGTTTTGCTAAAATTCTGATCTTAAAAAGAATCTAAAAACCTGTATAGACAATACTGAAGCTGATAATAATATAAAAAACCAAACTAGAGCCAGTAACAATTATTAAATGCACCAAATTAACTGCAGCAGGTTGGTGATGAATGATAAATGCAAAGAAGTGTTTGTCTATCAACTCATGATCATAGGCATATTCAAAAGTTAAAATGAATATACTGTAATATATATATTTTGATATAGAGTTGTTATATATAATGTGTATGTTCTAGGTTTCAGAAATACTGCAATGTAGTGTACTGTACTTAAGTAAGCATAGCTAAATAGTAACTCATCTTCTTCCACAAAGTCACTAGTACTGTTAATAATAATTAAAAAAAAATCTCTGTTATATTTTTTTTCCAGTAAAAAGAAATACCTATGGTTACAGTCACAGACTTCTGGATATAGAAAGACAATATACATTTTAACAACAACAACAAAAAGCTGCAACCATATGTAGCCTTATTTAATGAGAAAGGGGAAAAGTCACCAAAAAAGAAAAAAAAAGGAAAGAAAACACTCTCTGGATTCTGTAAAACAAAAATAATCTACATGTCATAAAAATAAACTATCTAGTAAGTGAAGAACACAGGAGTGAGAAAATTGGTACCTACTGCTTCTAGGCCACATGCTTTCAAAGTCAACCACCCAAGACAGGACAGTGTAACAAACCAGGATGGCATCCTATTTTAAAGATTGAAATATGCATGGGCTATCCATATATATATATTACTCTCAGAGATTACAAAACTGTTCTCCCTGACAGTCCCTTGGTCTATTAGACACAGTAAACGACTCACTCCTGGAAAGACTTTGGCAAAGGCCACACTGGTTTCAGGAGACACAGATTGTGGATTACTACAATTCACTGCAGATGCAAGAGGCATCAGTAGATTTTAGTTTGGGAACATAATGTGTGTGTGTGTGTGTGTGTGTGTGTGTGTGTGTGTGTGTGTGTGTGTGTGTGTGTG
>NW_027187347.1:10842674-10894360 GCF_028583685.1 Petaurus breviceps papuanus
GTGTGTGTGTGTGTGTGTGTGTGTGTGTGTGTGTGTGTGTGTGTGTGCGCGCGCGCGCGCCGCTGTACCACCCAGGAAAGGGATGGGGCATATTTTAGACATGGGTGGCTTGGGCCCACGTGTCGCAAGCCTTCCCTGCCCGGTTCTCTCTTTCACTCCTACAGCGATGGTTGCTCCTTAGGGCTGTTCACTCCTTGTTGGTCTGCCAACTTAATACTTCTGTTCCACTTTCCCCTGAAGGAAACAGCCTGTTACTGTGGGTTTTCTGTGGCTCCAACAAGCTGCCTTTGTTTCTCCCATCTCCCACAGCTTTATGAAAGCCAACAGAAGAAGCAGGTGATTGTTGTTTCCTTGGAAAGGATCACAGCACAAATATTCACAAGCTGGTGAACAGTGTGTGCGTGTGTGTGTGTTGTGGTGTGTGTGTGTGTGTGTGTGTGTGTGCACGTGTGGGGGTGAGCAGAACAGTTCTAGAAGGCTGGGTGTGGGGGTGAGCAGAACAGTTCTAGAAGGCTGGAGGGGGCTCCCTACCCCCTGAAGGTACACTGCAACCATTCTGTAACATCTAGGCTTGTGCCTCTGTATGTGCCACACAGATATGCAGATGACAAGTGTACCCACACATAAATGTGGGGAAAGAGAAAGACCCAGGGGAAATGTATGATTTCAGGGAAAGGCCGTTGAACCACTCCACATGAAAACAAGTTTTTTATGACCAAGATACATGGGACTGTACTGTATACTTTCCATGGTTTGAGCTTCTTCCAAGTGCCACAAAGCATCATCAGGGACATTGGACGGCACTGTTGCTGCTTGCTAAGGCAAATGAGCAGAAGTGTTCTTAGACCTGTGAGACCTTTGCCTGATACATAGAGATTTCAAATCATGTTTGGTTGTTACTAAGGATCAGGAAAGTGGAATACAATTTCTTACTAAAAGCACCATACAAAGGTAGGGTATATGTACCAGGTACACTCAATTATAAACATTCCTTGACAACAGTTGTGACATATTGGAATGGGTGAAATTTTTTTCATTAGAAACTGCACATGAAGTACAATTACTTTCTTGGGCAATAATAAATTCTTACTCCAATAGAAAGAGAGAGCTATGAACTGGGGGGTCAGAAGGCCTAGGTTTAGGCCCTGGCTCTGATACTAACTAGCCATGTGACCCTCAGGCAAGTCATCTACCCTTTAGGCCCAGGTTTTCTTGTCTGTAAAATGACGGGTTGAGCTAGGTGCTTTCTAAAGTCCTTTAGAGCTTTAAAATTGTAGAGTCTTATACTTAGTTCATGTATTCTGTGTTCAATAGATGATGTAGGACCTTTGTGAGGCATTTTTTTTAACAAAGAGAGTCTCTAAATCTGAAATAAGGTTGTTGGGAACTTTCATAGCCTCACTGAGATGATTACTCATGAACACCAGATTCAATAGGGCTTGCAGTTCATGCCATTCCATTACGGATTTAAGGTTTTGATTTTAAAACAGAGTCACTGACAAGTTTGAGGAGCACCAAAAATGAGATGGGTAATGTTCAGAAGTATATGCTACATGGGACAATGCAGCTTTTTATTGGGATTTACTTCTTTTCAAAGGAAGTGTTAAACAAAGTTGGCTATTGAAAGGCATATTTGATTTTTGTTTTCTAGAGAGAGAATATTCAGATGAACTCCCAGCCTTTTTCTACCTTGAACTGGCATTATCACTGACACAGAACAGATAGACACTCCTCCAATCCTTATAAAGAGCCAGTCTTCAGACCACCAACAAGACTTCTTTTTCCTATCTTGAATCTGCACTATCATCACTGACAGAGGGGAGATGAACCATCTCCAGGGTGATTACAATTACTTCCTGCAGGCTTGATAACCTTAGTAGTTATTTCCCTCTTCTTTGCATTTCTTCATTTCCTCATTTCTTCACCCTCTAGGCTACTCCATCACTCACATGCTCCAGAATAATGATATTTTTATAATAATTAAAGGTTGAAAAGAAACAGATGCTACCTCCCTCCTTTGACCTCACCCCAAACAGTCCCCAACTTCTATCTTCAGTTCCCTATCACAGGACTTTCTGGCTTAAGGCAACAACCCTATTGCAATGTCAGCTTTTTGAGTAGACATTCTAATTAAAATCACTTCAACCTGGGCTTTGGAATCAAAACAGCTATCTTTCATAACAAACAACTCAGGGATGCTAAGGAAACCTCTGGCATGGAAGAACATTTGATTGGGTAGGGCTATACATTCTATTGAGTTCAATCCAGTGCTATGCTATTCCTCCATCTGAATAAGAAGTGATCTCACTCAGGAAGGCACAGCCCTCATAAAGAGATCATTGGCAATGGACCTGCAACCGTAACAAATGAACAAAAACAAAGCAATCCACTACAAAAACCCAAGCTGTAGGACCTGCTGCTGTTGTTCATGGGCAGATACAAGCCGACTTCTAGAATGGATATGAAGTTCAACGTCAAATTAAAACATTTCTTCTGAGATTTTAAAAACAAATTCATTTTACCATCTAGTGATTAGAAACCATGCTTTGGGTAGGTCATATTTTTTCTGGACAATGTTTGTATGAATGCTGAGATGCTAAAGCTTTTATGGAGATGTAGGCAACATCAGAACTGGCATATCTACACTTGGGAATCTCAACATGCCCTGAGCTTCTGAACAGTGCCATTCCCAGTCAGGATTATATTCTCTTTCTTGTCTAAGCACCAGGGTGGAGATTGGTTTTTGAAAGTTTGCACCAAATGAAACTGTTTTCTCGGGAACCAGTAAAAAACAGCCCTTTCTTTAAAGAAACTGAAGAAAGGAGAAGGGGAGGTGGCTATATTTCCAGAGAGATGTCTAGCCATATAGGATTTTATGCTGCAATGTGGTAACCTCAGGGGACCAGTTCAGAGTTTTGGAAATTAGGTTTACTCTGAATTTCTTTACTGCCCTCTTCAAAGTTCCATCTGAATGTGTGTGTCCTGGGTTTGTTCCTCTGGTTTACTCCCCTCCCTCCTCCTTTAAGTACAATTCTTTTCAGGTGAGTAAGGTGTCTTTTCAGCGCCAGAGGACACCTAATAAAAATACACCACATCTGGAAATGCCAAGAGATCTTTTCAAGAACTTTTTGCCAAACTTTCCAGTTCTTTCTGTGGAGAGTTAATCTTTCTTTTTGGCATCTATGGAATAAAAAGTTGAGTTATTTCTGGATGTTGCCTACATTTTGAGACATCTTTAATCCCTCTTCCCATCACCCCATCTCTCAACTTGTTGCTAACTTTAAAAATCTATTACAAAAATTCTTTTATGAGTCAGATCTCCACCAGAAGGTAGGCCTCCTTGGTCTCCCTAATCTCACCACGTTCCAAATGGATTCCTGTACAAAAAGCTAGAGAAACAATGTTTTGTTGTTATCTGCTTTGGGTATATATAGCAGAGATGATTTGGTACCTTCTCTGCAGAATTCCATCTGTTTTATAATCTTTAAAATAGTAAAGGGAAAGACCCATACAGGCAGATCAAAATCCTGGGCCAAGAATCTTTCTTTCTTAAATCAGGGACTGGAAATACGAAGAAGACTTCAAAGAATAGTCACCTTGACTATTACATGGTTGCTTGGTAATATGAATGAGTTTGTTAAGGGTAGGTAGGACAGGCTTTATTTCCTCTCAGAGAAGGGAGACCACAGATTGTGGGATGGGGAAGGAGAGGCTGAGGGCACTTGGTAGGAGAGGCTGGTCAGACTGTAGTGCAAATAGATAGAGGCATTAGTATGTAAAACTCAAGTATGGGCCTGTCAAAGATTTCTTATGGCATCACCATTTTTCCACTAACTAGGGAAGGTTTTATTCTTTGCCCTCAAGGACCACAGAAACTATTAAAAATAAAACACTGGTAATTTTTAAATTTTGCAAATCATTCAAGCCCTAAATCTTATAGAATAGGAAAAGAGTTGCTGTAGTGCCAACATGGGGAAAAGGGAGAAAATATGGTCTTTTACCTGCATGTATACAAATACATGTACTTAAGAAGCCATGAGGAAGAAGAAAAGAACTTACAGGGCTCAAAGTTTCAAATTTACTTAAAATAAATAGGAAAAACATGAGTAGACAGTCATTTCAATAGGCATTTGATTCTACTTAAGGTGCCTTTAGGTTCATTTCATAAATTCTTCCTCATAGGCAGATTTGTATTAAATTCCATTTTAAGTTCTCTTTCCTAGTAAAGACACTCCTATACTTGTTCAGACTATACATTTTGGACTATTTGGGGTATATTTATCCAAATATTGGTAATTATTTGTAAAGGAAATGATCCAGGGTTATTTTGATGGGCCAGTTTTGTTCGCAGTGTTTTGAAGTGTTAATCTTTATAAAATGCATCTATTACCCTATTTTTCTTGCTGGGTGATTATTGCCAGATTCAATCATAAAAAAAGGAGAAAAAAAGAAGAGAAAAAACAAAGTGCAGTTTTTCTTCTCACATAGGCTCTGGCTTTTTGTACCTGATCAAAAGAAACCTTAATCTGTGGGATTCAGTCCCAGTTAAGTTCTTGATTTTACTGGCTGAGGAAATAAACAAAAAGGTTCCTAGTGCTTCATTGTTCATAGAGGGACATGAAGCACTAAGACAAGAGGGTTAGTTGTTTGGAATGAAATTTAGGAACAAAAAAGGCCTTTTCTCATCAGGTTCTTTGCTCTTGATGCAGAGATTCCCCTTCCCTTCTCCCCCAACTTTGAAGTTGTTTTAAAAGTTCAGGATTGCCTCTAACCACAAGCAATTTCATCCTTTTACATTGGGTGCAGAATGTTTTGTTTTTGATAATGTGAATCCATTTGGAAGGCAGCTTATCTGTGGTTACTTCAATAAGGTACTGTACCTAGAAGCATCCTTTATCTTCTCAAAAAACAAAGATCTGCTGTTCAAGTATATGTACCGTCTTTCATGGAGAGGGCACTGATTATTATAGAATAGGAGAAGTTCTGGAGGAGAAACCATTCACTAGGAACCTACATCTGCAAAATTATAAGATGGTGCAATGCCTCCTACACACCATACCAACTGATCCACTGAACAGCCTTGGGCTGTGGGGTATCACCCCTTTGAGAACTCTGAGGGTACCTTCTGGTTTATTCCTCTTTAAAATAAGAGATGGGGAAGGCTGAACATTTGGGACTTTAAGCCTGAGCAGAAACTCTAGGTACATTTTGAACTATATGCTTAGCTTTACAATATAGTAAATTAGTCTTATCAGTGGGGTTTTCTTTAAATTTGGGAAGCTGAGGGTTGAATCACATCCTGAAACTACTTCATAAATCAGCTCTACAACAGAGAATGTTGTTTCTATATTCATCATTGTGATTTGAGTAGAGGCCCGGTTTTAAATGGGTCATCATCAAATGCCTTGAAAATGTTTAAAGAGACATACTTTTTTAATAACCTATGCTGAGTAACTTTATGACCCCTTCTCTTCTAGGTCTTATTCTTTCTTAATTTGTCAGTCTTTCTTTTAATCTCATGGGCTAAACAAATTTTCAAAATACCAACATAATTTATTATTTAACTTACATTCCCTCTATTGATAGTATGCAAAAAATATAAAGGGTCATATGTTATGATGACATTTTTCATTATTGATTACATAGGGACATTTCCTTCCCTGCAAAGTCTGAGGCAGTTTCTATTATTATTTAAAGTGAAATTTTACATGTATTTGACAGTGGTCCTCTGAGAAGTATGAACTAGACCCTTATAAGGACCAATGGAGACCAAGACTATAGTCATACCTTAAGCAAACTGCCCACTGAATTCATAAAGACTGCAGAGTTGGAATGGATGTCATTCATACTGTGGTTGCTCCAAAAAATACCTTTGCGGGGATACATACATGGTACTAAATGTTAAAAATGTAGAAATAAAATTAATTTAGTCATTATAAAGTTGCCTTTCATAAGATTTTTTTCAGGTAGGCCACAGAGTTTTTGTAAGTAAAATATTTGGGCATGAATGAAAGTTCATTGAAGGAAAGTTGAATGAAAATACAAAAAGGTTTCAAAACCCTAAGACTCTATGAAGACTCTCTTACTCTCTCTGCATAATTTGGTTTGGTGCTTCTACTTTGCCTAAAGATCTACTTTTCTTTAAGGATGCTCTATCATGCCAAGCAATTGAACCACTTGAAAGTTTCGTTTGGTTTGAGGATTACTATGTTTGAATTGAAATTTCTTCATTATAACGATTCACAAATGGGAAACCTCTACCACATAATTTCTCTAAGCAGAGAGAAAAGAGATCCTAGCTAGAAGTAAAAAGTGGTATATGGTGCTATGTAACTGAATGGAAATCATTCAGCACAGTAGATGGGAGAAAGTTTCCACAGTCTTCCTGGATTACTTCCAAAGAGCTGGGTCTTAGGAAAGACAACAGCATTTATTTTGACAGCCTAGATTAGTGGGAATAATGAGATAGTGACATTTAGAGGGGAGGAAGATCATTTTGGCATTGATGCTTCTTGGTGTGGGATAGGGGTCTTCCAGTAATGCTTTCATGAGCTACCTCTCAATAGGGATGAGATCTCTGGAAAAGGGATGAGATAGGAGAAGCCTGCGAACTCCTCCCAGATGACCACAAAAAAACAAACAAACAAAAAGAAATAGAAGAAATTTCTAATGGTCTAATGGTCAAGTTCTCCAAACCATCTGAGTCTAATAAAGGAAAAAAAATGACTAGAAACCCTAGAATGACAAAATCTCAATGAAGTTTTGGAGAAGTGTTTCTGAACAAATTAAACTCCCTTCCCAGAAAAGAAAATAATTCTAGATGGAACAATTGAAAACAAAACAAAACAAAACATTGGAGCATCTTTAGCTTGTTATAAGTCAAAGGAGAATTACACATCAACATACAAAGCAGCAGTTCAAATAACAGCAGGGGCAGCTGGCCACAAAGGGCCCTCATCAACCCAGGCAATACTTAAAATAATAAAAATGAAGAAAAATTTTTTTAAAAAGATGAAAAAAAAATCCTTCCTCACTGTCTTTCAAATATCTTTAGTTGCCTTTTTTCCTTTCTATCCAGAAGCAGTTTAGCTAACCCTAACAGTCTTGATTTACAAAATAAAAGAAAGAAAAATTATATATATATATTTATAATATGAGAAATAAAAGAGAAGGGATTAGTGGCAGTGTATGCAAAACCAAAATGAAAAAAAAAAACAAATTACTTTTAACAATCTCACTTTTTTTTTGTTTTCTTTTTTACACAAATACTGTTGTAAATATATTAAAAAAATCAGCATTCTATCTGGTAAACGTCACTTTTGCCCCTCTATAAAATTTTGAATTAAAAAAGTCTCAAGAACTCTGTTATTATTCCCCCTCCCGCCATTTCTTTCTTTTCCTCCTCCACAAGAATATATCCTGACACAACTTTTTTTTTTTTTGCAAAGATTGTGGGAAATAATCCTTCTCTTGTACCTAGAACCATAGGTGCAAACCTCTGATATCTTTGTTTTATTTGTATTCCTGCCTTTCATGAAAGTCCCTTTTGATTGTGCTGAGGCCCTGGCTCAGCGAAGAAGACACACAGAATAAATACGAGAGCCACTGTTGCTTGTTGGCCGTCCAAGTCTTCCTGGCTTCTGCTGAAAGGGGGGGATGGAGAGGAGGGCCAAGGATCGTGGACTGGAGTAGAATCCAGGAGGAGAGCCTGTAATCAGCCTTTCCCACCCTGCAGAGATTCCCACACCACCCAACCCACACTCCCTTCCCACCCCCACAGCCCTTTTGTGAAAGCAGACAATGTGGTGGGTGGAAACCAGCAGGGCCTTTTCTCTGGGGTTTCAAAACCAGAAGTGATATTCCACAGTTTTAACTGGATACTGTGAAGTCCAAACGGCCAGAATTATGAAAATGTCCTCTGAAACACTGCAAGCGGTGTATTTAAAGACAGTAGGCCTTTTAGATTTTGTTATATATTTTTTTTTGTAGTGCTCTTCACAAGTGAAAAAAAATTTTTTTTAATTTTTTAAAAAATTTTTTGTAAAGAAGGGTTGTATTTAGAGGCCAGTAGCTAGAGATCCAACCAGTGGACCTCCTGAAGCACTACCGGGCCTTAAGGCCACCATCCAAGGGAGATTGGGAAAACTATTATTCACCCAGCCTCCAGAAATGTAATGTACCAGCAGGCAAAAAACAGTTCTTCATGTAGTAGAAAATGAAACGAAACAAAAACAAAAACAAAAACAAAAAAAGTAAAAATGAAACCAAAACATTTCTTAAATTCTAGTGCCATAGCTTTTTTGTTTGTTTTGTTTTGTTTTGTTTTGTTCGTAAGAAAGAGAGAAAGATACTACTTATCCATCAGACACGTGCATCCTCATGTGGTCGTTGAAGTGCTCGATTTGGTCAAACTTAGCTGGGCAGACGGAGCAGACGTAAGTGGTCCCCTCCGTGCAGGCCACGGCCCCTGTGGGGCCGGCTCTGGCACCAGGCCCCGTGCCAGTGGGCGGGGTGCCATTGCTGGCACTGTGCAGGGCCACGTGGCGCTCTAGCAGGGTCTTGTGGGAGAATTTCTTCTTACAGATATAGCACTCGTAGGACTTCTCCCCTCGGTGGAGCCGCATGTGGACGTTGAGGGAGCTCTTCTGGGTGAAGCGCTTGTTACAGATACTGCACTGGTAGGCCCTCACGCCTGTGTGTGTCACCATGTGCTTGATAAGGTAATCCTTCAAGGAGAAGGAACGCCAACAGATGCTGCATTGGTGGGGCTTCTCACCTGTCCATTTGAGAAGAGACAGCAAGCAAGCAAGAGAAAGCAAGACAGAGCAGGAGAGGAAGAAAATGAGAGAAAAGAACCATAAAAAACCCCCAACATTTACTCTACCCCCTCCCCAAAAAACCCCCAAACATCGAGCTTGTTTACAGATCTCCTTTAGATGGCAAGGTTGGATGCCCTCCTTCAGAGAAAGGTTTTATTGAAATGAACTCTTTTTTAGGTAGGTTTAGCATTTTATAATTCCTTGTGCCAAATAACTCTTTTAATTGAAAGTTATAAGGTAATCTCTTGCAGATAGATTTCAAAGGCTGACTTATAGCTAAAAAAAACAAAACACCAAAAACTTAAGAGAAGATTTCTTAAGAGGACCTATTTTCAATACAGTAGACTTAGCTGGTTGATTTTCATGAACACTTACTCAAAAACTAAAAATATAAGGGAGGGGAAAAAAAATCTAGAGGAAAACTATAGCTATCTGAAGTATTCAAGGAATCTGATACTTTGGATACCTGACATTTTCCAGATTGATGTGGGCACCTTTTTCAGTACCAACACATGTTGACAGAAACCTATCTAAAATGCATTATATACACCTTTCCCTTATTAGCAGACACAGATAATTTAATAATGTTAATAATTTAACATAAATTAGTTGGTTTTTTTTTTTTTTGATGACCACAGGTTCTTAGGCTTGAGGTCGAGATACAAGTGAGTTTCAGAGTACCCAGCTCTCAGGTAAGGCTGTTTGCCCAGATATGAAATAGATGCAGTTTTCTGCAGTTTGTGTCTTCTTTGTATCTCTTCCCTCCCTGATTTGCCTTGTTCAGTTTGAAACTGGGCTTTCAGTTACATGGTGAGGAACTTTCTCTACCTATGGAGATCAGCACCTTCTCTGAAACCTGAGTGCCTAACAGACATTACACTCCACTCCTTACTCCCCTCCCACATGCAGTTCCTCAATCCCTTTAAGTCATGGCTCAATACTACTGTCCGCTTGAAACTTCGCCTGATCCACTCAACTGTGGAGTGCTCTGCCTTCCACACCATCTTGTATTCTATGTATATTTGTATATACTGACTGTATATTCATGCTACCTATATTTTCATCTGTACTTGATGTCTTCTACCATTAGAACATGAGCTCCTTGTGGGAAATGGCTGTTCTATTCTTTGTACTTGTATCTTCAGCATCTATTGGAGCAGATACTTAATAAATACTTGTTGATTAATTAATTGGTTGATTTGCCCAGCATATGGCAGAATCGAGACCCGAGCCCAGGTCTTCCTAACTGAGGCCAGCTCTCTAAGTCATGGGGTTGTCAGATCCTTAGGAATTATTTTTCAAAACCATCAGCATTTCTGTATTCAGGAGCTTTCTTTTCTCTTCCCATTTCTATTTTTCTAATCTTTTTTTTGGTCTTAGAAATAAAATAACTAAGCAATTAGAATTATACCTAAGAATAAGGGTCTAGTGCACTTTCTATGAGTAAAGCATATGAGCCTTAATATATGGACTTTGGATGCTTGGAAACCCCCTTTTGGGGAGGTGAGGGTTACTTCTTGGTTTTCAGTTATGTTCTAGATAGGTTAGGCATATATATTTGCTTTTTGGAGGGCAATTGGGGTTAAGTAACTTGCCCAAGGTCACACGGCTAGTTTGTGTGTGTGTGTGTTAAGTGTCTGAGGCTGGATCCGAACTCAGGTCCTCCTGACTCCAGTGCTGGTGCTCTATTCACTGCGCCACCTAGCCACCCCAGGTGAGGCATATTAAATGACTTCTTTGCATTTGCTGCCCTTCCTGGTTTTAAGTCCATGGAACAAGTTGCCCTCCAGGATAAGCTCATCACTTCTGCACTCACTACCATGAGCTAATTCTAGCCTTACAGATACCACCTCCCCCAGGCTTTTCTCTTCTCTGTTTGCAGGGCTGAAGTGGGGAGGACCAAACTGCTCTTAAAACCTCCCTTTTTAGAGGGCAAAAACTGGACTCTCAGCTCAGTCCACTTTGCATCTTCTGCTCTATCAGGTTTTGCCTCCATATAACAAGACACCCAGGGGCGGCCAGGTAGCACAGCGAGTAAGAGCACTGGCCCCAGTGTTGGGATGACCTAGGGATTGAATCTGGGCTCCGACACTTGGCACCTACCCAGAAACACCTGGCCCTGTAATCTTGAGCAAGTTACTTAACCCCAGTTGCTTAGGGGCGGCCAGGTGGCTCAGCGAGTAGGAGCACCGGCTCCAGTGTCGGGATGACCTGGGGATCAAATCTGGGCTCAGATGCTTAGCGCCAGACCCAGAAATGACTGGCCGTGTAACCTTGAGCAAGTTACTTGACCCCAATTGCTTAAAAAACAAACAAACAAGACACCCTTGGTGTTTCCCTCTCTTCACTCTATTCCTGACCCCCTCCCCCTTTTGTATGTTGTCTCCCTCTTTTGATGGTAAACTCCTGTGGGCAGCTTTTATTAACTGTATCCCCCAGTGCTTAGCACAGTGTCTGGCACATAGTCACCAATTAAATGTTTATTGGATAGGACTGGACTGATTTAGTCCATAATCCGTCCCAACAATAGTTATCCAGGGAGCTTATCCACAATAAATATCCTAGTATTCAACTTACAGTATCTTTTCTAAATGCTTGAGTCTTCCATTAAGTCCTCTGGGAATACAATTTCACCATTTATTCTAAACATCAAAGGCAAGACATTTACCTTTTAAATTCAGCCTATATTCCAAGGCACTCTTAATGAATAAGTTCCCTGGCTGAACTCTATTCTTTCTTATACTATTTTTGAGAATGCTTTGTAGAAATGACAAATTTTAAAGATAAAAGACTTCTTTAAGAAAAAAGTTAATTGTTTTTCTGAGATGTTTGGTGAATGTCTGAGGTGGAACTCATTTAAATAATTTTAAAACAATTTTAGCCATCCTTTAATTTTTTTTTTTTTACTTTAGCTATTGCTAAATGTTTTGGGTTCTCATCTTTTTATCTCCACAAATTTCTTTTCTTTCTGCCCACTGTTTATGAGCCTGAACTCTACTAACTAAAATGAAATAAGGTTAAGAGAAGTCTTTAAAAAATTCAGTGGGGCTTGAGAACTTTAAAAAGCTCTACTAACCTTAATGTTTTTTTCAGCTTGGTGACTAAGCATCACCTCTTGCTAAGATAGTTAGGGAGACTGCAGCTTTGAACCATGTCTGCCTACGCAAGTACTTTTTGGAAGGGACAGTTTTACTTTTACTCAAGATGTTTTACCTGAGACTACTAAAGGTCAACTGGGTGGTGCAGTGGATAGAGGGCTGGGCCTGGAGTTAGGAAGACCCACATTCAAATCTGAACTCAGGTATCCATCTGCTCTGACATTAGGAGTTTCCCATGCCAAGAAGAATCACAAGTCCAGATCCCTCAAAAAATTTTACCTGAAAAAGCTTATAAAGGACTAGACTGGCGGGGCTGGAACTTTTCTAATAGTAGACCAAAGTTATAGATAAATAGGGAAATGGAGCTAGAATCATTTTCTAGGTATATGCCTAAAAGGGAGAAATGATAAGTTGGCTTTGTTATGAAAAACCACAAAATACATTTGAGACACTCATGACTTGTTGTGGGGAGAAAGCTCCAAGAATTGAGTACCTAAACTTTGAAAATAGTCTTCTATCAAATATTTGGCATGATGGAGGGAGGCAGAAGTATGGGTAATCCAAAAGCAAAAGACATTGGTATGCTATATTATTTTTCTTGATAGCAGACAAATTATGTTTGACTTAGGTTAGTATTAGTCTATATTTCTTGGTGGAAGAAAACAGTCAATAAATGATCTGGGTTTTAGGAGAAAGCCTAAAAGGTTGCTTCAAATAATTCACAAAGTAGATAATCCACATACAGATACAATAATTGAGAGTTCATGATATAGTTTATTCTCAATTATACCTACTAATGGAGAAGAACATTAGCATGAATAATACAAGACAGCAAATCATATGCTTAGAGCATTTCTTTAATGCCAGAGTGGTATCTAAATCTTATAGATGGAAAACCCAAATAGGAAAAAAAAAAGTAGGAGCTTGAAATCAGTTGGAAGGGTGGGAGTGATGAATTTCAACACTACCCTCCACCCTGTCTGACTCCTTACCCTCCCAATAGCCACTTTTCAATTCCTTATCTTGGAACAATGAGCAATGGTGAGACAGCTAGAAAGAATGCTATAAAGTATTATGCTGTTTGATTGACATAAAAAAGATGTTTTTGCATTAAAAGATAGAAGAGGACACTGCCTAGCTCAGCTGCTTCTGCTGTTGCTTCCTATAGGCTAAAAGCTACAGTTCAAAGCCACTTATGATCATGATACTCAGATGATGAATAGTTGGGTTCAGTGTTCACAACTCAACAAACAATACTTCTTTCAGGTGAGTTTCCTACAAGCCCCTTAAAGGTATATCACATGATTGTTTAAGAGAATGCTTGGGATAATCACTATCTCCTTCGGTCTCCTGGTCTCTTCTCCATGGCTGCCTGTTATGTTAATCTGGGACAATTAAGAGGTTAGTAAAGAGTACTGTAGAGGAAACTGGAACCTATTACATACCAAGGTAATAAGGGAACTTAGATGAGAATGGAAATAGACTAAGGCTTTATAAGGTAACAGGCGGGAAAAGAAGGAGGAGAATGCCAGCCAGGGAATGTAATGAGTCAGGAAAAGTGGCCACAGGGCTGTCTGGGCAGTAGCACAGGAGGTAGACCCTGGTGTGTGCCCATAATCTGAATGTAGATAATGAAGACTTGACTGCAGCTCTAAAAAGGCTTAGTACCGACTGCGGACCTATTTCCTGGTTCCTCTGAACTTTATATAGCTCCTCAGAGCTCTGAGGGGGCCTATTATTTTAGAGACACTCAGCAGGGTAGGAGGTACAGGTAGGCTAATGGGCTTTCAATCATGGTCTACATTAATGAAGTGCTTAAAAATTTGAGAGGCAAGTAATTGTAAGGACAATTCCCTCTGTCTAACTACCAAGGTACTGATACTCTTTCCTGAACCTATTTCTGACTCTTAGTTTGTTCTTGTGGGAAAGTCTTCATTTTTGTGTCCCCAAACAAAGAAACCTAATCATCATTACCTTAAAGTACTCACAGATTCAGCAACAATCCAAAATGCTTTGAATTTAAGAATTTTCTTCCAGGAATCTCAGTATACCTAACCTATTTTATCTCATTTTTTTCCCCCTCCCAGTTCTCTAACACAAGGCTTCTTAGACTTTTCCCACCCTTTAGCACCTCTTAAATTATGGGATCATGAGTCATGCTTGTTATGGTTTTTTTTTGGAGGGGGTGAGTGGCACTGGCCCTGAGATTTTATCTGTAGTAGTGGTTCCTGGGGAGGAAATTACTCTTATCAATTTATATTAGGAACTTCTCTATAGTAACTCTGTAAGTAAGTCTTATAAGGTCACCACGTAAGCAGCACCAAGGTAAAAATGCAGGTTTCTTTACCAGTTTCTGATTTTCATGCCCATCTTTCCTAGCCCTTTCTACTAGTCTGCCCAACGCACTTCATAATGCAACGCATTACTTTGTGATTCATATAACACCACACATGCCTTCTAAATGACTTTGGGTGAGGGCTATAACAAGACTTGGGGATCTTGGGACACAAGAATCCCAAATAGAAGGTCAATCTCTCTTCTCCTATTTACACTTTTATAACTATTTTTGTTGTAGAAAATTCCTACATTCTTCCTTTAGACCTCAATGTCCTCAATTGTAAAATTGGGGGATGGGGAGAAGAGGAGAATGAATTAGATCAACTTTAAAGTCAATTCACCTTTTACATTCTATTTTCTATGCTGGTTCTAAAACTTAAGAGTCGAAGAGTGGACAGTGTTTATATAAAGCATATGTAAAACACTTATTGTATGCCAGGCACTGTGCTAAGTGCTTTACAAATTTGATCTCATTTAATCTTCAAAACAACTTTGGTGAGCTGGTGCTATCACTATCTTGATTTTATAGTTGAGAAAGCCAAAGCCAACAAAGGTAAAGTGACTTGCCCAGGGTAATCACTCAGCTAGTAAGTATATAAAGTTAGATATGTACTCAGGTCTTTCTGACTCTATCAGCGGTGCCACCTGCCTACCATAAAGGTGGCATGTTCACGAAAAGAATCGGAATATTTTAATTTTATTACTATCATATTATAATGATTGTTATAATATAATGACATCATTATTTACACACTTATATTATTCCACAACCAAAGCCCATCTCTGATTCCATAGTATGGTATGGAGGTATCCCTGAGTTCTCAAAGGCCATTGAAATGCAAACCTTACCAGGTTTTTACCAAGACACAGAACCTTTGAGCATGAATCCGTCAATAAAATGAATGTATTTCACCTGAGGATCAGCCCAGCAAAGGGTAGAGAGGCTCATCACCAGTTCAGCTGCGGAAGGCTGAATTTTTTAGCCACAGTAACTTAGAGAGTTCTGTTCCTATTTGCTATGATGGAAGCAGCACCCATGCTGATGAAATCATAGCTCTTTGAAGCGCTGTCTTATTATACCACTAGTATTATGAAGTTCTGACAGTGAGAATGACATATGAAAAGTCTGAATCCTAAAATGTCACCCTGGAGATAAGGAAAGAAGAGAGGAAGTAACCCCTGGACGTTTGGTGGAGGCTCTATGGAAAATTTTCAGAGGGAGGTAGAAAGAATGGTACGCAATCACAAAATGTGGAAGGGTTATCCTCTGCACTGGTGGAAGAAGTATGCATGTTAATAAGGCCATGGATCCAAAGAAATAGCTAAGAAGTTATTAATAGACTTTATTGCTGAGCCATCAAAGCTTCTTGGACTAAGAGGCAAAATGATCACTTAAGCAGATGGAAAAAATGGCTTGTTTCTATTATATTCTTTTGGTCTGAATATAAGCTGAATATAGGCTCCCCCATTTATATTTTATAAAACTTGAATGCAGTCTATAGTTGCTGATGTTTTTCAGGGTATAATTGTCATACTCTTTTCTTGTCAAAGAGATCTCATTTTAGGAGTAAAACCTATATTCAGAACAATATGATGGTTATCAATAGCAGGAATATCTTTTTAAAAAGACTGATTCATTAGTATTTCATCATTTCTTTGGGAAGAGATAGCAATTCAGGAAAAAACAAATAGACTCAAACCTTTGCCTCCAGCTCTAGCTCTAAGACAATTAGCTTTTCTTACCATATTTTCCCCCTTGTTTATCTTTGCTACCTCCTTCCTCAGTTTTCCACTAAAAGACAGCAATGGGAAACAAATTTTAAAAGATTGGATCAGTATTGCCCTATGGCAGCTACTTTACTTTATGAGAACCTGGGAAATGTACAGGCTCTGTGGTATGCAGCATAGAGGGCCAGGCCTGGAGTCAGGAAGACACATTTTCGTGAGTTCAAATCTGACCTCAGATATGTGCTAGCTGTGTCACCTTGGGTAAGTCACTTATCTGTGTTTGCCTCAGTTTCCTCATGTATAAAATGAGCTGGAGAAGGAAATGGCAAAACCACCCCAGGATCTCTGCCAAACATGGGGTCATGAAGAGTTGCATATGACTGAAATCACTCAACGACAAGTTCTATCAACATCAAAAGCCAAACTGGCTTTGCTCTAGTCTGAATTTTTACCCCTCTCCATTTTTGGTTTTGGAACACGGACAGGCAGGTATAAGCTAATCAAAGGAGGAGAGCTCTGGCTAGACATAAAGAACATTAGGAGAATGCTACTGTGAGATTTGGTCAGGGGGCCCAAATTCAAATTCTGCCTCTCAGGTGCTACCTTTATGACCTCGAGCAAGTCATTTAACCTGAGTCTCAGTTTCCTCTTCTGAAAAATAAGAAAGATGGACCAGATGGCCTCTAAGGACCCCTCCAACTCCAAGTCTATGCTCTTATGCTGTCATGACTGACTGTCCTTCTCTGTTACATGGAATTGGGGTTTTCCATAGATGAGTGTTTTACCATCTGACTAGTGAAGTTATGAATGGTAAGGACAGTTAAGAATTCTATACCTTATGAAGACATTCTTTTGTTCATCAGGAAAATAGTGGCAATGTGGATATCTATGTAATATGCTCTCTAGCTGAAAAAAGTAGAAACTATAAAAGGGATGGTGAATAGAATGGATTGACACATAAAGGCTTTAATTCAACCCACACAGTTAAGTATAATAACATTTTCATAGCACCCATGCATTCTGAAGCTTAGGTCTTCACTCAAATTTAAATTTTCCCCCAAACTGACTACTAGGATTCCCTTGAAAAGATTTGGTGGCAGGGTTATATCCATCTTGAACAGCATGTTATCACTTACCATTACTTGCTATTTCCCAATTACACACTTTGGTAACGAAGTATCTAAATATGTTTGGCTCCTTGGAATATACAAACATGCACATTTGTATATACAAATATGCAAGGCATCTATTACTCTTAACTGGTTCTAGCCTACACTGAACATCTGACTGAGGGAAGAAACGTCTCACTTCTCTGGAAGTGAATGAACTATGACAATGGGACATTTGGTCCTCTTTCCCTCCTTCCTCCTTTCTTTCCTATCAACAAATGTCTATCGAGTCTTAAGAACAAGTGTTCTGAAGGATACAAAGATGTATAAATCCCAGTTCTTTCCCTCAGGGAACTTAAAATCTAGTAGAGGAGAGAAGACATACACATAAGTAACTACAATAGCAGGCCACCCGTGTGGATGCTGCAAGAATCTTAGCACTAGAAAGGGCCCTTGGTCATGAAGTTCAATGCCTTCATTTTGCACAGAAGGAAACACATGCTCAGTCAGTTGAGACTTGTCCAAAGAATTCCATGTTTACAAGATGACAGATGTAGACCTCAAAGACTTTTAATTTGAACCTCTCCTTGTCCCAGGTGAGAAAACAGAATGAGGGAGGTTACACAGCTTGTCAAATTCACACAGGTCATTAAGAAGCAGAGCAAAGATTTGAATACAGGTCTTCTGAGTCTACAGCTAATTCTCTTTTCAATGGATAACACTAATATTAAATGGATATAAAATTTTTTTCTTTGCTCTTCTTCGTTTTCTAGTTTACATGGAGATTTGGGGAAGGCAAGTCTTGTAACAAGATTAGAACACAGAAGACTGACCATTGAGTTTTTGAAAAAAAATTTAATCTAAAATATTTAAGTTTTTAGTTTTAGACTTAATAAGCACTAAATAAAACTAACATTTCATACATGTAGTAGAACTGAATAAGATGCCTAAGCATGAAACTATAAATCTCTATTATATAGTGCCTGCTTTGAAAAAAAGACATATAAATCCTACACATAACTTTCAAAATTGTCCTGCTTGTCTGTGATTCTTTCTGACCTTTTCTTTTTCTTTCCTGAGTATTAAAAACAAACAAATACTTCAATGACCCACTTTTCTTCTTCTCTTTTAAAAATTTGGCAACCCTATTTGGGTTTGGTTTAAATGGGGCAGGGAAAAGAAAATTATCATTAGAGATCCCACTTGGCATAACTCTGTAAATGCTCTAGGCCAACGTTCAAGGCTTAAAGTCTCATGATGGTGTCTCTCTGTGAACACTGTATGTTAGCAAAAGGTACAAGCCTTTGTGACAGTCAAAAGAGAATCTGCACTCTATAAGGAGTTTCATCCACCATTTATGGTCTTGGCCAAAAGTCTGAGGTGAATTTTGACTACTGGACCACTCTGACTTCTCCTTTTCTAGTTATTGTTTAGCCACTCTCAGTCATATCCGACCATTTCCTTCTCCAACTCACTTTACAGATGAGGAAACTGAGGCAAACAGGGTTAAGTGACTTACCCAGGGTCACAGAGCTAGTAAGTGTCTCAAGCCGAATTTAAACTCAAAAAGATGAGTCTTCCTGACACCAGGTCCAGCACTGTGCCACCTAGCTGACTTCTCTAGTATCAACCTAGTCCTTTTTCTGGGTTTTTGAGGCTATAATCAAGTTAAGAGAACAACGAAACTTAGTACCACACAAGGAAGGGTGATAAACGCATATTAGTTAAATGACAACACTGGATTCCAATTCTGGGAACCTCTTTCTTAACTGAGGAGGTGTGTAACTTTGTATGGCTACCACTTTAAAAAACTGGGATTAGATGGGGACCAGTCTTTTCTTTTGGCTTGCCCATATAACATATATAGCAGGGTGGTTTGAAAGGCTGTAGATCCAAATGAGAATTATGTATCTCAGGGTGATGGTTATCATGTCATGAATTCTCATGGCGAGGGTAAACCCATACTCTCAGAGGTACATGAATGGGACACATGTCATCCAAAGTCACAAACTTTAGCAGATACAGGGCCTCAGTCAAAAGAAAAAAAACTGATTTTAGATCCTTTCCAAATTGAGATAAGATTCAGGATTTGCCCTATATATATGTTAAACTGATCAAATTTTTCCTTTACATTAAGCCTTATAATTAGAATGGTCCCCAAATGGAATGAATGTGCTATCTCAGAAATAGCGGGCTCTCCTCAATGGATGCCTTTAAGGAAAGGCTGAATGATCACTTATTAGGGCATGTGGTAGAGGGATTCTTTTTCAGGTACAGGTTGGACTAAATGGTAACTGGGGACCCTTCCAACTCTTAAATTCTGTGACTCTTTACTATTATGTTTTTATATGCCTTTTTTTGATGCCAATTTCCTTGTCTGTTGGCTTGGTAGGAACAATGCTTGAGATCTGGTATTCTTAAAGTTGGGATTACAATAATATATACTCAAGTGAGACTCTGTGCTTCACTAATTGCATCTCTGACATTCGTGCGTTAGGTCTGGACAATTTGTTTCTATCAACCCTTATCCCTTCTTCTATCTTTTTTGATCCAGCTAGGGATATGTGACTTAAAAGGATATAGTTGACAAAAGTGGCAGAGAAAAAAGATGTTTTTTTCTTAGAGTAATTCTTATTCCTCCTTTGGCCCACATCTGATACAGACTGCAAGCTGAAGAAGAGCAAATACTGAGTCTTTATTCCTAATATAAAATTTCCAGAAGTGTTTGGAAGTGATAGGAGGAAAGGAAGTATGGTAGAAGACAAGAAAGGAAAGAAGGTACTCTCAAGAAGGTACATTAAGTATCTTTGAGAAGAAAAAGACCCTTCATTTTCTTTCTTTATCGTTTATACTGTTCTTCTTTAGTGGTGAAACTAGTTTTCTGGAAAAAGTAGAAAAAATTGGGTCATCCTAAAGTGTTGGGATGACAGGATAGTTTGTGTTATTTTTGATTCTTTTCTGAATCTCTCATCTCCACACAACTCCTTGTGATTCTGATTTATTTACACTCTTGGTTTTTCTGGTCAAGTGTGAGTGAGCTTGAGAAATGCGTATAGGGAGTAAGTAAATTTCTACTATGGGCTGCTAATAGATGGAGGGTGTCTATGTAAAGGACTTTCTTTTCTTTTCTAGGAAGATACTCAATAAACATAAAAATATATCAAAAGAAGAAGGGTGAAAAAAAATTCTTGGTTATAAAGGCAGCCCACGCAAATCTGAAGAACTAATACAATCAGTCACAAATTCCAGAGATTTTTCACTACTGAGTAGATGCTTTTGAGTTATTTCATTTGTGTCATATAAGCTTGAGGACATAAGAGACTCCCGAAGGCTTCTGAATAGAAGAAAAGATGTATAATATGTTATTACCATCACCACTATGGTGAGTATGCAATTTAAAATTTCATTTTAATTCTAAAGTAAAGACCTCATTTTGGACCTCATTAAATTCTCTGTGATTTTGGTTGGGCAAGAAACTTAATTTCAGGCTCAGTTTCCTCATCTGTAAAAAGAGGGTGTTGAGAATAGATGATCCCCGAGCTCCATTTCAACCCTAACACTTCATGCTACTTCTAGGTGTTTCAGGGGCTAGAGTGCTGGGCCTGGAGTCTTGAAGACCGGAGTTCAAATCCATTCTTGCACACTTATCAACTGTGTGTCCCTGAGCAACTCACTTAACTTCTGCCTGCCTTAGTTTTATCAACTGTAAAATGGGGATAATAATGATGATGATGATGGAGATAACAATAGCCTACCCCCAGAATTGCTGTGAGGATCTCATCTGATCTTATTCAATTTGAGAGTATTTGTAAAGAGTTTAGCACATAGTAGGCAGTTAATAAATGCTGGTTTTCTCCCTCTCTCCCTATCTCAATATTGGTTTCTTGACCATATAGCTGTATCTGGCAAGGAGCTGGAGAAGGAAAAGAGATGTCAAAAGCCTATTCACACAGAAGAGGAAGAACAAAGAAAGACAATGCGTGTAGTGTCTGATTTTAAATAAGCATTTTTTTTTATTTTGATGCTTCAAGCTGGAATTGCTAGGACATATTTCCCACGTGTGCTAAGTTCTTCCTTTTGAGAAATATGTGTAAGTCCTCTACCTAGGAGCCGCCAACAATTTTTATTAGGTCAACAGATTGTAGAATTCTCTTCTGGATTCATAGTCCTGTAATATTTCAGGGTATCTGAATTTTCAATAATTGAAAAAGGCAGCACAGACTCATGGCATGAGCTCTCTGACTGGAGTCATGAGTCCAGGCTGCCAAAGCGGTGATCCCGGGAAAGTCACTAAATTTCTCTGTGTGTTAGTTTCCTCATCTGGAAAATGGGAATGGTAATACTGCTGGTATATATATACTTTATAGGGCTGTTATTATAATCAGATGACATAATGTTTATAAATAACTTGTCATCAAATAGCAATCTATAAATTAAGTTTATTACTAACAACGATCAATTATCTACGTATTAGATAATATGTGAAGTGTGTGACTATAAAGTAATGAAAAAAAAAACCCGATAAGTCACACACAAAATTAGCCTCACTGCTTTTCTATTACCTTTCCATAGCAGATATTGCTTGTCTTATGTCTTTTTTGTCACTCTTTCTGGGTTTCTGTAGAGTGATGTGATCCCATCCCCTTTACTCCTCCGTATTACATTCTGAACTCTTTGAAAGCAGCCCCTGGTTTTTTTTTTTTTTTACCTTTCTTAGTGTCTCTAGCACTTAACACAGTGTCTGGCACACAGTAGGCATTTAATAAATGTATACTGACTGACTTTTCCAGGGGTGCAGAGAGAACTCTCATGTATGTTACAACTGAGGCAAGACAAGGGAACCTAGGTGCATCCTTTCTGTTTTGGTTTTTGAAGATTTAGATGAGAAGTTTCCTTTATTTATTATTTCTTTTAACGGATAATGAACCCTTCCAGTAAGGCCAAAGAGCTGACAGGCTATTTCTACCATTTCGTTTCAATCTCTACCTATAAGAATTCCAGAATGAATCGGGTGCTGCTGTTTCTTCTTATTTCTTTCTACTCTTTGGAGGGAGGTAATAACATTATTATTCAGTAACTGGGGCCTTAGTGGAAACATCAGGATCCAAGAGTCCACACTTAAGAGCACCTGGAGGATCTTTCATAGTGCAGAAGATGTTTGTGGAAAACATTTTGAGAGGCATGGTTCTCATCTTACACGAACAACAGAGAGAGTCTCACATGAACAAAACCATTTCTTTCACTCATAATAACTGAAGCTAGATGTTGTAAACTAACTGCTAGCCTTTATATCCAACAAGCAAATTTGCAAAGTAATCCTAGATTTTGTACGAGCAAATATATGGTCTTTTGGAGTTAACCAAAGAATCTGCATTGGAGAAATATGAAGAGACCAACAGGCAGGTTTTCAGTAGTACACTAGAACTTTGTGGGTGACAGTCCAGTAGTTATTTTGAAAATATGGTCCCAAGAGATTATGAATTTGATTTTCCTAGGCCAGTAGAAAAAATCCTTTAGAGTTAATGATATTGTTAATAGAGTTAACATTCTTACAGAATGTAAGAAAGGGGGTTATCTGTGAAAATGCTTCATTTGAAAGTAAATTGGGTTAGAGAGACACTTTCTTTACCAAGTAATATCATGATATACAAAACAGCTACATCATGTATCTTCTTATGTGGTAACAGCTGGTAGTGAACAGGCACATTTTTCTGGGACAGATTCAGGTTACAACCAGAGTTCATGTATCCCCAACAAGTACCAGGGATCTTGGGCCTACTGGCCTCTTAGGGCCTGGAGGAGGCTGAAATGGAAAGGTAAGCCTCACTGAATGCTTCAAGGATACTTTGATGCTGGTACTTACATGGTCTTAAATGCTTCTTACTACACTTGGAGGCATTGACAAACCACATAAGAGTAACTACTGACAAAATCGTGAAGTTCTTCCTCAGGTATGAACCTTCCATTCATTTTAGTTTTCACTTTGACATTTAGAACTCTCTTCCAAGGTACCTAGTGTTCTCCTCACATTGCCCCTTGGATCCAGACTTTTCCTCACCTCTTCCTCCATAACTCATCCCTATCATTCACCATCACATTTAAAACTTACCTGCTCTGTAGCTGGTCCTCTAGAGTCCTTCTAGGTCATAGCTAGTTAATTTAAACTAATTTGTGTTCATTTGTATTGACACAGATGTGTTATCCCTCCCACATTTGCATTTTAACAGGAATCTTCTGGAGTTAATGACTTAACCCCAAGCTTGATTCTGATAACAGGAAATTCATGACCAGTTGTCACCACTGGGGATAAATATTTCTAAACAGGTGAGAACTGATAGCTTCCCAAAGCCATACTATTTTGGTGGCTAACCTCTGTGCCTCCATGTGCAGGGTAAACTTTGAAATCACAATCTCCTAAGGAAGAAGCACATTAAAGAATCACTCTTCTGTATTTTAGGAGACACAACATAGTGAAGGGTAGACTATGCCTGATCATTCCTACCTCTTCTTAAAAGTCTCCTTCAAAAATGAATTCTATTTCTGCCTTTCGAGGACAGAGTGCCCAGGAAGCAACAAGGATAATCAGGTCCTCTGCACTGGTGATCCAGAATGGCAGGGGTTTGGGATGACACCTTGGGTCTGGTCAGAACAAAGATTGTTCTTTAATCTCTAAGACTTCTCCCTTCCCCCTCCCTTGTCTGTCTCCCACCTCAGCTGGGTGAGTCCCTGTAGGGCTGGCACTCACCTGTGTGTACGAACATGTGCTTAACGTAGTTCTGTTTGGCGGTGAAAGTCTTGTTGCAGAGAGTGCACTCATAAGGCTTTTTTTCCCCCTGCCCACTGGCTGTGCTGTGGCCTGCAGATGGGGCCAGGGGCTGTGGGGCTGGCAGCTGGGCAGTAAAGGTTGATAGGCCAGGCTGGGACACTGTCACAAACTGGGTCTGCTGGCCTGCTAAGGGCTGGGGCAGGCTGAAGAGGAAAGGCTTGGGGCCACTGCCTGCGGTCTGTGTAGTGAAGAGGGCCGGCAGGTAAGTGTTGCCGGCTGTGCCAATGACCTGTGTGTTGCTGGTCAAGGTCAGGGGCATCCTCAGGTTGCTGGTGAGGGTTTCTGTCTGGCGTAGATAGAGCTGGGTACTTGGCAATGGTTGGGCAATTGATGTGTTGACCGAAGGCTGCAAGACTCCTTTCTCAGTGCTGTTGCTAACCGTGAGCACGGTACTGTCCATCTCCACATCATTGTTCCTCTCTGGGGAAGAGGAGTTGGCATCTAGCTGCTGCGGCTGCTGCTGCTGCTGCTGCTGGCCGCCTTCTGCGGGCAGATCTGTCGGCTCGGACTGAGAAGGCTCTGGCTGACCCTCTCGGCCAAGCCCGGCCACGAACTGCTGTTCGACAGAGTCGGGCTCTGTGCCAATGGAGGAGCTGACCCCCGAGTCGAAGCTCTCCCCCTTGGGCTCGCTCTCGGTGCCCTCGGCCTGGTCGGTATCTTCCGTGCACTCCTCCGACTCGTTGCGCTCCAGGATCTGCACCCTCTGCTGGCCGTAGTAGTCATAGTCATCCTCCATCTCTTGCTTAATGTGGATATTTCCCACCAGGGTCTGGATCCGGACAGGGCGCGGCTGCTTTCGGCAGTGGGTGGTCTCTGGAGTGGTGGAAAGATACCGCTCCATCTGCTGTGAGCGTTCATGGATCCGGGTGATCCAGCTGGGGTCTTCAATGTGGTGATCTCTGGGCAGCCCGAGGGCCGTCTCATGGTGGCTGACCACAGCTCCGCTGTAGAAGGAGCGCTCTCCACTGCCATTCTGCATGGAGCATGCATAGAGGGCTGAGTAGATCCTGTCTACACTGTGCTGGGAATGACTCTGTAGGTAGCCAGATTCCGTGTCACTGCTCTGCCCCGAGGTGCCTGACTCAGGGGTCCCCCTGGGCGTCTCCTGGCCAGAGTCCTGAATCACCGGGTAGACGTCGCCGACGTTCTGTGAAACAATCCGTGTGCACTCATCGATCACGGTCTTGATCTGCAGGATGCTGGCGGCTGTGAGGATCTGCAGGGCCTCTGACTGGGAGACCCGCAGCACCCCGCTGTACATGAAATCAATGAGTTTTTGTACGGACTGGACCGACACCACGGAGGGAATTTCAATGTCACTATAGCCCAGCAACAGCTTGTCCTGGAAGAAGGGGCTGCCAGCGGCCAGCACACAACGGTGGGCACGCAGCATGCTCCCGTGGATACGCACCGTCACGTCACAGAAGTGGCCACGGTTGCGCTGCTCGTTGAGGGTCTCGAGCACGGAATTGCTGAAGTTGTGAAGGTTGATGCTGTGAATGCGCTCGGTCATCCCCTTGCAACTGATGTCACCTGTGACAAAGCAAAACAAACACGATGAAGGCATTTATTAGAGCTGGCTTGGATCTCTTTGTCGTTCAGCCCCTAGATTTGGGCTAATGCCCACTCCACCCATGGCCATGCCAAGTGGCATAATCGGGAATATAGAAGCAATGCCCTAGACACGCTTTCATGGACTACATAGAGCATAGGAAAGATAACCTGTTATGTTGCCTAGACTTCTGGGCTAACCAGAATCATAGTTATTTTGGATGCAGAGTTCATATTATGGCATGACAGTTGCGGTCCTCATTTATCCCTTCCTTCATGTTTATATTCCTTATGAGGCTCTGGTTCCAGGCAGGAGCCACTCAAAAGTCTAAAGCTTTTGAAAAAAGGATACCAGCTTAAGTATTAGCTATGTTATTTAGTCAGCATATCTACTAAACTTATTTAACCCTCACTCAAGAGATACTGAAAGTAAACTATTAACTAATAAATTTTCAGCCCATTCCTGAAGGTTCTGGAGAACTGGTCAGACCCTGAACTTGGTTAAATTCTTATGCTCCCCCAAGCTTACAAAAAGTTCCCCATCCCTTTATTTTACTCATAGACAAAAATGAATGCAAAGCTAAAGCTTTCAGACATTTCTCATGTATTCATTTAATTAAATAAACAAACCCTTCCCTTCCATTTATGCAAAATCCTTGAGAAAATTAATTTCACCGTTAGGTTAACTAAACATTTCTTAGCTGAGGAATAGGTTACAGAATGTAAGCCAGCTTCAATCAACTCAAGAAAGTGACATCCCTCTGCCTCTACTCCATAATCTACATATGCTTGCCATCTCTGATGCCTTATGCAAAGTTTTTTTCACAATGAGTGTATAGGGAGTAGTTAAATTCTCTGAAGTCTAATGGGGAATGGGTGCCTGAAAGGTCACAAAATAGCAATCCTGACCCTGGGAAATGATTTTGTTACCACAATTATGCTAAGGATGAATGAATGAAAAACCACTTATTAACTGTTTACCACAGAGGTGTCAAACAAGTGGCCCGTGGGCTGCATGTGTTCTATAACACTTCCAAGGGCAGCCAGAAGCAGAATGAGAAGAGAGATGAGCATCATGTGTGAGGAGCAGCAAGCAGGCTGTCCCCACAGAGTATGTGGAGTGGAGTAATGTGGAAGATGATGGAGATGTAGGAATGGGCTTTAAATGCTGTTCAGTGGACTTTATATTTTATCTAAGAAATAATGGAGAGCCACTCAAGTTATACTGAGTGAGGAGTAGAGGGGAATGACATGGTCAGAACTGGCATTCTACTGAAAACTACTTTGGCAGCTGCACAGACAAGGACTGGAGTGGGAAGAGATAAAATAAGGGGCTCTTGTAAGTGTCCAGGGCAGAGAGGACGAAGGCCTGAACCACACTTCTCCACGTGTTGTTTATCCCTGGATGATGGCAGTGGAGAGAGGGGACTGGATGATGGACTAGTGATCTTAGGGAAGCAGCTGTTTTCTTTACAGAGGACAACACGGATCATTTAAATACAAGATTATTACCTCTCTGGTCCCTTTTAGCCAACTCAGACAGTGTTTTCAGAAGGTGTGGTGGCAACTTATGACAGTGTTATTGTGTCTGATCAGAAACACAAAAGGAAGTCGTCTATCAGAATGATTGTCCTAATGCACAATGATATCCTAATGCAGACCCAATCCACTTGTTTGACACCTCTGTGGTAAACAATTAATAATGTCTGACCCCATCTCATCCTGATCACTACATTCCAGCGGCTGTCTGTTGCTGCTAGGATCAAATACCAATTCCTCAGTTTGGAATTTAAAGGCCTTCACAACCTAGCTTTTTATTCAACATTATTCCCCACTTGGAATGTAATCTTTCCTCATCTTGACCTCTTAAGACTCCTGGTTTCCTGCAAAGCTCAGCTCCAGGACTTCCTCCTCCATGAAGCCTTTCCAGAACCCCCAGCTACCAGTGTCTTCCCCACAACAACAATAAAAATCTGCCTAGAAATCACATAGTTGGGATTACTCAGAGATAAGGATTAATAATTTGGGAGTAGTAGAAGGTCGCAGTGTGTGTATGCATATGTGTGTGTTTCTGAAATGGTAGCTAGTGAAAGACTAATGTGAAGAAACATGCAATGAGAGTTTAGTATAGAGGCAAGAGGACCAGAGAAGAAGAGAAAGGACAGGAAAATACGGAGCAGTCTAGAAGTGAGAGGTCATGTCAGAGAGGTAGAAAGATAGAAGAGTGGAATTTCAAAGTTCAGAATCCTGAAGGTGTTGTCATTCAGTGCCATGTCAATATGAGGTTAATGTGGTTTGAGGAATTAATTGGAACTGAAGAGGTTGAGAAATTGGATGTTTAAGATGTAAGAAGATCATCACCATGACTACTTAAGTCCTTAAAGATGGCTATAGAGGATGGAGTGGAGAGGAGGGGTATGTGTGTGAAAGAAACAAGCATTTATTAAGCACCTCCTATATGCCAGACTCTGTGCTAAGCACTTTACTAATATCTTATTCCATCCTCACAATAACCCTATGAGGTTGAACCAGATGTTTAGTCAAGGAGAGTGACCTGGGCAGCAGGAGATGAGAGTAATAAGGATGAGGAGAGGGTGGCATGAAGGTACTGCACTCATTTCCACAAGGAAGGCCACTGAACGACAGACACAAAGACACAAGAACAGCACTTAGCACAGTGCCTGGCACATCCTAAGTGCTTCATGAATCCTTGGTGACTGATTGACATGGTCTGGAACATTGCTGATCCTTTGAAATGCTCCTCTAATACATTATTTATTCAGCTTATTGTCAGAGGTGGTTGGCATCTAAAGGAATTGATTCCCTCTGTTTCCTACTAGCTAGGGACAGTTCTGAGGACAAGCTGTATTTGTGACCAAAAAGGAATAAAACCAGCTACTTCCCACCCTATGAAACTTTATAGTCATTTACTTCCAAGGATCCTAGGGAAGAGAATAGAGAGTAAAGTAATGATTGTTGTTCCTATGGCTGAGAACAGATAGATACCAGTAGACTGATTATTGGATTTGGCATCAGAAGTTGTTTGGTTGTTTCAGTTGTGTCTGATTTGTCGTGACTCTTTTTGGGGTTTTCTTGGCAGAGATAGTGGTTTGTCATTTCCTTCTCCAGCTCATTTTACAGGTGAGGAACTGAGGCAAATAGGGTTAAGTGATTTACCCAGGGTGACACAGCTAGTAAGTGTCTGAACTGAAACTACATTTGAACTCATGAAGATGAGTCTTCCTTGATTCCAAGCCTAATGCTCAGAAGACCCAAGATCAAATTCTGCCTCTGACACTTATTGGCTGTGTGACCCTGAGCAAGTCACTTAACCTGTCTCTGTTTCCTTATATATAAAAAATGATGGGGGGGTGCCTAGTCTGTAAGGTCCCTTCTATTTCTATAATACTATGATACATGATACCTATCCCCCTCCAAAACAACTAGTTTGTGAGGGTAAATTTCTGCCCTCATAAGTTGGGTCCATTTAACCAAACAATCGGTCAATTTTGTGAAAACCATACAGAATCAGAGATTTAGTGCTTAAAGAGACTTCAAAGACCATACAGACCAGTCTCCTTTAGATGAAGACATTAAGGGCAAGGGAGATGAAGTGACTTGCTCAAGGGGTGACAGGTAGTCTGTTCATCAGAGGTAGGATCTGAACTGAGGTCCAATGCCTAGAGCCAGCACTCTTCCAATTTCTTGCTTGACTGAACAGTTATTATTAAAAACTCATTTTTGAGCACTTTACAAAGTGCTTTCCTCACAATTATCTCAGGAAAAGGGTAGTGTGAGTATTATTAGGGCTTGGGGAGGAAGGGAACAAATATTTATCAAGTGCCAGACATTGTGTTAAGCACCTTTTACAATTATTATCTCATTTGGTCTTCACAACAACCTTGTAAGGTGGGTGTTATGCAGATACCCATTTTACAGATGAGGAAAACCAAGGCAGAGAAAGGTTAAGTGACTTGCCCAGATTCACACAGTAAGTGGCTGAGACTGGATTTGAACTCAGGTTTTTCTGACTCTAGGCCCAGTGCTCTACCTACCGTATCACCTTAGCTGCCTCAGATTTTCCCCATTTTACAAAGAGAGACTGGGGAATAGGAGGATAAGTAATTTTCTTAAGGTTACATGGCTAATAAATTTTGGCACTGTGACTTGAATTCAGGTCTTCTGACTCTGACACTAGGAAGTATCAGATAACCTGTTACCTTGGTGTAGGCAGACAAAAACCAATTCTAGGATCTTTGACCAAATGGAAAAGTAAGGTAAGTGCCATGTGGAACTAGAGTTAAGAATTTGGAGACCAGGTAACTTTTGGTAGTTATTAGCTCAATTTTTACAACTTTTATTTTAAACTACAGAGTGACTTAAGTCAGAAAAGTAATCAACTTGCCATTTTTTTAGGTAGAAACCTTTAATACCTGTCACTTTTATAGGAAAAAAAAAACGCTCACAAAAGGATGGATCACCTTTTGCCGATTTTTAGTAGAATAAGACTGGGGAAACATACCCCATCATTCAGCACCATCTCATGCCTACAGCATACAATGCCTGAGGCAAAGGAATAGTGTTGTCTTGATCTGTTCCCAGGCTTTCTTCCCTATTTAACTGGAATACAGTGGGAAAAAAGTTTCTGTGACAGTAATGCTGGGCACAGGGCTTTTGTGAAATGCTTCATTTTCACCCAATGAACATTAATGTATAGATTCCAATGGAATCAATTTGAAATAGTCTACTGTAGGAGGTTTTCTCCCCATTGAAAACAAATCTTGATTGGATGGGTATTCAGGAACTGTATAGGAAGGAATGGTGTGAAAATTCAAACCCTATTCTTTCTTAGATTGGCAGTGAATAGGCATTTGGACCATTCAGGGGGGAAAAAAGCCTCAACCCTACAAAACCTCACAACTTTACATGGATTATGTGCATTTGAAAAAAAAAAGCACAGTTTTCTATGAAGGGAGCAAAGGGAGTGGTACGGATGTGGAATTGGTGGCAAAGTAAAAAAAAATACTAAGATAAAAGTACTGGGTTTTTTTTAGGAGGGAAAAAACCCATGTCTTTTCAACAGAGTAAAAATATAGATCAGACTGCAATGTCACTCACCAGAAACACGAATGGAATTCATCTAGGAAGAGCAGGCAGAATATAGAAGGGAGTTGAAGCAGGGGGTAGAGATTGAAGGGAAAGTTTTGTTGTTGTGAAATAGGTGATGGAGGGCTTGGTTTACTGTTTTATAGGAACCTTGCTCCCTGCTGGTCCTTAAGCTGTGGGTGTCCAACAAGGACAGGACTTAGCATGAGAATAAAATGCTGATGGGTGTAAGGAAAAAGGATGAAGAAAGGAAACAGCAGGCAATAACAATCTCTTTTAATTAGGTGTGAAATCCGGTCTATTCCCAGCCAGGAGACCAAATGGCTGTATAAAATGAGACTAGTACAAGCCTGATGTAGTGGGAAGGGAGATGGGAATTTGGAGACCCGGTGATTTGGCAGGAAACAGAAATGACCAAAATAATAACCAAGATGAATATGGTCGAATGAACAGGTTTAGGTCAAATGACCTATATGAATAGCAAGTAAAATTTCAATATGGCATGCTTGGCCCACAGCTTGTAAATCTGTAAGTGTGGGAAATAGAATCAGCACCTGTTTTTGTTGGATGATTATGATCATCTTCCAGAAAATCCTACCCAGTAGTCAGGGTAGCATCAGTTTTGTAAGGTGCTAGGAGCCACAGTGGACAAAGTGCCAGGCCTGGAGTCAGGAAGACTCTTCTTCCTCAGTTACAATCTGGCCTTACACACGTACTAGCTGTGTCATCCTTGGCAAGTCACTTAACCCTGTTTGCCTCAGTTTCCTTATCTGTAAAATGAGCTAGAGAAGGAAATGACTCCAGTATTGCTGTCAAGAAAACCCAAAAAGGGTCACAAAGAGTCAGACACAACTGAATAACAACAAAATTAACTATTTATGTACCTGTTCTCTCCCCCATTAGAATAGAAGCTCTTTGAAAATAGGGCCTTTTTTCTTTTGATTTCCAGCACTGAGCATCATTCCTGGAACATGGTATTAATACCTGCTGATTGATTGATCAAGCCTTCCAATGTAGCTTCAGTGAAGGGCAGTGTGTTAATTTTATGAAGACCAGGAGAGCTAAGTTTGGAGGACACATAATCAAAGTATTGGCCATGAGGGTAATGGATATTTTAGGTACAGCAAGACTGTTTTACTAAAACATCAGTGGAAGACATACCCACCCTGTCACTCAGGTACCAAATCAAGTACAAACACCATCACTATGATGACCATAGTATTGTTACTACTTCAACTACTCTGTTTAACAATATGTGAAACAGTTGCTACTAACTAGATGTGCTGTCAATGGTACAGGCCACACTATGACATGATAATGGGTTTCACTTTTCACGGGGAGTAAGATGATTACATATGCTGAGAAAGCAAATTTGCCTTGTAAACTACATTTTGCTATCTTTTGTAAACATAGCTGATAGTGGTGTCTGGGGTTTTTTTTGCCTTGTGACTGAGATTGTTGTTGTTGAAGAAGCAAGAAAATTTACTTCACACTTATTTAAGTTTAAGCTGACCATACTGTATCTGTTTAAATCTAGGCTGGACTTTTTACTGATTCCAAATCTGTTGTATAAGATTTGTATTAGTTCTTTATTCTGCCTTTATCTTTCAGTGTATATACAGATACATATGTAAGTATGATATCCTTTCTTTTTTTTTTTTTTTTGGGAGGGAAATTGGGGTTAACTGACTTGCCCAAGGTCATAAGGCTAGCTTTTGTGTTAAGTATCTTAGGGCAGATTTGAACTCAGGTCCTCCTAACTCCAGGGCAGGTGCTCTATTCACTATGCCACCTAGCCACCCCCATATGATATTCTCTCTTTTCTCAGATACATCCTACATATGGTCTTTTCTATACAACATGGCACTTTTTGAGATGAGAGGTCACTATCTTAGCTGAAGAAGTAAAATGTTTTTCATGAGAACTATGAAGAAGAGATGGCAAACACAGAGACAGGTGGAGGGAGGAAGAGGAGAAAGGAAGAGAGAGAAAGTAGGAGAGAGAAGGCTTAAAGAGAGGGAAAAAAAACTTATAACCCCCTAAAATAATATCATTAGCTGAAACCTGGAAATGTTTTCACTTGCATTCCTAGCATAAAGCACGATCCAGTTTTATACAGATGAAACATAACATCACTTGTCACGGTTTTCTTTGTATCAGATGCACTCTAAGCAGATGCCATTTTGTCAGTTAATGCAGATCATAAAAACTAATAATTTTAGATAAATTTATATAGTACTTTAAAGTCTGCAAAGCTCTTCACACATTAACTCATCTTTTTCTCACAATAACCTTGGGAAGTATGTACTATTAACACCTCCATTTTACAGATGAGGAAACTGAGCTTAACAGCAGGTAAGGGACTTGCCTAGGGTCACACACAGCTAGCGTCAGAATCAGGATTTGAACTTATCGTCTTCCTGACTCCAAGTCCAGTGATCTTTCCATTGTCAACTAGCTGTCTCTAGAAGATGCCTAGGAAAAGGCGTGATACCTTTTACTTACTGTTGAGGCAGCTAGTTGGCATAGTGGGATAGAGCACTGGGACTGGAATCAGAAGACTTGCATTCAGATCCTACCTCAGATGCTTATTAGCAATGTGTAGCTCAGGAAAAGTCACTTACCTTCTCTTTACCTTAGTTTCCCAATTGTAAATGAGTATAATAACAACATCTACTTCATTAGGATTGTTGTGAAGATCAAATGAGAATAATATTTGTAAAGTGCTTAACACAGTGTTTGGTACACAGTAGGTGCCATATAAATGCTTATTCTCTTCTTTTCTCTCCTTCCCTTCTACCATTAGAAAATTAAATACTTATATGAAAATTTCTAAAATATATAAATATGATCTCTGTAATCTACGGTGTTTCCCCGATAATAAGACCTATCCCGAAAATAAGCCCTCCCCTTACTGTGTAAGATTCCTCTAAAATAAGCCCTCCCCCGAAAATAAGCCCTATTGAGATTGCTACTGTAGTGAAGGTGATCCCCTGCGCTACATGCTACATTACGGTACCCTCTGTATGCACCGTCCCCCACCCCCTGGGTGAAACGCACGCTGCGCTCCGAGCTGCATCCAATCAGAGCTGCAGCAGTGAGCGCGTCATCCTGTTCTTTATTGAATTCATTATTGAATAAAGGTACATTTTTTTGTTCACATTTACCTGTTTATTAAAATTGCTGTCAATGTTCATTAAAATAAGCCCTCCCCTGAAAATAAGCCCTCTGGTGTTTTTCTATCCAAAAAAAAAAAATAATAAGACAGTGTCTTATTATTGGGGAAACATGGTAGGTGACAAAACAATTTAATTTACCAGGAATAACCTGAGTACCCTGAAATATTTCTAGCAGGGAGCCCAAGACCACCCTACCTCTATTTCTGCCATTTCTTATACCATAAACTTCATTATATTTGAGGGATAAAGCAAACAGGGTTGAACTTGGGTAAAAATGTCAAATGAGCAAACTTCTCTCCCTTTTCTCTGAACTTCCTTATCCTATTTTTGCAGACTCTAACTTTTGTCTGTTCCTTGAATGCTCAGGGCCCCACACTGTGGAACTTTGATTTGAGCCTGTGCTCCTCATCTCCTCCTTCCCCCTTCCACTTGTCCCATGAAAAATTAGAAGTCTGAGACTTCCTTCCTTCAGGGCCTTGCTCTTGCTGGGATGATGGGTCATAATGGAATAACTGTAATGGTCACATTTCACAAACCCTAGTGTTCAGATTTCGAGGCACTAACGTAGTAGGGGGAAAATTTAATACTGAAGGAAAACTGTCCTGCTATAAAGGTTGGTCTTGTCTCTTAAAACAGTGATGCTTTTTCTTATTTACATGAAGTAGTCTTGTCTGATCCCAACTTGAGCCTGCTATTAACAAATACAAACGATAGCTTTACAACCTTAACTTGTTTGGAATGTACATTAATCTGTTGACAAGTATTTGACTATTATGCATTCAGTACTGTACATAATGAGGGGGTTGGCCAAGAAGATGAGCTCTAAAGTATCTCCTAGCAATAAGATTCTATAAGTTGAGTTTTTTTTTTGTTGTATACACTGCATAGAGATGTGAATTTTAGCCTTAGAACCACAGATTCTAATGGAATGCCTTTATGCAGAAGAATAAAACGCTGTGAGTTCAAAAGCTTTCTTTGCCCTCTCCCACTAGAATTTGAGAGCTCTGTTTTAACTGAGCACAAAAGTATCTGATAGTTACGGTGCCAGACAACACACTGAAGGATAGCTATAGATGCCCTCCTCCTGATGTTTAAATGAAATGGCTTCTTCTTGAGGCAGTAGGACATGCTGGGATGAAGGAGAGAAGTCAATGAAATCTGAGGTTGATGTCTTTAAATCCTCTTATCTTGTAAACCTTTTGAGATACTTTTTTTTGGGGGGGGATTTTGATTTTTCTAAAGCTCTTTCCTTACAAATTTAGCTGATGCCCTATTGTAACCTTTTCCTTTGTTCACTAAATCTGGGGAACAAAAAAAAAACCTGAGATGCTGCATCTGTGGGTGGGACTACAGAAATGAACAAAAAAGATCAACTTAAATTCACACTACAAGTTATGCAATTTGAACTTAGGCTCAAATAAGGCTTTCAAGAATGATTTGTGTCATCAAGTACAAAGTCAGTGATGGCCCTTTATTTTGCTTTAAAGGAAATTAAGAGCATGATGTCTTTTACACAATCACTTCAAGAATTCTGGGTACATCTATTCTCTCTAAATAGCTTTAAATCATCACAATCTTATTTGAATGGAAAATGAACTTTGAACAAAAATCTTATATTAGCCCAAAGAGGCAATAAAGGTATCAGGAATGAAGATTCTTGGGTTAAATCTTAACAGCTAATTATGGAGTCTATAGGCAGGCATAAAATTCATTCTTTGACTTACAAATGGAAAAATATTTACCTGGCCTTCAAATAATGATAAAACAGAACCCTATGTTTTTTTTTTTTAAATAAAACAAGCTTTCCAGTTAAATTAATTGTAGAATATCCCGATAGGCAGAATTTCCTTTACATTTCTTTTTATTGTTGTCATAAATAGCTTCTGAGGAGTGTTTTCTGATTCATAATGAATACATTCTTTTTCTTCCTTGTTCCATCCTATTTAGGGTTTAAAAAATCCCCCCAACGTACAATTAATTGTCCAGGTCCTGGAAGACTTTTGTTCATCAACAAAGGGACATTCCATTGTTCTAAGGGAGACAGTACTGGTCTGTAACAGACAATTGGCTTTAAGTGTGAAAAAGTTACACACAACAAGAAAAAGAACAGTTCAGGGCTTAAGGTGCCACTGGATAATGAATTTCTCTAAAGAAGGTTGGGGGCCTGCTTTTCTAAACTGGCTAGGCTCTGGAGTAGAGGTAAGATATAATGGGATCCAAATTAAGTAATTTTTTTAAACCATACTAGTCAGTCTCAGAAGTTAGTTAAGAAACATTTATCAAGTACCTATTATGTGTTAGACAGTGTGCTAAGTGCTGGGGACGCATAAGAGTCCAAAGGCAGACCCTCCCCTCAAATGGTTCACAGTCTGGAGGAGACAACAACAAATATGTAGAAACTAGGTACAGGACAAATACCAATAATGAATGGAGGCCAGACACTGAAATTCAGAAGTCTGGGGAAGGCTTCTGAAGAAGGCAGGCTTTTAGTTAGGAGGGCCGGAAAGGCGTAGGGGAATGTCTGGAAAATAACTGCAGCTGAGAGGTGAAGTGTCTTGTTCATACAGCAGCAAGCAGACTGGGTCAAAAAGCATGTATTACAGAGAAGAAGATTAGAAAGGTGGGGGCAGGTTATAAAGGGCTTCGAATGCCAAACAGAGGATTTTGCATTTGATCAAGGTGGTGATAGGGAGACACTGAAGTTTACTGGGAGAGGGAGGGTTGGGGTGGGGAAGGTTACATGGTTGGACCTGAGCTTTAGGAAAATCACTTTTGTGGCCAAATGGAGGACAGACTGTTGACGGGAGAGACTTGAGACAGGCAGACCCACCTGCAGGTGATAGTTCAGGTGTGAGGTGATGAGGGCCTTTATGATGAGAGTGATGGCAGTGTCAGAGAAGAGCAGAGGGCCTTTTGCAAGGATGAAACAGCGAGGCCTTGCCAACAGATTGGAAAAGGGGGATGAGAGGTAGTGAGGAGTTGAGGATGGTACCTACATTTGGGGTCTGAGGAACTGGGAGGATGGTGTTACACTCTACAATAATAGAGAAGGCAGAAGACAGGGAATGACTTAGGGGAAAGATAATGAACTCAGTTTTGGATACGTTGAATTTAAGATGTCTACTGGACATCCAGTTTGAGTTGTCAGAAAGGCAGTTAGATGTTACATGAATGGGGACAAAGTTTCTTTTGGGAAGGGCTTCTTAGTGCAAGGATGAGGAAAAATTCTAGAAAAGTATTGTGAATAATAATTGGGAAACATGGCAAATGGGTAAAATAACATGTGGTGGCTTCCATCATCTGTCTCACTAATTTGGAGGAAAACATTCTTTACTATTTTTTCTGTAGACATACAGAAGTGAAAATGGCATATAGAGGTCAGGCATATAGCGTGCTTTTTATAGGTACTGTTGTTATTAGTAGTCTAATAACCTGGCCATACAATACACTCTTACTTTTGATTTCCTTCTCTGTATACATGTCCCCCAGTAGAATGTAGGGACAGGGAATGTTTGCTTCGTATTTGACTCTTCAACTCCTAGTGCAGTGCTTTGTGCTCGGTAGGTATTTGATAGATATTTGTTGGATTGAATTAGATGAACTTCTTATTATGCTCCAATAAGTTAGTTTACCGTCTTCTACACATCCTCTTCACTGTCTTCTTTACCACCTCTTCTCTCTTGATCTTCCTTTCTTTGGTTGCTCCCCCCTTTCTCTCCACTTATCCAAACCATGTCCATTCTTTAAGGCCCAAATCAAGTCAGATCTTCTCTGTGAAGCTTCCTCTGATGACTCCATCCTATACTGATTTCCCAATGCACTTACTGTCTATATCACATGCCTTGACCTTTAATTGTTTCATCTGTATAAATTTTGTTGTGGAAAGTGAGAGTATCAAGCATCAACTTCTTTAATGTAGGAATTGCGCTATGTATGTGTTTACATACACACACACACATCTCCCATAGAATCTAATATGGCTCTGTGTAGAAGATGCTCGATAAATATGAAATGAACTTTCCACCATACCCAAAGTTGATTGAGGTTCAGACTATATTTTCTTTGAGTCACAGCCTCTCTCTATGTCTTCAGAGAGGCTGGGTCTGTGCAACAGTCCTAGGCTGTTTGATGGGCAATATAGTTTCTCTAATCCTCTCCTCTTCTCATCTCCCCCCTCCCTCCTTTATTCTCCCCCTACCCAATAGCGTCTTTCAGTTATGTATTCAGTAAAAATTTTAGATTTAAAGTTATTTTTCTTCATTTTGTTCAATAAACTGCTTACATCAATGCATAGGTATTAGAGTAGAGGGTTCATATATCATTATTATCCCCATTCCCCCAAATCCATCCCTTTTTGATAGAAAAGTTTAATGTGTTGCCAGCTGGTAATTCACTGGAGCTTGAAGCTGAGTTGGCCCTTATTATACAAAGTGAGGGGAGAGGTGAGCAACCTATGAAGTAATATGAAACAGTTGATGAAGACCTCCCATCACACAGAACCTCAGAATTTTAGAGTGGGAAGGGACTTCAGTGGTCATCTAGTTTAATCTTCATACTTGCAAATACTCTCCCACTATAATACACCAGATAAGTGAACATTCAGTCTCTGAATATTTCTAGTGGTGGGGGATTCACTTTTTCCGAGGTAGCCCATTTCCCTTTTGAAGAGTTCTAAAATTATCAGCAAAGTTTTTCCTGAAATTAAGCCCGAAACAGCCTCTTTGTAATTTCTATCCATTGCTCCTAGTTCTGTCCTCTATGGGCAAACAGGATAATCCTGATTTCCATTTGCATATGACAGCCCTTCAAACACTTGAAGACAGCTACCATGCTCCCCCTGTCTCTTGTCTTCCTCAGGCTAAATATTCCCATTTCCTTCAAGTGATTTTCATGACATGGGACTCCAAACTCTGTACTCTCTTCATTGTCCTCTTGTATATGTTTTTCAATTTATCAATATCTTTCCTAAAATGTGGTATCTAAAACTGAAAACAATTCTGACGAGGACAGAGCACAGAGGTACCACCACCTTATTTAGCACAATGCCTGGCACATAGTACGTCCTCTGTAAAGGTTTATCCATATTATTATTAAGGGATTGTATTTTTAATGCAGCTCATTAGCACATGGCATTAGCTTTTTTGGCTGCCAGATCATATTGGTGACTTATACCAAGTAAGTAGTCCATAAAATCTTGCAGATCCTTTTCAGATAAGCTGTTGTCTAACCATAGCCACCTACTTCATCATGTACTTGTGAATGGGAACTTTTAGACCCATGTAAGACTTTATTACATTTAGCCCTGGTGCATTTCAACCAATTAGATTTAGCCCAAAGTTCTACCATGTCAAGATCTACTTGACCCTGACTTTGTCATGAAGTATGTTAACTATGCCATCTAGCTTTGTGTTATACATACATATGACATTTATGCCTTTATCTAAATCATTGATAAGCAAGCTAAACAGTACAGGGTTGAACCTAGACTATGGGGGCAATCCACTGGAGATCTTTTGCCAAGATGACCTTGGACTCTTACTGGATATTTTTGAGTCTGATCATTCAACTGTATTAAAATCTCTGTAACTGTATTATCAACTAGAGACCACATCTTTCTATACTTTTCCATAAGAATAGTATGATTTTTTAAAAAATAAAATGTTTTGCTAAAATCCAATTCTTTTATCTATAGCAATCTCTAGATCTACTAATGAATAAAGATGATCTGTTGTTAATGAAGCTATGCTGGCTCTTTTAATCCCCTCCTTTCCTAGATGTTCACTAACCATCTCTTTAATTCTACAGTTTTCATAGGTATCAAAGTTGAACTTCTTGGCTTAAAGTTTATAGAATCAATTCTCCTTTCCTGTTTGGATCATTGGGACATTTGCCCTTCTTTGTGTCTCCTGCGCTACCACTTCTGTTTTCTGTAGTCTTTCAAATATCTATGACCATGGCTCAGCAATCACATTTGCCAGTTGTTTCAGTACCTAGTGTCGATGTTCATTTGGACCAAATGAAATGAATCCATCAAGGACAAGTAGATGCTTTCTTACTATTTCTTTACTTATCTCTATATAAATATGAAACAAGCTATGTTTAGAGGTTCTATAGAAATAGTCACAGATTCGTTGTGATATCATTATGAATAGCTGTATTTGCATTATCACAAGCAGGAGTTCTCAGACTCTATTTTCACTCTGTGGCCACTGGGTGTCCTCATTTACAAAGTAAATAAGCAATGTTTTCCCTAATGTCCACTGAGGAAGAGAAAAGAAATGGGTTGTCTTTTTGCCTTTCACAAATGTACTGCTAAATCCATAATCAAGTGAAGAGTTAGATACTAACCCTGGAGAGAACTTGTAGACACCACATTTAACACTTTCTTGTTGAAAGGCAACATCTGCAAGGGTCAGACATGATTTTAAATCCTGTTTCCCCCAAGAAAAGTACCAGTGACTAATACGCTAGAATAAGATCTCATTCTTTTTTTTTTTTTAAACTGGCATGCAGTATTGAGTCTTTGCTCATAGAGTCAGCAGAGATGAACACAGAATATGAAAGAGGATTTTAATTTATCCTTGAAGTAAAATAGAATGTCAAGGATTTCCAAAAGTTACTTCTCAGAGTTGTTCTATGAGAGGCAGATAGTTGTGGTAACTAGAAGGTCAACTATATAGTCTGGAAAAAGTGAGTTCAAGTCCTGTCTTTGATATACCCTAGCTGGGTGAACATGAACAAATAAATTCAGTACTTCAGACATCTTTCTACAACTATCAGCTACAGACTGGCTGGTTGGCATCAGTGAGGGGTATTTCCACCCTGGGAAGTTCCCCACACCTATAAAATCGCAGATCTGGATCAAAAAAAGAAAAAGACTTTGATCTGAATCCTGGAGACCAAATTAAAATAATGATGTTCACAATGAAGATAAGATAGTCTCAGGCCTCAGAAAGCCTCCACAGCCTGAAAAGCTCTGTTTTGAGTTGGGTCAGTATGATGACTATTAATCACCCAAGCTTTAGAAAAAGAGATTTGAGTCACTGATCTGTAACCCATCTGTAAAAATGGAGATCTCTTGCTTCATAGAGATGTTATGGCAATGAATAAGATAGGACATGAAAGCACTCTGAGATCCTAGGAAGACAAAGGAGAGAGTCTCAAGGCATTACTAATTGTATAATTATTGTTGAGTCACAATTATGTGACTAGTCCCAGATGGTAGGGAAGCAGGGTGAAACACTTGAATTAAGATGAGGGCCTTCAATTCATTTAATACAAATATACTGAGCACCTACTATGCACTGAGCACTGTGGTAGGCTCTATCCAGGATATAAAGTTGTATAGTTACCCTTAGGATTCAAATCTGGCAGTCTTAGCGCCCCTGATTCTTGGTTCTAGAGCACAGCCCACTTCTGCACAACTTGCTAATTTTGTATTTGAATATACCTTGTATAAGATTATTGCCTCATACGGCAAGGATTTCCCCCCCCCCCCCATTTTGATACTAATTTCTCAAATCTGAGGTGCGATGCTGCTTACTGTGTGACAGTGCTTATTTCCAAATGTCACAGAGAACCAACCTGCTGATTTTTTTCCCAAAGGTTTCATCAACTCTGTGATGTAAGACACATACCGTGTAACTATTAATTTTTGGTAGTTAACTTCAGTATACAAAGAATGCATAAAAGGCAATACTTTAGCCCCATATTTTTCAGATAACAATGATAAAAAACAAACAACTTCTGAGCAATATAATTAGATTTAAAAGAGGTTCCAGAGGCCCACCAGTTTTTCAGAAAACCTTTGTTCCCTGAAGGCATCATTATAGCCCAGTAGTTGTTTGTTTCTTTAAAAAAGAAATCAGAATTGTAAACCCATTTATTCCACATTCTTCACTAGTTAAAGTTCTTTACCTAATGTGGTGAGTCTACTTATTGCTATATATATTGTAATTCTATGCTAATTCTCTGAAACAATACATCTAAAGATCTATTTAGTTATGTATCCTTATATCTCTGGGATTTACAAGTCCATCAGTAGCATTATACAATATTTTAATTAGTGGGTCCATTCTTGGGAGTATTGTAATATTGCACAGTCCCAATCTGTAGAACCCTACTGAATGCAGTTTGCAATCACCCCCCTCCATCCCCCCAATGCCTTTCAGTTTTACTCAGTTTTTTCCTCTATGCCTTCTTTAAGTAGAGTAGACCAAACACCACTGTACCCTTCTTATCTGATATGCTGGGCGCCTGGTCTAGTTTAAGAGACACTGGTATATTGTTCTTAAAGTACTCATGTCCTGAAACCTAGTCTCCAACACAAAGGACCTCATGAGCTGTGCAAGTGTCTCCTTTCTTCCCTCTCTGACTCTTCCTCCTCCTTCCCACCCTGCTCCAGTACTTTGCCCAAGCATATAAACCAGCTAGTAGCAGATGGCAACTGGTGCTGAGTGAATGTGAAATCATGCGATGGAAGACAAACCAGTTTAAAAAAATAGCTTTATTTTTCAGCGTGCTAAGAATCCTTGGGTAGTAAGTTCATCCCTTCATGTTTAGTTGTTTATTCATTCAAGCAGAAAGTAGTTTTTCTATGTATCTTTCTACCTTGTGCTTCTAGAAATACAATAGATTAGAGACGCAATCTCCTTTCAGCATAAAAATTCAAATACCCTTTGTCAAACTTTTGATTCCCTGGCCCAGGTGTAGTGATGAGCACTTACATTATTCTTTGTCGATTGTCTGGGAAAGTGTAGCAGGGGTGGCAAATTTCACAAGCACTGTTTCTTGGATAGACGAATATCACATGTATTATTTATTTATTTCCCAGTCATAAATTGCCCCCATGGAAGGATAAGCTTATAGGGATCCTGAGAATTGTGCGGGATGCTACAGAGTTAGGGGGTGGGAGTGGGAAAACCTTTACTTTCTGATGCTTCAAGGTTTGTTGGAATTTTCACCTAATCATCTGTTTAAGCATCTTGAAATAAGTATCTATTTCTGTGATAGCTATCGAAAACAGGCACCAGATTACACTACACAAGTTGACCTTAACCCTGCCATATTGCTACTAGAATCAAAATATGTAGCAGTCTACATCCAACAGAAAGCTATTTTGTTTTGTAAGCATAACAACCAGGGGGTATCTGTAATATACTTCGCTTTGTAGGACTGCTGAATGAAGAAATTTGCCAAACAACTTTGGCTCTCCTGGCTCAGTATGTACATTTGTGAAAGGGGAATGCTCATGAATACACCACCTTCTTACCCTGTTTTCTCCTCTCCTGTACTTCTAGGGCAAAATGTATATTGTAATTTAGCACAGCATATTAGGAACAGGAAAGAATTTGTCCTTACCCTATATTTCCTTCAATGCTGCTTCTTTGGAATCTTTGTTCAAAAGATTTCTTGAAGAAGTGTTCTTTCTTTAAGTCAAGGTGTAGTTCTGAGAAGAACTGCACTAAAGGATTCCACTTTCATTAAAAAGGTCTCATCACTGGGGAATATTTCAGCTAAGATGTCTGGAGTTCAGAATTCTGTGGCTTATACCCACCCATGGTAGGACAGTATTTCAGCTTTTTCATCCTTACATATGTTTTCTCTATAAATGATGTACAGTGTTTCTTTGAATTCCACTGAATAACTATCAATATGTAATTCAAAGAACACTGTATACGAAATGTAGAAAATGTGACTAATTCCTTATTTAAAGCTCTGACTTGGGAGTTATGCTCAGGAGGTGTGGTTTGGACTTTTTTTGGCTACACATTTTCTAGTTCATTTCTTCACCTCTAATCATCATTAAAAGTCCTAAAAAAAAGTCCTATATACAGGAGATCATGGCAGGAAAGAACTTTTATAGGTCATATAATCATTTTATAAATGAGAAAACTGTGACCAAGAAAGGCTAAGTGACCTGTGCACAGTCACACAGTTACTAAATGGCAGAGCCAACATTTACCTATATCTGGTGACACTAGGTTTAATATTCCTTTCTTGCACCTTATACTTAGAAGCAAAACCAATGAAAACTGGCAACCAGTTGCCAGGGGAAGCCAACTCGTTTTGATTTCAAATATTTAGAATATCCTGAAAGTGTCACACGACCTCAGTGAGAATAAGACTCAAAAGGACTGAGGAAGGCCTCTATAAAAAATCTATAAAAACTTCTAAAAAAGGTCAATAGTTTCTAGTTTTGTTACTATTTGAGTTGTTTGGATTGTGTTATCAAAGAGAGGAAACAAGCATTTATTAAGTGCCTACTATGCACATTATAAATATTATCTCATTTGAGCCTCACAACAACCGTGGGAGATAGGTGCTATTATTATTATCCCCCATTTTGTAGTTGCTCTGTCCATTGGACCACCTCGCAGCCTCACTGAGATACACAACTATTAAAATGTAATTTACAATGGAACAGAGCTGGTAGCTAATAGATGACAGTACAAAACATTTTATTTATATGATGCCTTACTGAAAGCTATTTGTAATTTACAACTCCTCCCTAGAAAACAAAATGAATTGTTGGGACAACAAATGGTTTCTGTTTTTCTAGCTGAATGGGCACACAGAGATCCACTGCATTTTCTCAGGGAGATGTATATCTACCCTACCTTCTAGAGGATAAACTTCTAGGGGACAGCCCCTTAGAACTTTTGTAATCATAGATCTACATCTTCTATTTTTATAGCACTTTCCAATTTCAATTAAATTAGCAAATTTGTTTTTTTTTTTTTTACAAAGAAAGATGGATTTATAGAATCTCATTGTTGAAAGGGACCTCAGAGGCCAAGCTAATCTCTGGTCCAACCCATGACTGACTGGGAATCCCAATCCTCAGCATCTTTAACAAGTGCCCATCCATTCTCTCTTTGTAGATGCCAAGTGAAGGGGAGTCCATTACTGCCCTAGGTAGTTGCACTTATGAATAGCTTCAATTATCAGCTGTCTTTTTGTGGCTTCCACTCATTGCTCCTGGTTCTGTCCTCTGGACAAAGCAGAACAAATTTATTCTTTTTCCACAATAAATTCTCTTCTAATTCTAGAAGAAGACGGTTATCATTTCTATCCTAAATCTTAGGACTCTTCATAGATCACTGTTAAGTTCCATCATATTATATTCAGCCTGGTATTCTATTCTGTTAAAAGTCTTTTATTTTAATCTTGATTCTTTCATCCAATGTATTTTCTTATACTGCCTAGCTCTGCGTCATATAAATATGTTATAAGCATGTCATATGCAGTTTTATCCAATTGACTAATAAAAAGAATAAACAGTATAGGATCTAAGATATATTCCCTGGGACTCTAGTAATCCCCATCTTCTAAGATAACATCAGTCTATCAATGAGTACTCTTTGGGTCTGGTCATTCAACCATATCTAAATCCACTTGGCTGAATTATCAAGTGTCCCATCTCTATCTTGTCCACCAGGATAATGAGAGATTGTCTTTTTTTTTTTCCATGTTCCACATCCCCCCCCCCCCCGTTTTCTTACTAATACATTTGTAGGTAGTCCTTGGTCATACCCAGAGGGGACAGTGATTCACGATACTCTTGGTATTTCCCAACTTCATGAAGAGGCTGGGTTGGGGCTGCCTTCTCATAGCTCTTCTTTGGAGTCATACTTGATCTTGGTAATTTTGTTATGTTCACTTTTAACTTTTTGGTCTGAATGGGCTGATCTAGACTTTCAAGCTTAGCTGCCCTCTTCTTTCAACCTTTGGTATAAGGACTTATGGGTAAAAAAGAACATGGAAACAGAAAGCAAAAGGAATCAGGAAGCCAAGAAAGTGGAAACAACATGAAGATGTTTTTATAGTGGTTGAAGAAAATGCTGTGCCAGACTGGAGGAGAGATCAGAGCGGATTACAAATGGAAACTGCATTCTGAAAATTGCTATGCATTCAAGACGCAGATGGAAGGACCTGGTATGCTGTGGTCCATGTGTCATGAAGAATTGGACACATGAATGAATGAACAACACAATGACACGGAGTAGGTGGGGGAGGAGGGCGGTTAAACTTGTCTAATCTTGCATTCTTTTTCTCCTTCCCCTTCCTGTTTCTCTACTCTAGATGAAGTAAGTCTCCCTAGTACTAATTAATTTCTTCATATATGGTTGTCATCTTTCCCTTAAATGTTCTCTTTGATTTCTAATATTTCCAATCTGAGATTAAATGTTGGTCAACAAAATCTAAGCTGCTACTGAACTTTGCTCAGCACTTACATAGATGATAGGAAGAAAACCACAAAGGGGCATATTCAAGTGATATTTTGACCTAGTTAGATCAGGGATTGGAGCTATTAGTAAGGGGTTGGTATTAGACCAGCAAACCTATAAAAATATCAGAAAAAAACCCAGATACAGTTTTTTAAACTGCAAGTGAGCAAAAACAATTTATTTCCTTCCTTCCAATGTTGGAGGTCATTTGGCATGTAGGTACTGAAAGAAAGCCATGCCCTTGTGAAGGGAAGAGAGAGTAAACTGCTTGGAGGGTAAAAGTCACACCCCCGAAAGGGAGAGAGATGCTTGGGAATCTCCATCCATAGAATGGGGATAGAGTAGGTTGTCCAGGAAAGCAGAGATAGCTCTTCTGGGTCAGAGGATGATTGCCAACTTGGCCTTCCTTGCTCACCAGTGCCATCTGGTGGCAAAGACTCATAACATTTTTTAAAATCACAGAATCAAAGAATAATAGCCTATCAGAATTAGAATGGGCCTTATAAGTCACATAGCTGAACTTCTAAATTTATAAGGCAGCCCATTTAATTTTTCAAACAGCGAAAAATGTTTTGAGATTTGGGGCAAACATTGAGATTTCAGGCAAAGATTAGCAGCATTGTATGGGAGACAAAGGCTGGACTGAGGTAAGAAGACATGGATTCAAATTATGCCTCTTCTGTGTGACTCAAACAACTCTATGTCTTCTATCAAGTCAAAGACTGATTACAGTCTGCATTGGGCAGAAGGAGTTCCCACACCAAGAGTTTCCAATGCTTGATTCAATTACAGATCCTTCAAGTATGGCCCAAACAACTTCCTCATCTTACAAGAGAAAACTAAGGCATAGATAGAAAGATGTGGTAACCACCTAAGGCTATTTACCACAAGAAATGAATTGCAAAATTAGGTTGATTATTCATATCTTTTTTGACTTTTTATGGCGGACCAGGCGTATGCTTCATTATGTTTCTTGCCAAGCTGTATACACTGATTTAACACTGGGTTAGTTTCTAGTATAAAACTGATAGCATAAACCTGGCTAAAACACACAGGACAAGTGAATGGGAACAAAGAAAGAAATTATTTTGGAAGATGAGAAAATGGAGAAACTCTTCAAGGTGCATTTTAACATCTACTGCGAAATACTGTGCATTTAGAAGATTACAAACATTCATATTCAAAAGCTCTTTCCATATGTAGCTTTGTACACCCTCTTCCAGTAGCAGTGAGGTCTTTTTTTCCCCTTCTACATGGGCTTTACAAATAACTTAATGCAATATCAAAATAGCATTTAATTTAGTTGGCTCCAGATCACAATACTGAGGCAATACTAAGCCACAGACAGTGTGAGACTACACACCACAGTCTATGGGTCTGTAGCATGCTTAGGAATGCTTTTAACCATTAAGTAGAGTAATAAATCCCCAAGAAACACATTAACTACAAATTTGAGGAAAAATATGTTGAACTTGTAGATGTTTACTGACAAAAAGGAACTGAAAGAAGATGTCAGAACAACATGGCTCAGTAGTGAATGGCTACAAATCTACTTGAATTAGGCATTTCAGAATGGGGTTCAAAGACCATGGTACTTAAAAAAAGGATCGGTCTCTAAAAAGGAATATTTTGGGAGATTAAAAAAATCTAGCAAGTATGTTAAATTGGAATGAGATTACAAAAGCCATGAATGTGGGGGGTAAAGATGACCAAAGTTTCTATAATGAGAACCCAGGAGATCATGATTACTTTGGAAAGCAAGAATGCAAGGCATTTAATTCAATTCCTTGAAGACTGGATCAAAACCTACTATCTACCTGTTGTATAGGATAAGCTGTGAGAATAAGCAAATGTCTGTGAAATTCTCTTAAGAAGACAAGAAGATCCTTCAAATAATGAGTGTCATATCAAAGTACGGTACTATCACCAATAGTTCTAATTAGCTAAAAGGAAGCTAAATTTATGATACAAATAGAGAAACAGGAAAAATTTTAAAAATAAAATAGTCACTTTTATTTATTAGTAAAAGCACCAAAGTGCTTTTACATTATTATTTCATTTTAATTTTGTAATAACAGAGAAATTGGGGTCAGGCATTATTATACCCTTTTTTATAGATAAAGAAAACAAGGTATGATGCATTAAAATGACTTATTTAATGTCAAATAGCCATTGGTAGATTATAACATTATGTCCTAGAACATTATGTCCTACCCAATGCTCTTTCAATTAATTACTGGTTCTTAAACTTTTTCTCCTAAGAGCTGCCATGCCCTTCATAATCCATTTACAAATAAAAAACAAAACAAAACAAAACGTATTGCTTGGTATGGTAATTGGCTGTAATGGCGATGAAGTCAGAAAAATGGGCTAGACTCTAAAAAGTAGGGATAGTTGCCTTAACTTATTCATAAAGCCTTTAGTTCTGTACTTCACAATTCATCAGCTTCTTGGATCTCTGCAAGCTCAATTTATATTAGGCCTTAGGAACTCCTTAATAAATCCTTTAGTAAAGTAAAACTATAAATACAGGACAAAATCCCAACTCCTTTTGCACAATACTAAACATTTCAAGAGTAAAATCCATTAGGTAAGGTAATATATGTATACCTCCCTTCCTGAAATAAGTATTCCGGAAAAAAAGACAACTTTAGGCCTTGGTTTCCCTAACTTCAAAATGAAGTGTTTGGACTAAGGTCGCTTCCCAGCTCTAAATTTATGATCCTGTGTTCCTTGGTAAATTAAATTACTGTAAATTGAATCACAATTTAAATATACTAGAGAAGCTTATCATTTGAATTTTGTTTTTGTTGCTATTGACTGAAGAATCTTTGGTAAATGAATTATCTCCTAAAATGTTTTGTAAATATATACTTTAATATACTGGGTTTACTTAAGATGAAATAAACTTTTAGCATTCCTTAGGGAAACTGGCAAGTAAACACTGAAAATCAAACTAGCTATGAATTCATCTGAAAACTAAAGTCACATCTTAATCTCCACACTTTAGGACACAAGCATCTGGCTAGCAGGGAGTACCTTCCCTATAAACAACTCATCCCATATTCTACCCTCTCGGCTATGTCTTCTAGCTGGTGTCATTAATTTGGAATCAACAGTTTACTAAAGAACCTTCCTCAATGCTTAAACAGAGCCACTTACTTCAAGGGGCCATGATGACTGCATCCCCATTTAGGTGAAAAAAATCTGAAATATCTGATGCCACTGGAAAGAGAAGTACTAGAATATACTGACACTGTTTCTGAAGTGCCTGACCATCTCACAAGTAACAGAAGTAAACCATGCCTATACATTCAGGCCAAATCAGACTTCAACACAGTTTGGTCACTGGCAGATTCAATTACCTATGAAGGGGTGACTGCCTATCTCTGACTGGACACGATATCCTGTGACATAAATGTAATTGTTAGATATACATAATTCTACCTTCTACAGAGAGCTTTTGTCAACCCCTCTTAATTTCTTTGTCTTGCCTCTGTTAAGTATTTTCTATTTATCCTTTATATAGCTAGCTTGCTTTGTATTTGTTTGCAGGTTATCTCCTCTATCAGATTCTAAGTTCCTTGAGGACAGAAACTATCTTTTGCCTCCTTGTGTTTCCCCAGTGTTTAGGACAGTACTTGGCACTGACTGAGGTACACTCCTCACCTCCCTTTAGGTCTGGGGCAATGTTTTGTTTAGTATCCTATCTTGTATGTCTTAGGCATTCAATACATATTGCAGAATGAATGAATAATGCTATGATTTCTACTATTAAACACGAATAAATTGCTGTTTCCAACATATTGGACACTTACAAAATACTGAGTGCTGTGATAGCCACATGAAAATTTCCTCAGTGTTACCTTGACAATTTGGCATAAAGGGACCACAAACCATAGTTCCTGGTTCTGATCATGACATATATATGAACACATAAACTACACCACACCAATCATTTATAATGTGTATTCTGGCCAAGTGCACAGAAAGATACAAAGTTTAGAAAAGATAGATGCATATATAATACATATATATACATATGTATGCAAAGATATGTATATATAAACATACATACAATCATACATACATACATACACATATGATTATGTAGTCAGGTCCATATATGCTTAAACTATTAAGATGTTATAGCAAAGACAAAAATCAATACAAAATTATTAGAAAAGATAAAGATGAAAAAGAAGATATAAAATGTAATTAAAACAGCTCCAGTTCCTGAATCTGACCTGTTTTCTAAAAGCTACTGACAAGAAAAAATGGAAATATCTGTTAAAATGCATAAAGAAACTTTTGCTGACTTGAGATAGGAATCACTATTTCCTATGGAAGTTAAACTGATGTAAAGCAGCTTTACTGTCCCAAAGAAGGTCAAAAGAGCCTTGAAAAACCACCTCAGCAAGTTCAAAACAAAACAAAAACACTTGATCTCTCTGCTTAGCAGAGAGATGTGACAACCCAAGGCAACAGCTGCTTTGAATATAAAAGTATTATCAAAATATTATGTAGGAAGATGATAGAAAATTAAGAACAATGTCACCTCATGAAACAGAAAGAAGCAAAAGGGGAGAAAACAATACAGAAACCTGGGTGTGAGACCTAATTATGCCAGACCACCCCAAGAGCATTTAAAGATGAAACTGGAAGGACAACAAACAGATCAGACATGGAAGGGGTCTGTCAACATTTCTATAACAAACTAATTTCTACATCAGCAACAGCAAGTCTCTGCATTTGGATTCTAACATGTGCTACATGAGGAAGCAGAAATGGCACTAGAGAAAACAAAGATAGGAAATTATGTTTGCAGATGCTGATTGCATCAAATCATGGAAAATTACAGAGCCTTGTAAATGAGATTCACAAACAATCAAAAGCATTTGGTTTAATAATCCAAACAGTAAAAACCAAGTGGATGAAGAATTCCTGTTTTCAAGAGTATGATAAGCAATTGGGTAGACAGACTATTGAACTGGTCCATCAAGATACATATCTTGGACAAATGCTGCCAGAGAAACTATAAGCTGAGGTCCAAACTGAACTGATAGAAAAGAGCTGACTGTATTGTCATTGGAAAATTGCTCAACAGTTTAATCCCATGCTCTACCTGAAAAAACAATTCCATTTTTCTAACACCAGTATTTGTCCAGTAAAGCTATGTGGCCACGAATCATGGAACATCATTATCTGCAAATAATAAAAATTACAAGGCTTCCAAAAGGCAGAGAGACATATGGTAGATGTGTTTGCCAAAAGAAATTGCATATAAATTATTATCAAAGAAATATATGGCTGAAAAAGAAGGTAGGCTGGCCATGTGGTGAGAATGAGGAATAACAGGCTACATGCTACTATAGTACACATGTGATTTGAAGATACCTAGAGAAAAGGTTCCTACAGCACATGGGATAGATGTTCTGTGGAGGATGTAGGGGCGGACATGGATAAGACCTGAAGAGGTTGAGAAGGCACAGATGAGCTAAAATCTGTACCACTGGAGGGAGTATCCACAGGGACCATCGGGATGATAGGTCCACTGAAAGAGTATGACAAATTACCCAGATATATGTTAGGTATGATTAAAATCTGTGATGCTTTAAAAATGGAGAATAATATATTTCCTTGGAGAAAAAGTATGTATATATATATATATATATATATATATATATATATATATATATATAT
>NW_027187347.1:10894370-10908294 GCF_028583685.1 Petaurus breviceps papuanus
TATATATATATATATATATATATATATATATATATATATATATATATCTTTGGCTGGGAAGAGACAACCATGTTATTAAGTTGAATAGTACTGAAGTTTACTGTTAGATACAACTCCCATTAGTAACAGTGCTCAGAAGCCAATGGTTCTCCCCACCCCTCTCCCCACAAATAACTGTGATTTCAATTGCCATCTGTCATCTCTGTAGTGAAGGTAAATGGCTAGTAAACAGCCCACTGAGACACAATTTAAAATTTAGATCTTTTGACTGAATCTAAACTTCACAGAATAAGTTCCCTTAATAAAAGGATGTGTTCTGTAAAACCTGGACTCAGTCCAAAGGTTGCACCCAAGGACCTAGAGGGCCACAGGTTCTCCATCCCTGAATCATTACACAAATACATTACTTAGATGGTGATCTTGCCAGTTCAAGCTTGGTCAATGTATCTCTGACATTTTTGGGTTCAATTAGAAAGGTTTCTGGCTCCTGGAGGCTGGAGAGATTTAGATTTATCATGGAGACTTCCCATCTGCCTTGGTCTTTACTTTGATACTATAGAACTTTGAAGGTCCTCTAATCTCACTGATGTGTACTCCTACAAGGATACACACTGACCATCATCCATGCATACTCATCCTGGCCATAAATCCTCCATAGAGAGTAAACCCAACGTGCCAGGGACGAGCATTCCAGTTTTCTTGATGTTGTGTGTATAACAATGGAGCACACGAGCTGAACAAGTTATACTTTGTTCTTGCTACATGGCTGGCCCATCTTTTTTTTTTTTTCCTTCCTCTGGTTACATAGTTCCCTGACAACATTCTTTATGAATATTTTTTTGGTAATGTGTTTACTCACATCCCTCTTGCCCTCTAGATGACCATCAACTTTAATTCTTCAGAGATGGTGGGGGCTTCAATCAATTTTAATCAATTAAGCATTGTTAAGCATCTAATGTGTGCCAGCACAGTACTAGGAACTGGGAATACAAAGACAGAAATAAAACAGTCTTTGCCCTCAAGGTGCTTATATTCTATCAGGGACAGATGTATATGTGCTGATTGAAGTAAATTAAAATATATACAAAATAAACATACTGTAATTTTGAGGGAAGGCATTAGAATCTAGGGGGATCAGTAAAAGCCTTTTGAGCTGAGTTTTGTTGGAAGCTAAAGAGATTCTGAGAGATGGAGGAGAGGAAAGAGGGCAATCTATGTATGGGTTGACAGTCTGGAGATGAAATGTTACATGTGAAGAACAGCAAGAATGCTACCTACATTACAGCACTGCAGAGATCCTGAAAGTAAGTGATATCTGAGAAGACAGGCAGGGGCCATATTGTGAAGGACTTTACATGCTAAACAGCAGACTCTGTAACGTTGTCTTGATGCCACAGGTACACTGTTATCCATGACTAGGAGCTGGCACAGTGGCATCCTATCTAGAGGGAATCCCTCTTCTATTTGGATTATGTGATAGGCATCCTCCATTAAAGTGGCAAAGATCTTTGGTTGGTATACATCTTCCTATTTTATGCTGCGATTGGTATTCAAAGATTGTTGAACAAAACTATATTTGTTGTTATTTTTCTCAAGGAATCTCCTATGATTTTGGTATACATGGAAGATACCCAGTTGGAGGAGAGCTTTTAAAAAAGGCAGTTTTCTTCTACCAGAACAAATGCTTTTTAAAGTCAACAAACAGCCAGCCCAGTAAGATCTCGCTACATCTTTCAGTCAGCTATATGAGGAATGATCTGCTAAGGGAGACCGTTTATAAAATATTCCATGTTCTATTCTCAAACCTACATCAAGGATGTCCTTAACCATATGTAGATTATTCTCATAAAATTTTAGAGGGGAGAAAGTAGATATAAGGCCTGGTGGTTATTGACATTCTCTGGATTGCTTTTTTTTTTTTGAGTAATAATAGGGTCTGAGTGCCCTGGTCTAGACTGATGAAATCACTTGTCTTATTAAATCCTAATGCTTACTGATCACCATTTGTTACTCCCCAATGTGATTCCTTTATTCCAGCCACGTCAGTCTACTTGGCTTCCACCCCAACACATCTCACTTATGACTGTTTTTTTCTCATGCTGCTCTCTTCATCTTCTCTTGTCTACTCTCCATCAACACAAATCACATGTGTTCTTCAAGCTCCAGATCCAAGGTTTCTCCAGGAAGCCTTTCTTTACTAACTCCTTCCCATAGGGGTCACTTGATTACTTCTGTTCTTTGACCCACTGGACTCTGCACTTGTTTTTATTCTTTAGCTTATCTTCTCATCTGGTCAGCAAGCTCCTTGCTGGGAGAGCCTTTCCTATTTCTTCGGTCTCTTTCATACTGTTTAGGGAATGTTTAATATGTGTTTCCAGAGTGAATGATTCCAGCCTTGCACCTTTACCTTAGAAATGTCATTTCCATTATAAGCTGTGAAACAGAAAACAGTATGCTACTATTAGGGGAAATGATGATTTACAGTCAGTAAAAAAGGAGAAAGGAAACAACTTGCTGGTGAAGTATCAGTGTATTAATAATGGCGACTTATATGGGTGAGATTTGTGGATGGGGCCTTCTTGAAAATTGGTAGAAAGAAGAACCACATTAAAAAAATCTACAAGCAGGCTCTTTATTCCACCTAGAAAATAGAGCCCTGAGGGCACTAGTAGATGTATGTGTGTGTGTGGAGGATTATTTAAATTTGGTTGTGGAAATCACTGACAGATATGGAGGAGCCCTAATTTTGTATAATGAAATTTGCCATGGGCAGAGGAAACACATATGAAATTGTCACTAGCAGCTGCAGATAAGAATTAAAGATACACTATAGTAAGAGATAAAATGGCAAGATGAGGAATAGGATCCTAAAAATAGAGTTATCAACCATTACAAGAAGGAAATAATCATCACTACATGATTATAAATGTTAAGGGGAATAACTCAGGGTGGCTGCAGATAGAGTACCAGGCAATGATAAATCAACTTGAAAATGAGAGGTGATTTGGGGGGAGGGGGTTTGTAAAAAAAAAAAAAAGGACTCGCTAAATGCCAGGAGCATGTTGTTGGCAGATTCTGGTACGGGTTGGGTTAGACGTCTCTTCCATATCCCAGATTCTAATCTGTGACATCTACAAGTGATTGTTCTTCTCCAGCCCAGACTGTTTTCATTTTGACAATTGCATAGGTGAGATTTGTAGAGGTTGTCATCAGCAGAGCTGCCCCTGCTTTTCTAATTCTTACTAAATACATGATGGTAGAAAGCACCTAGAAAATGTTAAAATTCCCATTCTGGTTTATTTGGTCATTTTTTAAAAAAGTGGGATAAGCAAAGTGTCTCTTAAGAAGATTTGTATTGGCCATAGCTGGTAAAATAATCATGGTGGCAAAGTATAATCAAAAATAAACTGTTTCAATGCTTAGCTGAGCCAAGGTCTGAAAGTACTAAGAAGGTCGCTCTGGTTTGTTGTGTGACAGACAACAGGCATCAGTGAAGGAAGAAACTGGGAAGAAGTCACTAACTAATGGCAATCAGTTTAACCAGTATACTATAAGAAGAAGTCAAGTTTTGTGTAAAGAGGGAAATTGTGACAAACTCAAAATAAATGTGGTTTTAAAATAATTATGCTCTCAGAGGTAGCTATGTAGCACAGCGGACAGAGAAACTGGGCATGGAGTCACTTATCTTCTACTGCCTCAGTTTCCCCAACTGTAAAATAGGCACAATACTAGCAATGACTTCTCAGGTGTGTTGTGAGGACAGAGGAGATAATATTTGTAAAGTGCTTACCACAGTGCCTGGCACACAGTAGGTACTACATAAAGGCTTATTTCCTCCTACCTTCTTCATCACCTCCTATCTCCCTCCCCACAAATGGATGTGATAAGAACAGATGATATAAAAAAATGGAAAATTCTCAAAAGAAAGATACTTTGTTGGGGCTTCTGAAATGACATCATAATTATTTACTGAATACCTACTATGTGCAAAGCATTAGGCAATGTGTAGAAATTCATAAATAAGGAAGTACAATGAAGTTACAAATAGTGAGAAAATCAGCTTTAAAGAAATGAAACTACAAGAAGGAGATATAAAGCCAAAATGTTTAATTATACAGTAAGGAAAACTTTAGTTAACTACTAGATGTAGAAAGACAAATACTGGTTCTTTATGTGTAGCAGAATAATAGACATATGAGATTCTTGGGGGTGGGGAACGATTTGATCACAGGGCTATGCTATGGAAGATTCTATAAATGATTTTTTTGCAATGGCCATAATGTGGAGAGGAAAAGGAAATACCTGCCATCAAGTAGCTTACGCCATTCTAGTTTGGTTACAATAAATTAGTGTGAACCCCAAGTGTTTTTCAGAATTGTCCAACTTGTCCTGAATTCCATAAATAAACTCTTTTTAGAGGATGCTGTTTTTTGCCATGTCTCTATTACAGTACTTCACAGATGGACCATTTTTGTCCTTCCAAAGTCTAAGAATAACTCTTTCAGCTATCAAGACATACCAAAATCCAGTTCAGCTGTTCCTTTGGGATTCCAGTTAGTTTAGACACATCTGCTGAGATACATGCATTTGAATCCAAATGAAGCTTTTGTTTGATTATACATTTGAACATTTATAAGTTTTTTTTTTTTGCCAAAAAACTTCTTATTTTTTTGGCATCCTTCAAGCACAGATCTATAGTTGTAAATACTGTCTTTGAACACCTCCAGCACAAAACTCAACCTATTCATGTGAGCAGGTGCTTAGGAAAGGTTATGGAAGATTTTCTACTGAATCAGCCTTATAGTTTGACTTTCTCAACACATACAGTCAAACTTGCCAAAAAGGCCTTCAAACTTGCTTGAGCAGTTTTCACTCATATAGAAATATATTTGCACATGCAGACAGCCCAAGTAAAAGCAAATCAGAATCTGTATGCCCTGTCAGAGTTAAGTCTCTTTCTTAAATATTAAATACCATATGTAATAAGACCTAACAAAAAGTGATATATGCCAAGGGATATTTTAAAGATATAGGTATAACAGTTTCAAATTCTTGATTTGTTTCTAACCCTCCCCCTTTCCCCTCAAGGCTCAGACTTAAGCCATTTAGTGAAGGCTTATTCCTTTTAGTGGAATCATTCTGTATGCTCTGGCATATATATTCTCAGTCATGATGCAATTCTATTGTGTACTTTTACCAATTCCATTTAGTCATAAACATTTTTTCACATAGTCGTTCCAAATCATATTCTTTTCCAACATGAATGAGAATCATTTACAGTCATCCCACCAAGAGGCAAAACTACAGGAGAAAAGACTGATTTTCTAAAGTCTATTCTTTTTCTAAAGTTTATTGGAGGAGTCCTCCACTCACCTGATTCTCATCAACATTTTTTGTTTTTTAAGTTATACTGGAATATAGCAATAGTATTCCCTGAACCTTAAGATGCATTATACAACCAATTCACTTCTGCAGTGGACATACCCATACCCATGACTCTAGACCATATGTTATAGGGTGGTCAGAAACCTGTATATATATCCACTCATCAGATTGCCTGGTTCTTTAATTCAGAGAATAAGGGTGCTTATTTACAGAAGTTAATCATTTCCTTCAAAATATCCTTTACCCTATTTACATGCTTGCATATTCCTTCCATTTTGTTTTTCCCTACTGCTTTACCAAGGGAATTAATTATCTAGAGGAAAAGGAACATACAGTAAGTACATCTGAGATACAGGATGAGACACAGTATGTCATCTATTAGGCCTGGCTAAGACCAGCAGCTGATGCTAAATGGTAAGGAACATGCACCAAATGTTTTTTAATCACAAAGTTAGTAATTAATTGCTCTTTAAAATACATTTTATGCTTCTTTCTGTCTGTGTACATGAAATACACATTTAGTGCATGCCAAAAATTAAAGCATTATGGTTTAAATGTGACTGGCACGGAAGTCCAGAAATCAGAGCTAATGTTCCCGCAGCAACTTTAATTCTGTCCGTGGGCACACACAGTGCAGCAGTCTTTCACTTTGTCATAGTACATATACCCGTGTTGTTCTGGGGTTTAAGCAAAAGGTTCATACATTCAATAGTTGAGAGAGAAACAGAGAGAAAGACAGAGAAGGGGAGGGAGGGAGAGAGAGAGAGAGAGAGAGAGAGAGAGAGAGAGAGAGAGAGAGACATAAGGAGACACAGAGAAAGAGAGGGAGAGGAGGAGGAGGGGAAAGAGGGAAAGAGAGAGACAGAGAGAGAAAGAGGGAGAGAGAGAGACAGACAGACAGACAGAGAGGGAGACAGAGAGAGACAGAAAGGAAGAGGGACAGAGAGGAGAGAAACGGAGTGAGAGAAGGAAGAGAGAAAAATAGTTTTCCTCTATATACATTGTAAGAAACAATGTCCTTATGCCCAGTGTTGTGTAATCCTAGAATGAAAGACTCTGCTGTGATGCAGACACTCAAGGGGACAGTTACTGTTGCTGTGGGAACCCAAACTTTGCATTTCCTGACTTTTGTGTAATTAAAATGTCAGCCTTAATGTGGCATTAATGTAGTTTGCCATTAAAAAAAACTTCTTTGTTTTCTTCTCAAAAAAAATGCTTTAAAAAGTTCAAAATGAACAAAGTACTAAAATTTTTAAACACAGGGAATGGATTAGCGAGGCAGAAGGACTAGCTGGGATGGGGGGTGGGGGAAGGCTGGTGGACACCAACGGGGAGAGAGAAAATCAAGAGCTTACCATAATCTTCTCTACAGTATAAAGCTTCAGTGAAATCATACTATCTCTAGAGCTAAAGTTAAACCCACCTACACAACAGTTTGTTAATGTGTAAAGGTTAAATTAAAAATAAATAACAAAAAACTGCTAATGTGTAAGTACATTTTGGCAAGGACAAAGAAATGAGAAAGTCTGATGTGGACAGAGTAAAATACCGGAAGGTAACTCACTGTGCAGACAGAGCAGTGAACAGAGGATATAATTTAGCTGAGAGCAAGAATTCTACCAACCAGGGTCTCTCAGAGGAGCAAAGTAAAGAAGAATTTGCTCTTCTCATCCATATTCCTATTTTGAAGTTGTGAGAAAAATTTGGGGCTATTTCTGTCATAGATGCACATTTCTATAGTTTGTTCTAAACTTAACAAAGAAACAAGGAGGCCTTCTCAAACAGTGAGCGTCATCTGCTTAGTAATGTTCTGGGTTTAATAGCTAGCTCTGCTGAAACATTTAATGACAGCACCGGCCCAGCTCAGGTTCTCCATTTCGAGTTTAAAACTGCTCAGTCCCAAACATCTGTGGCTTTCCTACTCCGTGTGTTCCAAAAGCACATCACTGTGCTGTGCATTATTACCATTTGAATTTGTTTATACAGTTTAAGTTTTTGAAACATGTGAGCAGAAGGAGAGTTTAGATGCAGTTCAGGGAGTTCACTGCAGGACAATTACGTTACTAAGTGCATTTGAAATTGGTAAAAATTTCAGAAGAGACATTAACTTTATCATTTAAGAAAAGGACTCCTCCATGACATTTCTTTTCATTTTTGTTTTTTTTCCTTCTGAATATTATTGAGATTACTGCAGAATATAGAATGTTTTAGTGACTGGCTGAGAATTTGGGAGCTCAGATTTGTCATCTTCTTGATGTAATAATAATGTTTTGAACACTATATAGAAAAATTATGTTTTTAATCAACAGGTCTCGTGCTTTGGGTTATTTTCCAGTTGGGGTGAAGGGTTTGGAGTAATCTACTCATATTTTCATGCCTGATCCTCTTGGTGATCAGTAACAGGACAGGGGTGCAATCTGGAGTGTGGCACTGAGAGAAGAAACAGGACACTCCCAGATAAAACCAATAAACTTGCCTCATTAGCCTGGTCCTATGTCATTTTGTCAAGCTGGGTGTCAATTTTCTCAGTTTTTTCATCTGTAAATTGGGAAGAATGATACTGACTGACAGGAAAAGATATTATAAGGAACGACTAAGAATAATATTGTCAAGCACATGACAAATAGAAAGGTGCTATAAAAGTTCAGTAACCTGTGAATGCTCAGAACACCACACCCTAGTGAATGTTTCTGAAGTTAAGGAGACTAACATGTCAAGGGCACTATTTTTAAATGCCCCAAATTTGTTAGTTATAAATGGGAACTGAAGCCTTTACCTTAAAGAAATTAAGATTTCAAATTGACCTATGGCAAGAATAAGATTCAAGAAGAAAAATAAAACTCCTGAATGTAAGCAGACCATCCAAAAACTTTAAATACTTAAAATAAACCTCTCTTCCCTCCTGCCTCAGAAAATCTTCAAATGAACAGATTTCTGTGAATCTTTCCCAAAACAATTTTCAATTTGATTTTTGATTTTCAAAGCAGGACAAACTAGGTCCTAAATATATTTTTCTAGAGAAAACTAAAACCAAACAAAATAGCAGGTTGGAACAGAGGGATAGAATCTATCTTGAAAATAAACAAACACAAAAAAGAACCCTGCGAAGAGATGGAGAGTCTTCTTTGTCCCCCTCTTCTTCACCCTTATTTCTGTCAGACATCCTATCGGGCAGGAAGCCACTAATTTCTTTTGAATGAGTGGGGTACTTTTGTATTGGGAATACCATGTTCACATCATTCTAGCTGATAAAGAGGAGCCTCTTTGTGCATATTTTAGGATAATGTCAAGCACTGGGGTTAAAAAAGATGTATGTGGTAAAGTACAATATTAAATAAGGTAAGTGCATTTCTATTTATCAAAACAATTAATTTTTCTTGTGGCAGGTCTGCGTTAAAACTACTATGTGTTATTGTTCCCTTAAGATTATGGAGCAGAATCAAATCATGAAGTTCAATGTGGGAAAGCTCTGGGCTCCACACCTAGCAGCGTGCCACCTTCCTTGGAGATAAGAAGAGGATGTACACATATCCATGGGCACAATGCCATGTTTTTTTCTATTCTTTACTGTAATTACTAAAAGAATGGAAACTGCCAGGCAAAAGGGCTGTCCTTTCTAGTATGGTGGATCATAAAACAACATCCCTGCCTCTGGACTCCTAAAGGCAGCTAGGAGGCACAGTGGATATAGCACCTGAACATGGAGTCAGGAAGATGAGTTCAAATTTGGCCTCAGACACTTATTAGTTATGTGACCCTGGGGAAGTCACTTAACTCTGACTCATTTTCCTGTAAAATGGGGAATCATAATAGCATCTACTTCCTAGGGGTTACTGAGGCAGCTAGGTGGCATAGTGGATAGAGTACCAGGCCTGAAACGTCCCTGAATTCAAATATGGCCTCAGACAATAGCTATGTGACCCTGGGCAAGTAACTTTCCCCTTTTTGCCTTAGTTTCCTCATTTGTAAAATAAGCTGGAGAAGGGAATAGCAAACCACTCCAGTACTTGCTAAGAAAACCCAAAATGGGGTCACAAAGAGTCAGACATGACTGAAATGGCTGAACAACAATAACCTAGAGTTACACCTGAGATAATATTTGTAAAGCACTGAACAGAGCCTAGCATATAGCAGGGGCTTGGTAAATGTTTGTCCCTCTCCCTTTCCCTTCTCCCATAGGCATCTTTACAGAGAAGCCAAACGATCTCAGACTTCAAAGAAGGTGAAGATTGGAATATTAGGTTACTCCTCTCCCTTTCCCACCATTATCAGTTGGTGAGCGTACTCCTAATAGAGAGGTGACGAATTCAGTGTGCATATTGAGATATGTGTTTTTGGACCTTGCTAGTGGGATAATGTGTTTTTCTTAACTATGCATATTTGTTACAAGAGGTTTGTTTTTCTTTCTTTTTTAATGGGAAGGAGAGAAATAAGGTGGATTTTCATTAGTTGAAAAAAATAAGTAAGAAAAAAAGTTAAGTGTCCTTGGCTGACGATTACAAACTTCTTTCACCAAATCTTTGCCTGTTAGTTTTACCCTCTACCCAGAAGGGCGGGTGAATAGGCAAGGAAGATGTTAAGTTCATCTAACTTTTGGCTTCTCTGTGGAGGTTATCTTGCATAGTTTTACATCTGTACTGTTAGGGAAATATCAACAAGAGATTTGGAATCTCATTTTCTCACTAACACTTTGATCTCTGTGAATGGGATTAATGCCATCCTTGTTTGAAAATAAGGCTTTTTTATTTTATTGACTGGGAGGCATATTTATCAATTCTTTGCCTGTTATTAATATTCTATAAATACACACAGATCCAAGAGCTATATCTTCAAACTGAAAAGAATTTTCTTAGGGACCAAACCCCAAAGACATTCTACACTGCCTTTTTCCCATTGTCTTATATATTTGTTTCTCTTTTCAGGCACCGGGTAAGGCTCCAGAAAATAAAATTTAAAAAAATCTCCTAAACGTGATTTATCAACTTTCTTAAAATAGAATTTGGAGAAGTGGCTCCCAGATCAGTGGGAAGACAGCAAAAATAAACAGCAATGAAGTGATTTCAATAGGGAAGAGCTCATTAGGCTGCCCACTTCCAAATTTAGCCCTCAGGCATTTTTTTTAATTAAAAAATATTTTTAACCTGAAATCTTATTGGCTTAAGTGAAGTCTGGGTGGTTTCTGAATTCTTGGAAACCATTTCCTTTTCTTCTGTTCAATTTATGCTATCCTTTAGCCACTTCAAAATCAATTAAAAACTTTAAAGAGGAAAATTTAGACAAACAATATGGGATTCCAATAACCAATGGGCATCTGAGATGTTTCATATGCTTCCAAAATGGAAGTATCCTTGGGTCTTACTAGACTTCTAAGGTTCACAAAGCCTTGTTCAATTTGTCAGTGAGGGAAGTAGGGTTTTCTAGTGTACAGGGACACCAGAAATGAAAAACTAAAAAGTAAAAGTACAACTTATTTTCTAAGTTGATAGACTGAAAGTAAATGTAGTTTTTTTTTTCACTTAACCCTCTGTGATCAATGGCATGGTCACTATATATATATATGATAGTTTAAACATCAGTGGAGGCTTCAAATCAAAATGGTGGGTGGGAAAACCTTAGTCACAGATGGAAATAGTCTGCTGCAATCCAGTAAGTCAGAGCAAATACACTGTTCTAAGTACCACATAAGATAGTGTCACTGAATGGGTGTACTCACAATCAGATGACCCGGTGTGAGCGTGTGAGTTTGTCAGTGAATGTGTTGAGTGGATGAGGGCTGAGTCTGGAGACGGAACAGCTTCAAAGTTCAGGCAGGGAAGGCCTGGCTTGGCGCTGCATCCACTCGGCTGAGTAATCTCATTCTCCTCAGATGCCTTCTGGTTTTCAGCTGTCTTGGGTTTCTTCCTGAAAATAAACAAAGGGCCCTTTGAAGGAATTGACTGCATATTTGGGAAAAGGCATTTTTAGAATCTGTTAAAGATAACTTGATTTTTTTTTTTCTGAAGGGGATGGGGGGGGGTGGGGGAGAGAGACAGGAGGTCCTGTATGTCCCTTGTTTTGAAACAAGCTGATCCTTGTTTTTTCCCCTCCAGTAATGGCCTAACTGGGAACACATTAAAGCATATGGGCCAAGCAAGCAGCTCCACATTTGGTCTCTGCTGACTGCATAAAAAAGACCCTGTCCCAGTACTTTAGACAACTTGAGCTACGTATGGCTGACATTATCCAAGAACACATCCTTTTTCATAATAGTTCTAACATGGTCTGGAAAAATACCAGTGAAGGTTTTTTACAGTTATAGCCATCTACCCAGCAATAGTCAGTATGATTAAAAACATGCAAACTTCCCTTGTGAAACATAGCCTATGGATACTCAAAATTATTTGCGGTATTGATTTTTAAAACTAAATACATGACTTGAAAGCAAAGTCCCAGTCCTCCAGGCCTCAAATGAAGCAGAGTATTCCGCAGCCACTCTGCAGTGAATTTGTAGGTGAATTGGTAAAAAAGTAGGTAAATGAAGTAGGTGAAGGAACACCTTAAATCCTATCCTCTTAAGTATTTTTGGGGTGACATTCTATTTTCATGAGTGGTTTAAGAGTTTAGGTGGATTTTGTTTATCTAGATGACTGGAAAGGTTGAAGAGTGAAGTTATATGATAATTATTATTTGCTGTTAGAAGAAAGAAAACTAAAGAGCTCAGCTATAGGTCAGCTCAGCTCTGTACTCTCCTTTCCAACTTAAAATCTAAACAGCACATAAAAAAGTCCTTTGTTACAGTCTTCCATGGATGGTAAATAGAAGGATTATTTATAGTTTTGAATTTGTTGCAACCACATCAACCAAGCATGTTGTTTCTATGGGTATGGGAATAAGTTTGTAATACTAAATATTCTGTAATGATAATTATTGTAATGGGAATTTAAAATTCATATTCTAAAGCATTTACAATGTAGAGAAATCAAGATCTGGAATGACATGATTCTGGTTCAACAGGTGGCAAAACTGAGCATTTTCAGAGAGAAACAGGTAGAGATGGAAGGGTAAATACCAGAATAAAAGCGAGGTGGGTAGATAGGCTTTTTGATGCAGGGGGAAATCAGTACAGGGGAAACAAGTTGTTCTATTATGTTATTTGAGAACACAGACTTTAAGAGAGAAGCTGTAACGAGAATCAATTGTAAAAGAAATCATAGACTGAATTCTAATTAAGTCTCATTCCTATTCAAAATCAGTTTTCCTACTCCAACTGGCTGCTCTGTCTGAAGCAGGAAAGGGCATTTTGTCAAGGAAGTACCAAAGAGCTAACTACCAGATGAGTAACATACACGTTATATTTTTCACTGATATTTAGTATCTGAAGACTAAGGAAGCTATTCTATTAGAAAGATAAATATGTTCATTTCTACTGCACACAGACCGAGTCCACCCTGATTTCAGATCCTAGTTCTAGATCGGAAAGGGACCTTAGAGTCCACCTAATCCAACCCTTTCATTTTACAGGTGGGCAAATGGAAGCCAAAAGAAGCTAAGTGACTTGTCCAATGTCATTAAAGAGGTAAACAGCAGAGCCAGGATTCAAACTCAGGTTTCGAGGCTCTAAGTTTATGTGATTTGTGAAGAGAGAATAAAACCTTTCCTGAAACAAAGTCATGATAAACAAGATAAAATTTCACCCCTTTTGTAAAGTAAAAATTATTTTTCCCTCCATATAAATGCCCTTACTTTCCTCCTCTTCCCCCACATTGATAATGCTTCCTGACAGATATCTTGTACCATAGACTTCCTTATGTTGTCACTGAAGAGCCTTGGTCTGCTCTGGGGGTACATTTAATATTGGGATTATCTCTGGAAGACAAAATATAAACACTTTATTATCTATGTCTTTTAGTTGTCATTTCTTTTCACCTTGTTCCACACTTACCCTTCTACCATGGTACTATTTTCCTTACTCTACTGCAAAAAGACTTTACCCGAAAACAGCTCCCATCTGACCTCTTCCATTTTTTTTCTTTTGACCTCGATATTCTATATTTGAGACACATGAGAGTATCAGACACCCTCATGAAACAGCACAATTCAAAGGTTAGAAAGGCACAGGTGGGTCAATCACACCCTATGAAGTCTGTCAAATGACATGATGACCAACTAATTTATCAAGCAAAAATGTCAACTTTACTTTTAAAATTGCAAAAATCTGGCAAATTGGAGGGCATGACAGCCAAAGTCTCATCAAATTCTCAACAGCTGTTAATTCTTCTTCAGAGCCTTTAGAGGGCAGCAGCATACAAGCTGACTCCAAGAAGCATTTCAGAGAGACAAAATCCCCACTAGAATCTTCCTCCTGGTCACCATGCCAAAGGTTAGTTAGTTTGCCAAGCTCCCCCCCCCATCTCCTCCCCCCTTCTCTCTCTCTCTCACTGTCTTTCTCCCTTCCTTCCTCTCATCATTTTCTTTCTTTTTCCTTTCTCTCACCTCTCTCCTTTCCTTGGTGTTCTCTCTCTCTCTCTCTCTCTCTGTCTCTCTCTCTCTCTCTCTCTCT
>NW_027187347.1:10908304-10929555 GCF_028583685.1 Petaurus breviceps papuanus
TCTCTCTGTCTCTCTCTCTCTCTCTCTCTCTCTCTCTCTCTCTCTCTGTCTCTCTCTTTCTCTCTCTCTCTCTCCCTCTCCTTTTTCCTTTCTCTTTCACCATAAGTGTGTAAAAATTACACACCCTGATGAAGCCGCTGTTCAACTGGAAAGGGAAAACCCAAATGAAAAAGTTAAACAAGCCAACAACAACAAAAACCAACCAGGGGAAAAGGGAGAAAGGGTGGAGGGAGTGGTTTAAGAACAAGAAGAGGGCAGATGTTTCGTAAATATATGCAAAGCAAAACTGGGTGTACCCTGCACACATCCACAGACTACAGGCCAATCATTGTGCATTTCCTCTAACCACATTGGCTAAGCACTACATTTTAAAATTTTTTGAAAAAAATATGTGGCTTCAGGCACCTGCCTTTCAACGGTCAGCCTGGACCAAATGTCCCCCAATGCCCAAACAGAACAAAACATTTTTCGTCTTCCCACTGCATACATTTCTGTTTTGAAAAAGGCTACATCAAAGATTTGTTTTTAGGTGACTGGCAGCTGAGTTAGCTTGCAGGCCCCCAATGGATTTTAACTCTCTCCTGACAAGAGCTGTTAAGTTTCTTGCTCAGACTTGGTGGTGGTTAAATGCAGTGCATGTTAGTGACTTTTCTAAATCAGTCCCTATCGTATGCATGTTAGAAAATATGCCCTAAGATTTCTTAAGACATACTGGCTATTTAGAATGTAAAGTTCATGGAAACCAGACGCATTTGTAATATTTCACAAGCTTTTGCACATAATGTTCATATACAATAATGGCAATGCATTTTTGCCAACATATGGGAAATAAATATTTTATCTCTGTGAGCTCTTCTCGCTCTCCAGGGTCTGTGAAGAGAAGTGTTCTTTTTCCCATGTGCTCTCTCCTGTGGGTTCCAACTCTCTCTCGTACACATTAACCCATACTACACTTATCAGACTGGTTAGATGTGAGATATTCATTCTAATTCTTCTGATCAGCCACCAAAGAGTAATTATTGGGTCACCAACAAATTAGATCCAATTAGACAAATTCATATCCAAGTTTCTAGGAATAGCAACCTCCCCTTCTACCCCAACCCCTAGATTGTCCGATTGATTTCTCTTTTTCAAGTTCATTTGTTTTTGAGAATTTCTGGACCACCCTTAAGATAATTGGAGACATCCTGGGGTTGGCAGTATGTGAGATATACAAAACCAAGCTTGAGAATCCCTATCCTCGACACTTAAGATTTTAGTTTAATTTTTAATTCAATAAACATTTGTTAATTGTCTCTGATATGCAAAACACTCTGGTAGGTGATGGGGGAGACATAAAGGTTACAAAAGACATGGTCTCTCCCTTTGTGGTATTACAGTCTTGCATCATTCCAAAATGTAATTGGTGAACTGCACTCAGCATTTTAACCTGAAGAAAATACAAAAGGGTTATTATTATTATAGCAGTAATAGAAAGTATTCTGCGATAAGCATTTTTTGTCTTCAACTCTTCACCATCTTTCTTTCTAACTCTCAATACTTCTGCTTTCTATATTAGCCATGCCTACTGATATAGCAAAGATACCTCATGAATTTGAGGGTCAGGAACTTTATAAATAGCCTGTTTGTAATGCAGAAAACCTACCAAGCCCAAATGCAAAGGGCTGACCATCAAAATCAACTCCCAGTTTATTTTCTTAGTATTTGTCTTTAAAGATAAAATCTAATGCTCTTACATTCATTTGGGGCATTTTTTTGTGATCTTTTAGATCTCACATAGCACTTTGTACTGTTAACTCTCATAGTATGCATTAATGCTATATATTAGAGTTATACAGTTTGGTTTTTTATTTCACTGTAAGCTTAATGAGGGTAGGAACCATATCTTATTTGTCATCTTTCCTGGAACCCCATACAGAACTCTATATACAGTTGGTTCTTAATAAATGTTTGTTGTATTGGACTATGTATGAGTTTTAATGTTCTCAGTCCTTTAAAAAAATAAGGAAAAAATTTGAAAGCCAGTTAATTTTAATCTATCTTTCTGGTAGGTCACAATAAAACAGAACAGAACATCTACTTCACTGACCAGGAGAGGTAAAACCACAGAACACTCAACTCCCTGTATGTACTGCAACATGCAAGAGCTATTCATTTAAACAGAGTGGAGTTCTACTGCTGCAACTCTCTGGGCAGACGGAACAAAGTCACTCTGCCACAGTACCATCTTCTGAGTTAACCATCGCCTTCTCCCTGTTAATTATTTCCTATTTATCCTGTATGTAGCTTGCTTTGTTGGCATGTTGTCTTCCCCGTTAGATTGAAAGCTCCTTTGGGATAAGGACTGTCTTTTGCCTCTTTTTGTATCCCCAGGGCTCTTAATAAATATGGACCGAGTGATTGATTGATATTACAGACAGTGTTTCTGATCAGCAGATGGAGTTGGAACTCATTAAGTGACACCCTCTTCTCTCCCTATACCTTCTCTGTGGCCCCCAAACCAGCCTGTGTCCTAATGCAACTGCTGCTTGTGGAGGATTAGTCATGTCACGAAGGAAACCCAGAAAAAAGCATCCCTTTTCTGGCAACTAATCAAGTGTTCTTAGTCCTTTATACCCGTAAGAATGAAATAAAGTGTTTTACTAAAAAGTTACCTGGGAATGGCATGCAGAAACCACATCTCTGATCTGCCATCTTTTTATTTTTCAATTCTCTAAACTCATCAGCACTTAGAGGAATTCTAGCAAGAGAAGAATTTGGGAATTCCTGCTCTCCTTTAGGAGTTTATGATGTGCCTAAACGGAATATCAGAGATCCATGCATTCCTCAGTTAGCAAAGATTATTTCTCAGGTGATATGAAGTGTTAAAGATACAAAATGGCTTGCTTATCCCCCTTGAGTTTGTATTCTAAAGAGTCTTCAGTTATGGGAAGAGAAAATTATGTAGAATGCTACCTACCTCATACCATATAGTAAAATTTAAAAAATGACAACAACTGAGTTTTTCTGAAATTGCTAATTATGTTAGTCTGCATGCATAGCTTTTAAATAATTCAAGCTTCTGGCTTTTCTAGTAAAAAAAATCAGATATTCATCAGCTATTTTTAGCAATATTTAATGAATACTTTATATCAATCTTTCAGAGGCATTTTTTTTCTGTAGGTATAGCATTCATATCCACTCTAATTTCATCATCCCTCCTATGTAAGCAACAGAGAGAGATCTAAGATAATAAAACTGAGGTATTACAAAACATATATGTATATATGTATGAGTGTATCTATCTGGCAAAGGTAGCTTATTTCTCTCCAATCCATCTTCTACTCAGCTGCCAAAGTGATTTTCCTTAAGCATAGATATGACCATGTTACTCTCCTACTCAATAAACTACAGTGGCTCCCCATTGTGTCTATTGATCAAATATGAAATCCTTTGTTTTGGTGCATATCCTGGTTACCGACGCATTTTTACAGACTCATCATACATTATTCTCCTTTCCACAGTCTACAGTCCAGCGAAACTAGCCTTCTCTCTTTCTTACAGATGACACTTCTCCCATCTTTATGTCTTTCCACTGGCCATTCCCCATTCCATGCGTGGAAAGCACTCCCTCCTTACCTCTACCTCATGGAACCTCTCATTTCCTTCAAGATGCTGCTCAAATACAAGCTTCTACATAAAGCCTTTCCTGATTCCCTCAACTACTAGAGCCTTCCCTCCTAAATACCATGTAGTTAACCACCCTGTATTTATTACATGCACATATATATATCTTATATTAATATATATATATATATATATATATATACACACATTGTCTTCTCTAATGGAATTTAAGCTCCCTGAGGGTAGAGATTATTTGATTTTTTTCTTTTTGTTACCTCCAGCACTTAGCACAGTACCTAGCACACAGTAGGTACTTAATAAATGCCACTGAATGCACAAAGATCTGACTAGAGTAGCAAAGAACCCCAAAGAATCTCCAAACAGAAGAGTTGTGTAGGTTAAGCATAGGGCATGAAGATCCCACTCAGATAATCATGTCAAAACACAAGCAGGGCATACATTTTTGACTAGGATGGTGTGAGATGACAAGATGCTTTGAGATTTGAGTTTTGACATCTGAGAAGAGCCCCCAAGCCTATGAAGTGTTCAGAATTCCAACCTCAGCAGTACCACATTGCCCTATAAGGCCTTGATATCAGAGTGGCAGGGTGTGCAACCACAGAAGACAAAACTCACGGGGCCTAGTAACAACAATAACACAACTGAGAGATTAGGGGCCCCATTTCAGATGCCTTTAAATAAAAACTATACCCCAGGTAAACAGCAATCTGAAATTTTACCTGCATTTACAACTGCAGTGACTATTTCTTTTCCTTTCAAAAATACATACACACATGCGCACGCCTAACACATAAGGCTGAAGGCACTCACAGTAGTTTTCAGATAAATGGCGTTATTCTTCAGGTAAAACACTCCAAGGCTGGGGCCTAGTGCAGATGTTCATTGGGGCAGGGAATAGAAAACGGCTGCATCTGTACTGGGAAAAAGATAATAAAGATATGGTTAGGAGGCTTGTTGTCCACTTCTGTATCGACAAGGAATCTGGAGGGGAAAAGATGGTAAAATGGAGAATCATGTCTTCCAGATTCTATTTTCAAATTTTCTTTTCAAACCATCCACATGGCACAAGAGGTCATTAACAATATCTGGTCACTACAACAATTGACCTCCAGTCTAACATATTAGATAAGCGAAGAATGAAAATAGTAGAAAATCTTCTACTTATCTAAGAGATATCATTAATATTCAAATAGCCATAAATACACTGTTCAACTCTTGCAGGTACCTCTCTACAGCGACCAAATCAGACCAGAGAGAGGGTATGGTTCAATGGCCAAAAAGGAAGATAGGCTATCCAAGAAAAAAACATGGCTTTATTTCATGCCCTTCTCCCCAACAATAAATATAACTCTGCCATAATCTTAAGCAAAATGAATTAATCATAGTAGGTACTTAATAAATGTTTATTGATTGATTGATAAGAAAAGTAAATGAAAAGCATAATTTTTTGCATGGAAAAGTAAACTCTGCTTTACAAGTTTCTAGCAGTAACATAACTGGTGATTTTAAAATAAAAATGAAGATTGTATCAGGACCTCAATATATCTGGGAGATAATGACTGTAATAAGAATCAAGGAATTTCTCAAGCCTTTGAGAAGCTACTGGCCCAGGCCTGAAATTCTCAATAAAATTCTCTCTTTCTTAAAGAAGGCTCAGAGCTTCTGAGAAACTTCTCTTACATAGACTTGTGGCAATACTCTTTAAAAATGAAAATTATTCCATATTCAGATTCTACATCTTATACTTATGGAGGTTGTTTACAATCTGGTTAACTCATCATCATTACCTCTCTTACCACTCAACTCTTCTTCCTGCTCTGAACTCTCATATATTTACATGTTAACAACTGCCTTGAAAAAACTTCAGGTGACTACTCACAATGAATTCCAGCTTTCTCCTTCCCCCCCAGACCAATCTTTTTCCCCTAACCACACTGAAGAAGGGTTGTCTACAGTGAAACTGTGCCCCTGCCTTACCTCCCATGAAAGAAGGATAGTAAAACATTCCCTTGAAATAAAGTATTCACCCAGAGAGAAAAATCAGTCTTTCCAGAGGAACAAGGGTTCTGTACTAAAAGAGTTCATTTACCATTCCCAGGTGAACACTGTGAGTCACCAGAAAAGAGGACCTAGAACTATTAATAGAAGACTCAAGGCTTTATGGGTAGAACTTTGCTACTCACATGAAGAATTTTTAAAAAACAGTACTATTCCTGCAATCACATAAACAAGAAAACTAGATTCAAAAGTCCTTCCTTGTTCTTGATAACCCTGTCACATGGCTTTGACAGGTATCAACAGTACATCACAAAGTCAGAACTTCTTTCTTTTTTCTCCTGGCAACTACATTAATAAAGAAAATTATCAATCGATATGTCCAATATACTCAGATGAAAACCAAAAGGAAGCATATAAATCCACTGCATAATTAAATAAATGTAGATTTTAAAATATCTAAAATTCAATTTAAATCGTACATTTTATAATTACACTGAATGATGGCCTTCCCATCTTTTAATCAAGTCATTCTCTCTCTCAACCTTGCTTCCTGCTGTTATGATCTTCTTTTCCCCTTGTGCAAATGGTGACCTACCTCTTCTCAGTCCCATATTTCCCTTCCTGCCTCAGCCTTAGTACACACCTGAGGTGTATATTAATCAGAACTACTGCATGGTCTGTCATGTTTTATTGCTTAAAGTATGGTTACACTCTGAAAAGTGACTCTGTTGTAATGACTTCATGGGGTTTCTTATTTATTCTCTTTCAATGACTTCCATATCCAATGTGCTCAGTTTGTAAGTCAAAAGATAATTTTTTCTGGCTGCCAGCATCACAAATTCTCCCTGGAATCTGGAAATCCAGCTGTTTTTTTCTCTGTCTCTTACATCATCAGCAGTAATAAGGTATCTGCTATTAGAACACAGCTGGCATGATTCTTGATGATGTTGGAGGCAGAACAGATTGTGGGTCATTTCTCCTAAAGTTGTTTCATTGTGCAAATCTATGAAAATCTGTCTGTGAGGCCTACATAAAGCAGGAAAGTTAAGTAACCTATCAACCATGTATAACTGGGGTAATCAGGAGGAACCCTATTACAATCTTCTGGTCTGTTGGCACTTCCCAAGGGGCTGAGTATGTACCCTGTTCCCTTCTTGTGGGCCACAAGCTCTGGCCCCATGTGCAACAAAGTGGCTACCGATTGCTCCCTTGGGTCTTTGTGAGAATGGGATGAAAAGTATAATTGGCAAATGAGACAGAAAGAGATGCCCTCTTCAATATACTCTAAGAGCTGCAGAAAGACTACTACTTTTTGAGGTTCTGCATGGTTTGGAATGCATCTCCCCCTTGTAATTCTAGTAAGAGATGGAGGACATTTTTCTTCCTGCCTGCCTTAATCATCCTACATGGCCATGATAACTGTAAATATATGGTTGCCTAGGAGAGCCTGAGACTGGATCTGAAGTGCTAAGTGGTCCCCTTCCACACCTGCAGTGAAAGGGGCAGACTGGCAGAAAAGGGGGTAGAGTGCACTAAGCATCAGCATACAATGGAGTTGCTAGTATTCTAATGAAAGCTTTTGTCTAGTTACCATTGAAAGGGCATATTGTTACCCCAAGAGCTGAATTTTATCAATCTTGACATTCTCACCAAAAACACAACTAGAAGACAGAAGGAAGTTAAAAGTAAACGGAAGGATGGCTCACAAGTTCTCCTTGGAGAGGCAAATAAAGGAGTCACTCTAGAGTTGGTTTTATTTTGTATCCAAAGGTAATGTGAAACAGAATTTCATATGACTTTTGGTTTTTATTGTATTGCTTATACGTGATTACAAAAAGACCACCATGAAAATAAATGCAGCTTCTCTTGCAGAGGATGAAAAGGTAGGGAAATTCCAAGTAGAACCCCATAAAATCTTCTAAATTAAATCAACATATGCTTTGATACTCACCAAATTCAATGCAAAGGTGGGAAGAGTCAAGGCCAATGAAAAATATGTTGGAAAATGTGATTTAGAAGTAAAAAACAGAGGTCAAAATACATATAGACCACAGAATGCCTCACTCCTGTACATTATGGATACTTTGAGGAAAGAATTGGAAGGCACTAGACACAGAGAGGAAGGCAGGAGCTATTTTACTCTTCTTTTATCTTCTCAGTGATTAGCATCGTACCTGGTATATAATAAGTGCCTAATAAGTGCTTGTTGACTGACATTACAAAAAAACCACCTCAAAGTGATTGTATTTTAACAAATAGGAAATGAATCATTACTGATATTTTATGACTTGTTACAGCAAAGATAAAAATTAAGGCAAATTTAGAAAAATAAAAATGAGAAAAAAGATACTGTATACAAATAAAACCACTCCAACTGGATCTACTTAAGCAAATTATTGCTGCAGAAAAATGGGAAATGGACAGAAGAAAAGATACTCTTGCCAATTATAATAATTTTATAAAGAAGTTTAACCACTGTGGATCAAATGCCATGAGGACAACAAAAATTTTATCAATTTCTTAGTTAATAAACACTTGCCTTACTTGCCAAAAGAAGAGATTAGGGAGCCAATGATTGCACAGATATACAATATAAATATCCTTGTAAACTCTTATGGAAAAGTAGGGAGGACAATTAATTATAAACAATATCTCCTTATAAGACAGAAACAGTAGAGGGAAAAACCAGCTTAAAGAAAACTTAGTGACCAACTAAGCAAAGTCATTCTGAGGGCATTTAAGAATTAAACTGGGGACAGCTAGATGACGAAGTGAATAGAGCACCAGCCCTAGAGTCAGGGGGACCTGAGTTCAAATATAACCTCAGACACTTAACACTTTCTAGCTGTGTGACCTTGGGTAAGTTACTTAACCTCAATTGCCTTGCCTCTCCCTCTCCAAAAAGACAAAAAAAATTAAACTGAAAGGAAGACAACAACAAATAAAAGATATACATTTTTCATTAAGCTCCTTTTTCCCCCCATCAAGGACAGTGAAGCTACAACTGGATTCTGACATTAAAGTCTTAGATATGTTTATAAAGGAAATAGAAATGGCACTGAAGAAAATAATGATGGGAAAAGTAGACTAGACCATATATACATGGAAGGTTATCTATACTGAAGGCAACACAATTTTGAATTCCTTTAGTGATAAATTCACAAGGTTTCTGAAGGAAGTGGAGATACCAAAGGCATGGGAAGAGTCTCAGACTTGACTTGAGAGACCATCAACATCTACTGACCCAAATGCCCGCTTTTCTATCTACCTAAAATGTTTATGACCTACCCACACATCAAGGGTATACTTGATGAGGGCATTGGAACGGAGTAGGGAGGCTTTCACAGGCAAAATTCCACAGCAGATCACACTTCTCCCATTAAACAATTCACTGAAAGATGCAGAAGACAGAAAATCCTACTGGGCTTATTGTTTACTGACTATATTAAAAAAAGAAGATTTGGTTTGGTAGAGCAAAACAATGCCTTAAAGGCCATCTTCCAACAAGATATCTCCCTTGCATATGTCAGAATTACACAAGGTTCTTTGTAATGCAGAGTTCATCTTGTTTAATAACCCTCTGATGATTAATATCAATGAGGCATAAAACAGGGAGATGTATGTTTGCCAAAAGCGTTCACCACTGTGATGGGGGTGATCCAATGCAGAGTTATGCCAAGGAGGGATGCCCTATAGATTATGAGGTCGGCCAGATGCTCCTGTTTGCAAATGACATTGTGCTAACTGCATCAAGCCCTGAAATATTGTAGGGTATTTGATTTGGCCTATCTGGTCAGGAGAAAAAAAAGTAGATAAGGAATATCTACTGTTCAGACTATGATATGCAGTTGAATGGATGACCTATAAAGTTTGTCCAAAGGTGTGTACACACACACACACACACACACACACACATACCGCTTGTATGGACAACACAAATGTATAATGAGTTCAGCCTAGAACTGGACAGATGGAGTGGAGCAGTCTGCATTGCCTTTGAGAAAGTATAAAGTTTTTTGTTAACATGTCAAGCTTCTCATTGAAACTAAGAACCCTCTTTTTTAATGCTAATATTCTTCTGGTGGTGCTGTATGGTTATCAGTCATGGAGCACTACAATCTTAAAAAAACTGAAGTTGAGGATAACCCAAAAGGCAATGGAAAGGTGTATATGAACAGTCTGAAACACATCACAAATAAGAACTTAAAAAGTACTATAAAGGAGATTATTAAATGTATGAGGAGAAAAAAAAAAGGATGGGCTGGTCACATGATGAGATCAAGGGATAACTGGTGGTCCGTACAGTTAACTAGAGAAATGGAGGAAGGACCTTTGAATGCTGGATGGATGTTTTTGGCTAGCATGGGAAGGCAAGGATAAAGTTACACTGGATGAAAGGGAATGGAAGGATTGTGATTTATATTATTAGCAGCTACCACGATGAAGTTAAAGGTCCCCTGGAATATTTGCAAATGTATAAAGGACTACGGAAAGTTCTGAGCATACAGAGATGAAAAACAATGCACTTCTGGTCCTTAAAACGTTTACTCTGATGGCAGTAAGAAAAGATTAAATTGCAGAGACTGAAGGGAGACTATTTAGGAGGGTTTTTATAAGAATCTAGAGAAGAAATAATAAAGGTATGAACTGGGATGATGGCTATGGGAGTGGAAAGGAGGGGCAATATGGTGGCAGTAGAAACAATAGTACTTGGTAAATGATTGAATGATGGAAAGAGAAAAAAAATCAAAACTAGTTGATTCCAAGTTCTTGAACCTGAGTTTTGCTTTTTGACTTGTTTTGATCCTAGGAAAGTAGGAGAATGGTTTTTGCCATGTTCAGAAATGTGGAAATTATTAAGAGAGGCAGATTCTTTCTCCCTTCTAAACAGAAATAACATGTATTCCTATAAATGACAGAGTCTTGAATCATGATGCTCTTTGGATTGATGTTTTCAGGGAGAATGAATTAAACATAATAACTTGTTCAGAAATCCAAACAGTATAACCAATAACTTTATCAAGGTCCCTCCCAGTCAGAGAAGAAAATTAAAAGGGTTTCTGGCACACATTGTATTGTAGGAAAATAGAAAAATCCCGATCCTTGGAGGTTTCCCCCCCGCTCTGGAAATTAAGAACGACAATGGCTCTAACATGTAAAGTTCCATTTTTTCACATTATTGTTATTTTTAACAATAATTACCTGGTAAAAATTCAAATAGCCCCTTTCCCCTGAGGAGTACAAATGAGCTTTACTAACCTTAATTGCCTCAGAATAGTAACAACTAGCAGATAGGACTCCCAACAAATTTAAATTTGTCCCAGTTCTCTATTTCCCTTAACCAAAATGTGATGATTTTGGTGATGGTGGTAGTTATATAGGAAGGCAGGAGCCCAACTACATGCCAGGCACTGTGCTATGCATTTTACAGTTTTTATCTCATTTGATCCTCACAACCACCTTGGAAGGTAGATGCTATTATTATCATCATCATCCCCATTTTATAGTGAGGAAGACTCAGACAAACAGAAGTTAAGTGACTTGCCCAGAATCGCACTGCTCAGTAAGTGTCTGAGGCTGGATTTGAGTTTAGGTCTTCCTGACACAATGTCCAGCAATCTATCCTCTATGTCACCTGGCTGTACCTAGGGAGTCAGTGGCAGAGGTATATTACATAATAAATCTCATTGGTTCTTCTTTTGGCAGCTAGAAATGTTAGGATAAAGAAGGAGGTTCAAAGATCTAAAAGAAAAGATGGTGGTGGCGGTATGTTTAGGGAGATGTGGGGGGAGGGAGTAAGAGAGATTAGTTTGTCAAGAAAAGGCAAAATAAAAGCAGAAACTCCACTCTGGGCCTCAGTTTCTCCATCTTTAAAATGAGGAGGGGAGGTGGTCTAGATAATTTTTAAGGTCCCTTCCAGTTCTGAGATTCACTATGTGCAACAGAACCTAAAAAAGTAGTTTGGGGGCAGGGAGAAAAAGAAAAAGGGAAAATTGTTTAAAGATAACCACTCCTCAGTGAATGTGGGGAAAAAGTCCATACCTGGGAACCAATCTTAAATTATCTAGTTAACTTTTCCTAAAGATATAAAGAATCTTCCTTAGAAGACTTTTTAACTTTTAACCTTAATTGGTTACCTTAAGTTAATTCATACATCTATTTAAAGAATTCCAGCTTTCTGCTCCAATATACCAACATCTTCATTCCACTGATGATATATCCACAAACACCATCATGCCTCTCTCATTCCTGCTACACTATACAGGAACCCTTTATTCAGCTCTCTATCTCTACTAGGAATTTTTATTTTTTATATTTTATGTTTTCAGCTACTTAGTTAACTAGTTCACACTCACATTTAGAAGAAGCATCTAGGGCAGTTTCAGGAAGGTTCTATGAACAGAAGGCTGAATGATATTCCCACTGTCTGTTAAGTTAAATCTGTTAATTTTATTCCACTTTGATAATGGACAAACCTCTGTTAGTATTAGTACTTATCTTATAATTCTTAATTTTATCAGGTACTGATAAAGTTAATTTTTGTCTTTTGGAAAAAAGGTCATTTTTTTAATATCAAGTAAACTTTTGGGTACCACTGATTCTGTGGTGCTTAGAAGTGGTTTAGGGAGTTGAACATCTTTTCCACAACATTTTATTTGTGCCAGCTGTTTTAGTCTAATAATTTCCCCCTAAGTATTGATATCCCATAACTCTGGAGTAGCAGTTCTGATACTGGTGTAGTTTCTGATGGATATGGCTTTTTTCCTAATGATGATTAACAATTGAATAATGTATACAGCATGGACTCATCGTGGTGCAGCACTGTGAAAAACTATGGAATCTGAGGTCAGGAGATCTGGGTTTAAATCTTGCCTCTGTCATTTACTACCTGAGAGACCTCAACAAATCTTCTTTTGAGTTGTGCTAGGTGCTATGAGGTCCATGATGCTGTATAAGACACAGTTTCTGCATTGAGCATCCATAGTAATGATCTATTTGACCATCTCACCTCACAATTCTTTGTCTTCCTTTCTTCTAATTACCTTTATATGCACTCTACTTTAGACATCCAACTAGCACTGCCATACCTTTACCTCATTGTTGGGTTTAACTGCTTTAAGACTTTTTTAATAAAGCATCTGAAAAATGGAAAAAAGACTTTTGAGGATGTTCTCTTAATTTTCCACATATTTTCACTCTTGCCTAACCTGTTCATGTTCCTCATCAATAAATCATTCAAAATTATTTATTAAAAACCTACTATGTGTCAGGTAATTCCTAGGCACTCCGGATATGAAGAAAGGTAAAAGAAACTCAAAGAAACTCAAGAAACTCAAAGTCCAGTGGGGGAGACAACAAGCAAATAACTTTTTACAAACAACATAAACTATTGGAGGGAAAACACTAACATGAAGGGAGAATGGGAAAGGCTTCTTTCTTGGAGAAAGCGGGTCTTTCGTTGAGACTTTAAGGAAGCCAAGAAAGTGAGGAGCCACAGATGAGGAGTGAAAGAGTTCTGGGCAAATGAAAGTGCCCGGGACAGGGAGATGGAGTGTCTGGTGAGAGGACCAGCAAGGACCCCTACAGTGGTATGGAGGGCTTTAAAAGCCAAAGGGCTTTCATATTTGATTCTTAAGGCAACAGAGTCACTGGAGTTGATTGAATAGGAGGGTGATGCAATCAGAGTTGTGCTTTATAGGAAGATCAGTTGAAAGTTTAGTGGAGGATGGAGGTAAATAGGGAGAGACTAAGTAGGGAGGCCAATTAGCAGGCTACTGCCATAGTCTCAAGCGTGAGGTGATGAAATAGCAACATGTATGAAGAGGAATAATGAGTAAAAAGTTTGACAGGTAGGTTGGGGCCAGGATGTGAAGGGCTTTGAAGGTCAGAGGAGTTTGTATTATATTCTAGAGATAAAGGGACATGGTCAGATCTATACTTTAGGAAAATCACCTTGATGGCTATGTGGATAATGGTCTTGAGTTTAGAAAGAATGAGGTTCAAGAATCACAGATGAACCTAAGTCTCTTCTCATTCCAGGCAGAAAAACCAATTATTCCTTATTATTGCAACAGTCCATGTAGCAGTGATAAGGACCGAAATTAAAGTGATGGCTATGTAACTGAAGAGAAGGGAAAAGTTGCAAGAGATGCTGTAGAGGTAGAAAATGAAAAGGTTTAGCACCTTAATGGATATGTAAGTTGAAACAGAGTAAAGAGCTGAGGATGACTCCTTGGTAGGAAACCCAGGTGAGTTGAAGGGTGTTATTCCTTGTGATGGAAATGGGTGTATTTGAGGAGGAGGAAGAAGAGGATGAAGAGAAGAGAAGAGAGAGAGAGACAGACAGACAGACAGACAGACAGAAACAGAGACCTTCCCTTCAAGTCCAGTCCAAGATCTCAATGATCATCCCCCTCCTTGGAACCCCTATTTCACTTATTGTCTGAACTTCTGTCACTGAGCATATACTACTTATTGTTATTTATCTTTTAAAAATAGGTATTATCTTCCCTACCAAATTATTAGCTTCTTGAGGGCAGATGCTTCTTTTCTTTTCAGTGTCCAGCACAATGCCTGTTACATAGCAGGTATTCAATGGCTATTTGTTGATAGAGATAGAATTAACTGTGACTTGCCATTGATATAAATGGATGTGATATGCAACCCTAAAACAAGATTTCTCTTCTTTCTACTAACTTTCTCAATCACAACATTACAAGAGGAGATATAATAAGTTGTAAGTCAGGTTAGTGTGCAACAAGCAGATATTAAGGAGAACTAAATCTGCCGAGTGAAATGTTCACTAATAAGCCTAGGCTCATTAAGCTTGGTAAGTGAGAGGTGGTGGTGGAGCTGAGACCAAAAATTGAATCCCTTTTATGCCCAGTCAAGAAAATTTTTCTCCTGAAATAACAATATATGAGTGAAGCAAGTCTATATTCCACTCCCTAAAACTACAGCAATAAATGCCTTTCATGTTTCAAGAGAATAGGAAGTGTTCACATCTAATTTGGTCCAGAAAATACTTTGATACCTTTTTGGATACAAAGTACCACAGAAATGTAAGATAGCATTATAAAGTTATTTTATAAATTAAAATGTTTTTATATATCTACATTAATATGGTTATACAGCTTGTATTACTATGACATAAAATAAGCAAGATAATAGCAAAGTATGCTGCAAATATAAAATTCTCTGTGACTGCTTAATACTATTCACAACAGCTTATTATGGTGATAGTTATTATTAGAAAGAAAGAACCATTCCTTTCTCAACTTGGGATTTTAGGGCATTATTAGCTTGTTAGTTTTTGTTGCCTACCTACGTGCCTTACAGATGACTTTAAGTACTTTTTCAATTTTGGGGGAGTGAAACTGAAGGGTGATTGCCTGCTTGATGAGTAAAAGGCTACTGAGACAAGATTATCAGCTATCTTCTGAATTCTTCCAAGATCACAGATTTAGAGCTGAAAGGGACTTCTGGATCCATATAATCCAGTTCTCTGATTTTACAGACAATGAAACTGTGGCTCAGAGAGGTCAACTAACTTGCTTGTGATTATATACTCCATAGGTAGAGTTTGCCAGAGCTTGGGCCCCAGTACTTTTTGATTCCAAGTTCCAGAACTCTTACAACAGCTCCATTTCATATTTCTGATTCTGGTTCATTTGTTTTTTCCTCCTTCAGCAGCAAAGGTGAATGAATGGATATTACTGGTCATTGTCAAGACCCAGTCATGAGCTATAAAGGAAGCCATGCAAAAAGTTTACTAGACCATGAAAGTCAGAAGAAAAGGGTCTTAATTCTGCTGCTTACTAGCAACTAGGTCTCACAGGGGATAGAGTGCTAAATCCAGAGACTGGAAGATAGCATTAGCTGGGAAAGTCATTTAACCTCTATCTGCCTCAGTCTCCTCAACTGTAAGATGAAGATCATAATAGTATCTATCTACCAGGACTGTTGTGAAGATGAAATGAGATATTTTTAAAGCAGTTAGTATAGTGTCTGGTACATATTAAGTCAGTCCTTCCTTTCTTTCTTCCTTCCTTCCTTCCTTCTTTCCTTCCTTCCTTTCTCACCTGTGTGGTCTTAATCAAGTCAATCTCTCTAATTAATCTCTTAGTTTCTTCATTTATACAGTCTGTAGTAGATGGTTTCTAAGTTACCCATCACCTCTAAAATCATGATTCTATATCAGGGGTCAACAAAGCACAACCCAAGAGCCAGATCTGGTCTGTTATCTATTTTTATGTTGCTTGGGAGCTAAGAAAGTTTTTAAAAACATTTTTCAATATGATAAAACTTTTATTTAAAGATGTAAAAGCCACTCTTCATTTGCAGGTCATATAAAAACTGACTGTGGATCAACTTTGGCCTGCAAGCCATAGTTTGCCAAACCCTGTCCTAGATGATCAAATTTAGACCCAAAGATTTACTATATGAGTATTACTAGAGATAGACCACAACTTCTTAGTATTTATTTCTTCCACCAGGAGTCATTGGAGGGAATTATGAAATAGCTCAGGCTCTGGGGGAACTGACAACCAGGCTAGTTTCATTCAGGTTTCCAGAGATGCTATTAAAAAAAAAGTACTGGCACAAGCTCAAATTATATTCCAACTTCACCTCTTCCAGTATACTGATATATAGCATCATCGGAGGAAAGTTAATTGTGCAGCTGAGTTAAATAATTTACTTTAGTGCCATTTTTCCCCCAAAAGGAGCCACTGAGAATTCAGAGGAGAAATGCTAGTGATGGTCACAGGCTGGTCCATGTGTGACCAATGTGCCAAATAGAATCAGGGGACCAGCGTAGAGAGAGAGATGTGATAAGATATCCCAGTTTCTCAAGGCCCAGTTTTCTCCTATGAAAACCACAAATGCACATGAAACCACCTGGCAACTCCAGGAGACACAAGAGATTCAGAATTAGCAGTAACCTCTTCTTCTGATAACCTAAGTGCTCTGATTGAGAGGGAGAAGGTATCAAGAGAATGGCTGTACTAAGCCGGCATCGATTTCTCCAGCCTTTGTCTGTGTCTGGTTTCTGTCTCGTTTGGAGGTGGTTACTGTTACTACAAGCAGTATGAATCATGTCTCTGTTAAAAAACAGAGCTTCAATTGTCTTACATAACCCCTGGTAACTGAATGTCTAATAATAGCAAGCCATTTCCAGGTAGGGAATCTGTCTACCTCCCAGACACACATACACACACACACACACACGGATTCACACTACTCCCTAAGCCTCAGTGTACAGTCAGTCAGACAAGGAGGAGACTCATGGGGCAAAGGAGGCAGGAGGGCTCGAGTTTGCTTGTATTTTTTAATATATTGGATAAATCATCAGTTGCATGTTCACTGATATTTCTAACTGAGCTTGCTAACTGAATGGCAATATGAAGAATAAGAACACGTCTTTTTCTGCAGTGTGAAATGATAGAGGACCCAATAGGCACCAACAGACAGTTTATATAACACTTTATTACTCTAGCAAATCCCCACACAAGAATGACATTTGAGTTTCACTGGATATACCACAGTTTTCACAAGCGTCACCTAATTTTTGTAGGTACTCCCTAACCTCTTCCCTTTAACTTGTCCAGATTATTAATCTTTCAAAGTTTCTTGCCTATAGTAATTACAAAAATTTCCTTTGTCCAGGATGCAATCAGAAACAGTACTGTTAAGCTCTATTTTACAAGATTCCGCACTTTGCTTATTCACCTGAGCTCTTTGCTTTTGGAGAGAAAACTCTCTGTTGTTAAGACTTCTTTCTTTCCCTTGAGCAATGTATTCTTTGGCATGTTGTACACTATAAAGTCTTTACAGACATGATGTCCACTCAGCCACCCATCAAGGTGACTAAAACCAAGTGTAGGAAAGAACAAGTAGAGAACGTACCTTAAAAAACCGTAGTTATTATTTCCATTGGAAATATCCATTTGGGTAAAAGGGGGCTGACCAACAAATCAAAGAGATTGAAGGAAAGAAATCATGTAGGTTTTTTATACAAACATTGCTCTATTACCTCATCCCCTTCATCCTAAATAAAACTTCTGTAGGCAGCACTATTTTAGTATTCACTCTCAGAAAACCAAAGGGAAAAATAATGAATAGAATTGAGTAGCTTATGAAAAAGTACAGTGTGAGCCTACCATGTAGTCACATGTGCGTAAGACTTCTTAATTCCCTACTGTTTTATCTACATGGTATGTCATGAGATGGACTATAAACCCAAACACAAAACCAGCTAGCCAAGTTGGGTTGAAAGACTACATACCTAGTCCACTCTCACTTTTTCCATACCTGATCTGGTGACATTAAGTAACTAAGGTAGTTTTGGTAAAATGCAGTTGTCCTGGGAAATAGGGGTAAATGGAGAGAACTCTTTGTTAGGAGAGGTGCTAAGTTCCCTCAGAACCTAATGCTTCCTTTTTAAGTGGAAAAGGTTATTTGTTTCTCAAAGCCATGACTAGGAGGGTTATAAAGAGATGATGAGAAGAGAATGGGGGAGAGAAGAAAGGAAAAAGAAAAACAGGAAGAGGATTGGAAATAAACTGCAATCATTCTTTCTCTTTCAAAGGGCTACAAACATTCTCTTTGAGTAGTCCATAGTGATGATTACATAGTAGGCCATTCTAAATAAAGAAAACCTCACCAAGGGAAACCTGGAAGCATGTAGCTAGGCATAGCTAAAATATTTTTCAAAGCACCATTTTTCCTATCTTTGATTCACATAATATGGAATAGCCTTATATTGAAATAAATATAGGAATATCTTTCTCTTATGTAGCCATGTAAATAAGAGGCAGTGTGGTATAATGGGTAAAAGCTGTCCTTGGAATAAGGAAGATGTGGGGTGGGATTCATGTTTTATCTTGGACACTTGCTAGTTATGTGATCACCAGCAAGTTCCTTAACCTATCAGTATCTCAGGCAAATTTTTAAGACTATTAATTCAAGGATATATAAAGGACAGAAGAATTGGCAATCTGTATCAGTGGAAGGGATTATCATACTTGCAGTTCTATAAATGGTCAAAATCATGGATCTAAACTCAGTCATCTTTCCTTGTAAAAGTAATCAAATGTTTACCAGTGAAGACTTTGATCATTAAATGAGCCCCCAGAAAGGATATAAGTAAAAATCCTTCCAATACCTTGGAAGTTCCACATTCTGCTAGCATTTTTGGCTTATTTTGTGTGCAAAGTCTGGTGACTAATTTCTCTCAACTAGTGGTACTGGTTGACTCAAAGAGAGCAGTTAACTACAGCCTGCACAATACCTTTCTCATATGCCCTTCTCCTTGAACTACTCTGACTGTTCTGAAGAAAGCAATTATTTGTGGAAGGTGAGAAGGTTTATTCTGTCCCCTTTCAGCCTCAACCATCAGGCAATGAATGGCCTGTGCTTCTGTGCAGCAGCTATATTTACCTAAAATTTCAGGGCACACCTGTCAACCAACTCAAGCACAGCAGTGAGTCTTGGCAGATCAACTGGGATTCATTGGGGCACTTTTATAGCCCAGAAGTGGATTATTGTTTTGTTCTGCATTATAGAAATACCATTGCTTGTAGATCGTAGCTGACAACTTGATAATGATAAACACATATGGGTTGGCAAACTATACCCATCACCTCCAAGCTTGGAACTCATGTTTTCATGTCCCTGAATGATGCTTGCTATGCATAGCTCTCATCACGATCTCCATCCTTTGGCAATGAACTAAGCATTACTGAGGCACAGAGTACAATTTCATGTACCCTATTGGCAAAAAGTAAACATTAATTGATGACAGCAGTGGCCATGGGGTTGATTTCTTTATGACAGTATAGTAGTTCTGAAATGGCTCCAAAACAACTATATAAGGATGAATGAGCAGAATGGTTTCTGTACTACATTTTATTTAGGCCCGCCAACTTGATGGAAAAAAAGGAAATGGAATAAAAAAACAAGATGACTGGCCATTTTTATAGGTGGTCTGTGATGAAAACTACTGGATATTTTCATTTGATGGGCTTTCCTGAGTATGTAGGGCACTCATTTTTCACTAATTGTGAAAACTTATTTGAATATGCCTTTTCTACTCCTGTCTCTCTTATACTTATTTTTACTAACATACATTTTTACTACCTTTAAGAACTCTGTAGGGGCGGCTAGGTGATGCAGTGAGTAAAGCGCCGACCCCGGAGTCAGGAGGACCCGGGATCTGTTCCGGCCTCAGATACTTAACACCCACACAAAAAAAACTGGCCGTGTAACCTTGGGAAAGTTACTTAACCCCAATTGCTTAAAAAAAAGAACTCTGTAGTTCAACTGTATAACAATATGTTTAAGATTTTTTTCTCCTTCTAAGGTTTTCCTAAAGCATCTTCCTTATTCCTAGTCTATGGAAGGGCACCTGGCCTTTTATGGTTTGTTCTTTTTACCAATATGCTTTTGTTTTAATATGATATTTATTTTAAAATATATCCCTACCTCTTCTCCACCCAGTGAGCCCTCCCTTGTAACAAAGACTTAAAGAGGAGGAAAAAAGCAGTTCAGCAAAACCAACCAACACATTGACTACATCTGCCTCTCCTTTAGTATCAAGTATTAATTAATATTAATTAGCTTTTATACAGTATATAGAACACTTTGTTCAAACAGCCACATAATAAATATTCAACTCACTTCTATTTTTCACTTCAGAGGTGATGGAGAAAAGAGAAAATCCTTCTTCTCCTCCTTCTCCCCAATTTTCTCAAATCAGGTTCATACTCATGTGTGCCAGTGTTAATAGACTGGGTTACTTTGAAATCTAGGCCCTGCATATTTTTCCTCCAAGCTCTTGTCTTCATAAGGAAATAAAGTCCTGGTAAGTATGAAACTGCAAATATGTGGCTCTCTTTGAGTCATTTACTTGAATACATACATGAGCGAACATTTTGATCTCTGGAAAGACAGAGTTTTTTTTTTAACCCTTTGTAAACAATTTTTATGACCAAGGAAATAATTTGTATTGCTATTGTCCTTTTCAAAACCATGCTAACAGTTGGGTATTTATAATCTATTTCAAAATGCGGATGGTTGTAAAGTTGTTTCTCAGTTCATTGTCTCCTGAAAGCCCAGAAGTCACAGAGCCTGTCAGGTTGGATAACATAATGAATTACATAGATAAAAGACAAACACATAGACAACTCCTTTCACCTATGCCTTGATCATTGATTGCCAATCCACCCTGTGATTTTGTTCATTGTTTTCTTCATCTGCAATGCCTTCCCCCCCCCTCTCTACTATACAAATCCTATCCTCCAAGCCCTTGATCTCCTTTTCTGAATGTCTTTTAAAAGATTATACATATAATTCAACTTGCATATAATGTTTTGTGTTGTTCACTTGTTTCATGTATTAGTTTTATATCACCATCGATATCATGGTCCTAAGATTCATGTCTTAGATGAGTTTAAAACCTAGCATGCTTTTCAGCAAATGCTGACTAAATACTTGTTGACTGAGTGATTGCTAGATTAACTTGCTCACCGAAGAAGAAGAAGAAGAAGAAGAAGAAGAAGAAGAAGAAGAAGAAGAAGAAGAAGAAGAAGAAGAAGAAGAAGGAGGAGGAGGAGGAGGAGGAGGAG
>NW_027187347.1:10929955-10937931 GCF_028583685.1 Petaurus breviceps papuanus
GGGGGGGGGGGGGGAGGGGGGGGGGGAGGGGGAAGGACAGAGAGATGAGAGAGAGAGAGAGAGAGACAAAGGAAGAAAGAAAGAGGAAAAGAAAGGACAGAAAGTAAATAGTTGACTACTACAAATTTTTGCTCCAGTTAAAATTGGATCCTGGGAAAATCACTACTTCTCCTGGTATCATGATTCTGAGATTCTCTGAAGGTCTAAGGTGTCATTATATCCAGACTCTGAAATTTAAATCATGGGACTTTTCAGGAGTTATCTTAACTGCCATGAAGATGGTTACAGAGGAAGCAAGATAATTTGTGGGGTAACTTTGTAAAAAAGTTCCTCTTTTTCATTGGAACTTGCTATATTTTTATGACCCCATATAAATGGCATCATCCTTCCTACACTTACTAGTGTCCTATAAATTAATTTGATTTAAATGAGTAGACCAAGTAGGTTAAGGATGCACAGAATAATGCTGTGGATAGCAATTTACATTTTTTTACTTTTATATAACATGGTTTCATTTATATTTGACATCATTTCTTTTAGGCACCAGATTTTGGAGCAGGGTTGGCCCATTTCTGGGGCATTATTAGATCCAGGGGTGGGAGATGGGAATTGGAGCTCTTTGCCATTACTAGATGCCTACTGATGTGGTTTGAGGCCATTGTACCTTCCATTGTGATAAGTTTTTAGAATGAGTTGGGGAGAATATTATGAGCTCTAGGTGAATAGAGCACTGGATTCAGGTTGAAATTCAGATTGAAAAGAGAAGAAATAAAGTGAAAAAATAAAGAGATAATCTATAGTAACATTTTGCTGTTGTAAGGTTGACCTTTTTTTTTTTTTACTGGAAGCCAGTGTTCATTCACAAAATTGCAGAAAGGTTATTATTACCTCCAAACTAATGTGGAAGGTAGAAATTCAAGTCAATGTCTGTAGAAGTAAATTGATAGCTAGATCAGGATTTTAAAAAAAATCCCTTAAAGAACTGGGTTCTCTGGGCCCCAGGTTCTTGATTTGTAAAATTAGATTAAACTAAATGTTCCCTAAGATATGACACTCTCAAATTCTAACGATGCTTTAGAGCTGACCCAGGTCATTCTTGTTTCAGTAATTCTGCATAAGAGTTATAACTGCATGGAAAGGTATGCCATATCATGGCTAAAAGATCAGTCACGTACAAACAGGAACATTTTGGCATGGCAGGAATTCTAAGGTTTTCAAAGAATTTTGGTTAAGGTCAAAGGGCAAATAAGTCTTCCAAAAGAAGGTTGCTTAGACTGAATATAGTAATACATGATGCCATAAAGACATTTAACAATTAATCCTCTTGGTTAGAATTTTCCAGATTTTAGTTCTGAGAGTAAAGATAATGGAAGAGAGCACATCTTCTGGAAACACAGATAACTATATGCAGCCTTTGGCCGACAGGCTCAAATACAATGCAACTTGTTCCAAGAATAAGGTCAATGAATTGAAATGTAGGCTTTAACTGCACTAAGACTTTAGGGTTGTTCTGCACATATGTATTTATAGAAGGTTTATGAATCATATTCTACTTATGTGGTCAATATATTTACCCCATTAAACAGATGGCAGTGTTTTGGCAAAATTCACCATATCCTAAAAGGTGCTAAGGTTACCAGGGATTAGAGAGAAAGAGCAGTCTGTTTTAAAACCAACTCTAAACCCCTGTGAATTACTATTTTTCAAGGAAATTCTGTCTAGGCCTCACGTTGACTAAGACTTGGAGATGGTTTTGGAAACCTTAAAAACATACGAGGAGATATTTTTCACATTTCATGTAGATACAGTATTTTCATTTTTACTTAATAAAGACATTTTTGAAGAAAGGCATTTATCTTCAGTTCATGTGATTCCCATGTAAAAAAAAACAAACAAAAAAACAATCAAACTTTGTAGCTGCTGAGCAGAAGTATAAAGTATGCTGCCCCTCTGTCATCTTATGCAAAGGGAAGGCTCATAAGATATAAATCTATTCTTGAATATAAAGGTTGGTCACCCCCAACACAACTGCCTATGTCATAGCCTGGTGACTGGTCATATATTACTTTGTCTATGGTACAAAAGTAAATAGAATTAACCTCTCCAATAACAAATTATGTGGCAGCAGTTGTCTTTTAGTCCAACTAGACCTGGGAGGGTACAGTGATTAAACATTTTCCCCCAAACCTTTGGCTACTAAAACTGCCTGGCTGAAAGGAAAGGGTTAGTAAGAATTAGGGTTGGGTATACAAATGTATTTGAACTGACTTCAAGAGGACAAGAAACATCAATGTGTCTGGAGAATGGAACTTGTAATTGACTGGGGTTTTTTTTTTAACCATCTGGTCTCAAGAATAATTTTTTTTTGCTTGAAAGTTGCATAAGTAATGAAAAAGCATACAAACAACTTCCTGTATGATGTTTTTGGTCACTTATGATGACGCATTACAAAGTAAAACAACTAAGTATGTGCAACTGTTCCTTTCTCCAGATGACAATAACATACATTATTATATAACTAGGATTGTTGACAGGACATCTTTATTCTAAAGACATGAAACAAAAAATGATCCATGGCAAAGGTTCTCCCCACTAAAGTTTTAATTTCTATTCTAAACTACCAAGAAATTCCAAATTCCAAAATGAAAGGCCTTTTTTTTCCTTATAAGAAAAAAAAAACGCAACTTATCTCAGTCAACACTAAAAGCTAAATTACAGTAATATCACATTTATCTCATTTCACCAGAGACTGAGATGTTCCACATAAGTGAGTTTTCCAGATAACTGCAATTCATCTCTTTAAGCACCCTAATTTTTTTTTATTTTGACCATTTTGGATGGAAAATTTTATAAAATGTACTTCACACTTCCCTGCATTTTTGAACACTGGGTAGTAAGAGAATAATTTAACTGTCTCTCAATAGCTTAGGGTCACTGTAATGAATATTCATTATTGGACTATGTGGCAATACAGGTTGGTGTCTTCTTTAGTTTCTCTCTCCTTGGCTGTCAGAATGTTAACAATCACTTCTCACTGAATTCACTGGGCTTATTTCTAACAGTTTCATCTATTCTGGATCTCAGTTTTCTTACCTATAAAATAATGGGGTCACTTCAGATAATCTCTAAGGTAATTTTTAGTTCTAAAACTCTATGCTAGCCTGCTTCATTTACTTAGATTCATTATACATTAGAACAAGAAGGGACTTTAGAAATAATTTAGTCCATGTCTCTCATTTTATAGGTGAGGAAACTGAGGCCCAGATATATGAAGGGATTTACTCAAAATCACACATTAAGATAGTGCCAGAACTCAGCCTAGAACTTGTATCTCCTGATTTCCAGTACAATGTGTTTTTCACTATACATTATCCATTGACTATGTAATGTTGTCTCTCTGGTTAACTCTGGACCCTGGAACCAGACAGCAAAACTAAGTGACCTGTATATTAAATAAGACTCAATTAGACAATCAAGGCTCAAAAATAAAATGCCAGGCTTATGCACAAAGGTAGTGAAACAACTTTTCTGTGTACTGAAAGGTCTTTTCCAACTTATTTTCTTGTTGGAAATTGTTCTAGAGGGTTAAATTTGTTGGAAGATTAACCCCTGATAACTGAGGAATGACGATGTAAGAAATAAAACAATATTTTTTCTTGGTGTAAGTTGGCAAATGCTATTATTTTAAGTGATGTTGTTCAAAGAAAATTCTCTATCACTTTGCTTAGGAGGGATGTGTCAGTGTGATCCATTTATTTTCCATTCCCTTAATTTCCTTAAGCAACATAACTAATGAGGTTAAATTGAGAAGTAAGGATCTAACACATTTTCAAGGTGAGGTAGAGTGAACTTCAGTGATTTTCTTCACCAAAGAAACAAAAGCAAATGCATTGGTCACAGTAGTAAAATTCTCTTAGCCTTCTTTTCCCTTCCTACTGAATTGGACCTGGGTTTTTAGGAAAGCACTCTTTCAAAAAGTTTCAAATTTTATCTTTCTTTTTTTATTATGAACTTGACATACACTAACACTTCCATGGTCAGAGAATAGGAAAAAGAGAATTAGACTAAAAATATGAATCTCAGTAACATACATCTTGTATTTTTAAAAGTATGTGTTGAATTAAACATGGTAGTACTATCACTGTCCTGCTTGTCTGTATCCTCTTCTGAACTTCCTTCTCTCTGTTTTTTCATTGACACTTCTTTCTTTTCTTCTCTATTTTTGCATCACTATCACTCTCCCCTGCTCCCCTCCTCATAACTCTCTGTACCAGAAAATGAAAGTCCTCCCTTGTGACAAATAAATACATCAAAGCAAAACAAATCCATGCTTTAGTCTTGTCTAAAAATGTCTCATTCTTCACCTCTAGCCCATCACTTCTCTGCCAAGTAGGGGAGAAGCCTGCATTATCATCAATGTTTTTGTAGCTGTGATTGGTAATTGCATTGATCACAGTTAACTCTTTCCAAGTTGCTTTCCTTCATAATATTTTAGTCATTGTATAAATTGTTCTCCTAATCCTGCTCATTTCCCTTAGCTACAGTTCTTCTAAGTCTTCCCAAGTTTTTCTGAACATATCCCTTTTCTCATTTCTTAAGGTACAATAACATTCCATCGCATTCATATAACACAATTGATTCAGCCACTCCCTGATTGATGGATACCCATTGATTGTAGTTCCTCACAAAAGCAAAAATGATGTTTCAAATATTTTTGTCCATATGGGCCTTATGAAAACAACTTTTAGAAATCATAAAAAAGGGACTGATTATACTTCTGTGTTCAGAAAGTGGCAACAAGTGACCTGCTTATCTCTCTCATAATCAAAAATGTCAACAGGAAAATCCCTCATTTATCCAGACTGCACTATTTCAGAATTTGTGATAAGTGAGATTGGGGTCAGGCTAAAGTTTGCATTCTCCACTATATTAAAAAAAACTATCTTGGGCAAACAAAATAGTATTAAGATTTCAGTGGACCACATTTAGCTTGCTTTAGCCATCTCCTTTTTGGATGCAATTTACATGCTAAGTACAAATACTTCTCTTTGTTCATTATAGCAGGGTGGTCTTCAAAGACTTCTGTTTGACAGTCAATAATAGTTAGTCAACAACCATTTATTAAATGCTTACTATTTTTATTATCTAAGTTTAAGTGACTGCATGTACTGAAAAATACCAAAACTGCTTTTCGTAAAAAATATCCTATGATTTATACTTTTTTTTTTTTTTTACTAATTCAGATGGGCTTCTTTTTCCTCTTATCCCCATTCTCAAACCATCTGAATGAATGAGGTTCTATTGCATATTTCTGGGTTCCTAAAGTTAGGAACTTAAGTTTTCCCATAGGATTATTGCTTTTTAGTATTATTAATGTTCTTTATAGTGCTTTGAAAATGGAAAGATCTATGTATATGTTAAACCTACTTCTTATTAACAGATATCAGGTTATGTTTGATAAATCTAGAGAATTTAACAGGAAAGTCACTCTTACAAAGTTACTGAGTCTACCACAGACTTAGGTGCTCAGGAATCAGGGACCAAGGTCTTAAATCTGTCTGACAACTTAGCTATCAACAGTGTGAAGATGTCCAGTGAGTCCTGAAATTCATTCACAATAATTCTTGTCTTTCAAGGATCTTGGAAAACACCTTGACCTTTCCTCTTCCCTTAAATGTGAACCTTGATGAACACAAAGCTAATTTCTAATACCTACATCTTCATTTTTACTTACTCACCTCCGGTTATTACAAAAACCAGAATGATTCCATTTTTTTTTAATTCCAAAGAAGACTAACGATTGAATAATTTTCTCACATCTCTGTTTGCACTTTCACAGTCTGGATGCATTGATTTGTGTCTTATAAGTAGACATTTCCTTTGTTGGCCACAAATCAATTTTATAGACCAAGGCTGCCTCTACATTTTTTCCCCTTTCTGGTTTTACAAAAGAAGAAAAAAAGAGAAAAAATATATATCAAACCAGGACCCCATTAAAATTTTTTTGTCTAAAATTTTTTAAAATTTCATTGGTTCTTAACATTTTAAGAAAGGAAAACGCAATAAATCTCCTTTCAAAACAAGAACTCCTTCCAACCCTGACCCAGCTTTTCTTTATATGGCTAATCACAGAGAGATGCCTAATGTGATAATGATGTGCACTTCTACCATTCAGGGCCTGGTACTCCTTTTTTAACCCAATTATGATCCACTCTTTTATACATCACAAGACTGCCCAATGCAACACACTGTGATGTCACAGTCAGACATGACTTCACGGCAGGAAAAAAACAAAAAGATGAAAAAACGTTGAATACATTCTGCTATTAATCAAACCTACTAGTTGGGAGGGGGAAGGGGAATAGGGAATAAGAACTATCTCTTTTTTTGAGACATGCTTTCTGTTTCAGAGAAAAAGGGAGCAAGAGCTTTCTAACTTGAGTGCAAAAAACTTAGCTCTGAAGATACCCCAGTGCTTTACCACAAGAGACTGAGTATGAAAAAAAGGACAAAGAAATTCTACTATCAATCAGAATGCGTTTGCATGCACTGAGCTACAGGTGGAAAGCAAGCAGGCACGATTTGATTTACCTAGATTAAAAGAGCAATTTTCCATCCCTTTTTTCAGAAATAGCCAATCAATTTTGGCTTAACTGTTGCTTACTATACTAGGCTCATTCTAATACCCTACTGATTTAAATGGTATATTCTTGGCTGAAGGCAACACTGCAGGAAAAGCTGGAGACTAACCATGAAAGAAAGTGAGGAGCACCAAAGGTCAGAGATAGCATGACAAAGCTCATTAATTTTGAAAATTAACATTATGGTTTGTCTGGACATTGTGGCCACAGCCACATCAGAATTTCTAATCATCACAGCACAACCTGGGGGCTTGCATACTTCCCTCATACAATTGTCTAAAAATGCAATTCTGGGAGCACTAGAGCCTGTAAATTGTTTTAGGCCCTTAATTCTAAAAAGGAATCTAATAGATCACACAAACCAGAAATAGTGGAAATTCTGAGCTGCTAATTCTCTCCAACTTCTAAAGTAAAGAAGGGAAGTAAGCTCAATAGTGAAAGTCCCATTTATGCATTTGATGAGGACCCTAACGTTTTCTTAACTCTGTATGCTTGAGAGAGGAGAACCTAGATAATGTATCTGGCTGCATTAGACTGGGAAATAAATTAGAGAAGGATATGTATATAGGCTAATTAGACGCAGCTAAGTGGCTTACTGGAGAGGGTGCTGGGCCTGGAAGCAGAAGACCTGAGGTAAAATCTGGCCTCACTTACTATCTGTGTGACCTTAGGCAAGTCGTTTAACTTCAGTTTGCCTTGATCCACTGGAAAAGGAAATGGCAAACCAATTTAGTATCCTTGCCAAAAAAATGCCATGGACAGAGTCAGACATGACCGAACGACTGAACAACAACATTATATAAGGGAATTACACATGGGATGATATAGTATTGGGATTCTTCACACAATCCCAGAAGAAGGAAAGGGAGTTGAATTGGGCATAGAAAAATCTCTCACAGAATCAAAGAATATTGGAGTTGGAAGGGAATCTATGGAGATCAATCAGTCCAACCAACTCATTTTGCAAAATAGGAAATTGATTCCTAGAACGGTTGAATGACTTGAGGTCCCATAGCAAATGAGTGGCAGAGCAAGGACTAAAACCACATTTCCTCATTCTCAGTCAAGTGACTTTTCTGTAGAGATAGATGGGCAAGACAGGAAAAAGAAAAAACAAAACAAAACAACCCCCCCCCAAAAAAAAAAACAAAACTCAAATGACTCTTGCTTGACTGGGGAAAATAAACTGGGTAGCAACTTTTCCAGGTTTCTATAAAATAGACTCAATCATATAATGCAGGAACTGTTTCCCTAGAAAAAGCAAGTTCATGAGATACTAATAGTCTGTTATATATATATATATATATATATATATATATATATATATATATATAT
>NW_027187347.1:10937941-10996294 GCF_028583685.1 Petaurus breviceps papuanus
TATATATATATATATATATATATATATATATATATATATATATATATGTAGTTGATTTGAAAGAATGCTTTAAAAGAACCAATAGAAGAAATGAGAGATGTTTAACCTAAAAAAGAAAAGACAGAGTGGGGACAGAATTGCCATCTTCAAATATCTGAAGGGCTATCCTGTGGAAGAGGGATGACACATTTTTTTCAGCTTTCTAAGGATATAACTAGGGTCAGTGAGTAGAAGGTATATAAAGATAGATTTTTTTGCTCAATATAAAATGATACTTCCTAGCATTTAGAAAGGTCCCCAAATAGAATGAGCTGTCTCCTAACAGTGAAAGCCTCATCACTGGAGGTAAACAAGTAGAGGTGAGATTACCCATAAAATGTAAGGCATACTGCAGAAAGAATTTGAGTTTCTGGTAGGATTAGATGAAACCTAAAGCCTCTGTCTGGCAACAGAGTATGTCCCTTTTCTAAAGACTGTCAGTCTAGTTAAATGTGGATATGTTTGCCACTAGTAAGTCTGGCTACTTGGTGATGAGTTGTTGGCCATGTCAACCTATGAAATAAAATTACAAAATAGTCATTAGTCCTATGTGGTTCCCATCTGTTTCTTCAGTTATGACAGGGGCAACAGAGGGAGCAAATAGTCTATAAATATTTGCTTTGCAATTAGCATTCTAAATGTGATATCCTTGTCCCCAAAACAAAAAAAATGGGTATATTACTGGGGAACTGAACCAAATCATATTAATCTAAACACTCTCAACAGAAATGAAATCAGAAGGAAAAAAAGTTTTAGCTAAAAAGGTGATTTACAGATTTTCCCGTAAGAGGAAAAAAAGGGAATTCAAAGACTTGGTTTACTAGAGAATCCAGGGGCAATAAGACAGATGATTTTGTGAGTCATTCATTACTCATAATAAACCTTTTAAAAAAGACCACCAGGTAGGTAAATGCAGGTTTTGTACCCATATCCATTACAAAAATTTAAAAAATGAGGGGGTAGAAAAATTCTAGAAGGAAGTACCTACAAAATAAATCTAGTTTAATACTCAGTGACTCCAACAGAAAGGAAGGACAGTGAAAAATGAATGGAAAACATAGTTCAAGAAAAAAAAAGTACAGAATCTAAAGCCTTATAAGGCTATAAAAAAGGATTATGTAAATATTTTCTTCAAGAAGGGGGATGAGAAGCACTAGATGCAAAGATCACCGAATGCAAGGAATATTGAATCTGATAATGATTAATTACTACTATGGGAGTAATTTTAAAATATACTGTGTATAGTTGGGACCATCAGTTCACTAAATCAAAGGTCACAATCAATACCAAATTAGAAGAATAAAAATGAGAAGATATGTAAAACTGGGTGTAATTGGGACAAATACAATGTGATCTCTTTCAAGCAAGTTCTTGATGCTGAAAGATGGCTAACAATCATGAATGTGAACTACCACAATTTCTTAAGGAAGTTACCAGATTGAAATCAGTAGATATAATGAATCTAGAAATTGAATGACTAGATCTGCTTGCCAAGTGGAAAGACATGGTAGCCAAGGGCAACGCGAGTTTAGAATATAAATTTATTTGTGAAGTTTTAGGGTGGAAGACGGTGAAGGATTATATGCAGAATCATATAATAAAAAAGGGAAGGGAAGCCAAATTTATAGAAAGTTTGATGAGAGACTCATATAAGTCAGAATCATCTGAAGGCTTTTGAGGATTGACCTGGAAAGAGCACAATGAACAAATGTAACTTAAAAACAACAACAACAGATCTCTATAGCTTTTTATAACAAATTCCTCCATCAAATTCAGTGGAGCCACCACATTCTGACTCTAGCATCAGTATTTCTGATGAGTAAATAGAAATGAGACTGAAGGAAAAAAAGAAAGGATGGAAAAAGAAACTGGATAAGATCAATGCCACTTTAAAGGCTCTCCTCCAACATGGTGCCCCGCATGTATTTATTAAAATTATATAAGATTCCTCAAAAGATGTAGCAACAGAGATACTCTGATTATATAACATTATTGTTCTCTGATTATTCTTTTCAAGTCAGTCAAAAAACAAGGACACTCAGCAAAGGTCCTTAACACTCCCATGGAGCACATTTAGTATACAGAGTACAGATTAGAGCAAAATTGTCTATATTTAATAAGAACCTCCAGATGTTCCTGTGGGCAGGTAAAATTGTGTTGATTATAATAAGCCTGGACAGTTTTGTAGTCTATAGATGAGATTCATAATCACTCAAAGTGTTTGGTCTAACTATTCACACACAAAAAACTAAGTGGATAAAAATTTCGTATTGTTCAGATTCTGTCATATATATATATATATATATACACACACATACGTACATATACATATATACATACACACACACACACACATATATATTTAAAAGCAATTGGGGTTAAGTAACTTGCTCAAGGTTACATGGCCAGTGATTTTTGTGTGGCTGCCAAGTATCTGAGGCCGGAACCAATCCCAGGTCTCCCAACGCCAGGGCCGGTGCTCTTACTCGCTGTGCCACCTGGCCACCCCTTCTGTTATATATTTTGATAGGCAAATGATTACTCATCAGCATATCTACCTTGGATTACAAAGGGACAATAAATTGAACCAATAACTAGATAACCAATAACCAACACTAGAACAGGTTGGATTGCCTTTGGTAAACTGAAAAATTCTTTTAATGACCCAAAGATTCTCTCTAAACTAAAGGCCCATCATTACAACAACAATATTCTCCTAGTGATTCTGTATAACTTTTAAGTCACAGAGAACCACAATCTCTGAAGAATTTAAGTTGGAGTGACATCAGAAAGGTGTTAAAAGAAGAGTAAGATAGGCATGAAAAGCTTACCAAAATCTGAGGAGGAAAAGCAGCTAACATCAGAAATGAATGATTGAAAAATGTCACGGAACATTCATGTAATGAAGACACAAGTAATGGAGGCCATGTGCTCCACTGCTTTCCACTCATGGTCAGAAGGTGTAAAGAATGTTTCTCAGCATGTAGGGAGGATCTCCATGGAGGATTTAAGGAGAGGAAGGGCTCAATATGAACAGTTATGGATAGATTTTGATCTCAACCACTGGACCCTCCAATGAACACACACATCAATGAGACTACAGATCTGTTGGAATGTCCTAAACACGTTGTCTTCCAACTATGAAATTCTTTCGTGCAAGGCAAGGCATATGAGTGGGATCATTACTGTAGCTGTAATTTTGCTACAGATGTAGGGAGTTTGAGATCTCAATCTGGGAAAAGTCAAACCCATTCTAAAGGGAATCTTTCTTGCTTTAATAATTATATTGCTCCATTAATTAAAAAAAAACATTTTCTTCCCTTATATTTGAATCCTTGCCATAGCAGAGATGAAGAGGTATCCAATGGTATCCAGAAGTAGAACTGAAATTTAGAAATTCCAAGCAAAAAGACTAAATAGGAGTGGACTTAGGGGCAGTTAGGTGGTGCAGTGGATAGAGTCATGGAGTCAGGAGGACCTGAGCTCCAATTTGGCTTCAGACACTTATTAGCTGTGTGAACCTAGGCAAGTCAGTACCAATTGCCTCCCAAATAAATAAATAGGGATGGACTTGATTAAAGAGGATTAAAAAATAAAATCTAAATAGAATGAAAGAAGTTATAAGTATTGGATTCAGCATAGTAGCTCTTAAAAAAATCACTAACTGAACACAGAGGTGACCTATATTCTTCAGAATAAAACCAAAAAGGAAGGCAAATGGGCAGAAGCCCCTTCTTCCCTCTAGCTTTCCCTGAAGGTAAATAAATGGGAGGAAACTAAGTGTTTTCAGACCAAAAAAATGTCTTCTTTAAACACTGGAAATATCTTCAGAGGTGGAGAAAGAAGAAAAAACATCTTCCACCAGGCAACATATCACACAAACATTAATTTTTGAGGGATGGGGGATGGGAGAAAGAGGAATAAATAATTGTACATTGGAGAAAAGGCAGGCATTATGGCAAACATAATTTAGTGGAGGAGATAGTAGATTATCTCTGAAGAATACTGATTTTGTCTAGTGCATGAGTGTGTGCATGCGTATGTGTGTGTATGTGTGCATGTGTGTGTGAATGGGTTTAAATGGGAGGGCTAAGATAGAAGGGTAATAATGGGAAAGTAAATTACTAAATCAAACTTCAAAGGAGAGTTGAGTGAATTCTACAAGATGATATACTTTCACTATTCTTTCCTTTACTGTAGTTATGAGGGCTACTTTCAGGGTTAAAAACAAAGTAAAGCCCCCTCCCAAAGGTCTTCTTTGGCTAGTCAGAAACACCGAAGAACTGCCTAATAAGGGATTGGAGTAGAGTGCGGAGGAGCAAAAAGGGAACACAAGATGCCTAGAAATGTGAATATAAAATGGTACTGTCAACTCCCATCCATAAACTCTCACAAAGCCCAGACAGAATAAGGACCAACTAAACCTAAGACATAACCTACAGAGATAAAGTAAATTGCCCCTCCTGCACCCCCTTTCCCATGCTAGTCTACAATCAGGACAGTTTATATGCTCCAAAAGCTAATTGGACTGTAAGAAGTGGATTAAAGAAAGAAAAAGAGTGGGGGTAGAGGGTAGAAATAAAAGGGAAAAAACATGTCCTTGTTGAAAGTTTTAAATTACAGGCTCAGGGAAAAAAAACACCAACAAAAAAAACTGGCATTCCACCATATCCGGTCTAGTTACCAAATGGAAAAATGGGGTCATTAACATGTTTATTTGAATTACATTAGTCCTTCTCTTTCATATTTAATTTATTCAGTTAGAAAAAAAAAGACACTGCAAACGACATTGAAAGACACGGGTGTAATGGATCAGGGAGCTGGAAATGAATGATTATTACTCAGTTAAGGTGTTTTCCGGGTTCAGTTTAGTTCTTTGTTGTTATTTTTTTCTAATAGGGGAGCAGTAAGAGAAGGAAAAGTAAGGTACAAATGGCACTTGGTTTATTAAAAAAGACTGAGGCCTAAGATCACCTTTTGATGGGAGTGGGGTATTACTTTATTCTACATAAGGAGCTGGCCTAAAGACAAGAAACAGAAGGTAGAGAATAAACAAACACTTCTCAGGACAGAGTTCCTCAAAGAGCAATGGTTGACCCTTTATTTTTTTTTATATTTTTATACATTATATGGGAAGAAGAGAACACAGTAAAATCCCTAAGAAGCCAATAACACCCAGCTTTTCAAAACAGTAATGAAATACTAAGTTGATAGGGATAAAGGGCAGGAGGATCTCTTAAGGTTGGGAGCACTTGGAAAAACAGCAGATTGGTTTGAAAATGGGCTACTCTAATGTAATTCATCTTGGGAAAAATAATGCCATCTATAGCAATATGATTCTGTACTATCAGTTATGACCCAGGAAAGGGCAGTAAGAATTACTATAGTATCTTCCCTGAGGTTACTGACTAATAAATACTGAGGCAGACAAAAAAGGCCGACAAACTGCTGGAGTAGTGGAAACAAAAGGAAAGCCCTGTGATAAAACTTCAAAGAGCACCCTCAAACTGAAGGCTCCCCGGTATAGGATGCTCATTACTTCTGCCATTACCATTCAATGGATTAAGGAATTCCTTCTCTTTTAGAAGGTGACCTGTTCCCTTTGTCCCCTACATATCCTTCCAGATGAATTTCCCCAAAACACAACACTGTCAGTCATTTAAAGTTTGAAACTTATTTTGCTACAGTAGGAATAATCTTGGCAACTTTGTATTTAGAGGTAGTCAAATTTACAGGTGTTTGGCCAAGTCCTGAAGTACAGTTGGCTATGGACACCTAAATTTAGCTTTTCACTTTGCCCTGTTTTCCTCCCAGGCTTCCTCACTGTCATATTTCCAGTCCCTGTGGGCACTGGGTCCCTTCTGATCAGGATCCAGGCACAACCCCAAGTTCTACCCCATTCCCTGGCAGCCACCTAACACCACGGCTAGTTACTTGTTTTCCTGGACTTTGAAATTTATGTTCCCCCACTTAGATCAAGCTTGACTAGTTCTTCAGCTTCTCCACATCTTGACTTTACTTTAAATTCTTCCTCCGCATCTGATTCTTTGTCAAGATCACACAGTTCCTCAAGTCCCTTTTCCCTGGTCCCTATAGTTTAGTTGTTCCCATACTCATTTATGAAGATGACACTTTATACAAATAAAAATTTACAATTACAAAGCAACGGGTTTGATTTCATCAATCAGTGTTATGGCAACAAAAATAATAATAAACATTTATATGGCACTTTAGGTTTTAAAAAGGGTTTTACATACCCTTAATATAACAACTTCCCCAGTTGGAAGCAATAATATATCTGCATTTGTAACACTGTGTGCTCTCTTTGGTCATCAAGTCTCAAAAAAGATACAGCAGAACAGTAACAGTTCCAATAATAATTCAAATTATCTCAGGGATTGAGATGAGGGCTGAAATTTTTCATGAAGACAAACTAATAAGATTGTGAGACTTTAGGTGGTAAAATCAAAGACTGAGAGCACAAGGCTGAAGTCTAGAAAGTAAGAACATAGGGTGAATCTTGCTCACCAAAGCTCAGACAAACTTACTTACTAAAGTCCATTAAATTTAAGCTTGTCACTTTTGGGGCTTGAAAGAGTATGGTCAAATGACAAATACAACTTTACACAACAAATATTTAAAATTTCTCTAAGAAGTAATACTAAGAACCATTGGGTGTATCCAAATGGGCCTCCTAATTTAGCACTTCTTGACCCTTTCTGCCTCTTTCTAGATCTATTAACTTTCCTCCTTTCTTTTATTCTCTCTTCTTCAACCTACCACAATCACAAGTAACCTTCAGATTGTTACTCTCATTTGGTAGGTACCCTCATCAAGAACTGATTGTGGAAGGAATGAAAGAAAAGCCCTTCCAGCTTCACTTAAACAACGGAGTAGATATCAGCCTTTAAGTCCTTTCCCTCATACTGACTTTTGCACATGACTTTTCAAAGGAAGTAGAACGAAGTCCTCCATTCATCTGTGATGCATTCAAACTTAGTTCTTCCAATAGACCCCTGAAAACCATAAAGCCCTGTATCTACCTTACACCTGATGAAAAAGAGGTTCCCCCACCCTCGACCCTGCCCCTGAGTTGGATCTAGGAAATGAAACATGCTGAGGCCATACTCCATTCAAACACTTGCATGTAACATATGGAGTAGGGACTTGTTCTGTTAAGAATAGCTAAAATTGATAAGGCCTACTATCAAATCAGATAATATTTGTAAAGCACCTCAAAACAGCCTTGGGAAGTAGGTCCTATTATTATTATTATTCACATTTTACAGATGAGGAAATGAGGTAAACAGGGACTAAGTGACTTGCCCAGGGTCCATGCACAACTTAGTCCATTCTCATACATTTTATCTGTGCAATAAATGATGCATAAATTCTTCAAGTATATTTTTACCTTACCACATGAGTGAAATTTCAATTTCCAAAGTTACTGATAATATCTCAACAGATAAATCTGAAATTCTTTTCTCACTCCTCACCCTACTTATCTTCAGCTTTTGCCACTTACCAACCTCCACCTCCACTGGTCCTCTTCTTACCAGACTGGCTGCTCCTTCTACGCGCCCTTAGTTGCAGTATCATCTCCTTACCCCAAGTGTTTTGAGTCGTACGAGATTCTGCCCTGAATACTCTTCTCTCTCTATCCTGTTTGTCTTGGTGATCTTATCTGTCCTACTCTGAGAATTATCAAGCTCGCATATCAGTCTTAATTTCTCTCCTGAATGCCAGTCCTATACCCCCACCTGCCTGCCAACAGCTCCACCTAAATATCCCATCAGCTTCTCAAACTCAACATGTCTAAGCAGAACAGAGTAGGCACTTAAGTTTTTTTCCTCATTCATTTGCTCTCCCCTAAATTCTCCTCCTCAAATTAATCTATTACTATTAAAGGCATCACCATTTTCACAGTCACTGAGGCTTGCCTTCTCAGTCATTTATGATTCTTTCTTCTCCCTTTTATCTCCACATCAAAATTGTTGCCAACTGTCATCAATTCTACTTCTATAACTCTCACATGCATCTCCTCTTCGTGTAGCAATGGGCCTAGTGCACGCCCTCACCACCTCTTACAATATAACTTCCTGATGATCTCCCTACATCCAGTGTCTTTCCTCTGCCTTCTGTCTCCCTTATATCTGTCAACATCGAGTTCCAAAGACAAAGGTCTATCCATATTACTCCTTGGCTCAAATGTTCAATGGTTACCCATTCCCTCTAGAATAAAACGCAGACTCATTGTCTGGAATTCAAAGCTCTCCACAATCTGGATTTTTCCAGAAATATTCTACCCAAACAGGCCTTCCCAGAATTGAGCATTTCTTCTCTCATTTCCATGCCTTCACAGGCCATTCTCAAAGTTCAGTATGTACTTTCTCTTCATCTCTTTCTCATAAAAATGTTTTCCTTTTTAAAAATAAGTTTTACTATTTTCTATTTCTTATATCATCATAATATCCTCATGTACTTTCCTCCTTCCCCTCCCAGAGAGTCATCCCATATAACAGTATTTTTTAAGAGAGGAAATAAAAAGGTCAGCACAACTGATCAATACATTGAAAAAGTTTGAAAACATGCAGTGTGTAACACCTCAGGATCTCCCACCTCTGTGAAGGGGTAGGAGTATCTTTTCATATCTCTTCATTCTAGTCCTACTTGATCTTGATAATTTTGTTACACTGACTTCTGATTTTTTGGTGTGTGACTGTTTTCTATTCACATTGTTGTTGCTGCTATGCATATTGTATTCTTAGCTCTGTTTCCTTTTTTCTGCAACAATGTATATAGATCTTTCCATACTTCTCTGTATTCATCATAGACATCATTTCTCATAGCACAGTAATATTCCATAACATTTGTATACCACAATTTGGTAGGCCATTCCCCAGTTGATAAGAATCGGCTTTGTTTCTAATTCTTAGCCATAACAAAAAGGTGCTACTCTAAATAATGGGGCATTTTTTCATACTGATGGCTTCCTTTTGGTGCAGGCCCAGTAATGGAATTCCTGGTTAAAAGGTTATGGGAATTTGAGTCACTTTATTTACATAATTCCAAATTGTTTTCCAAAATGGTTGTACCACTTCACAGCTCCACGAACAAGATATTAGTGTGCTTATCTTCCCACAACCCCTCCAACATTGACTGTTGATCATTTTTGCCAATTTGCAGGGTGTGAGGTGATTCTGATTTGTATTTCTCTTATTACTACTGATCTGGAGCATTTTTTCATGTCTATCCCATAGAATCTTTAGTTTCCTCCAAGACTCAGCTCACCTCTTTCCTTTAAGAAGTTTGTCCTCATACCACAACTGCCAAATTATCTTGTATTTATATGTTTGTCTACATGTCTGGGTATATCAAGAACTTTTTTTTTGTCTAAATATGGCTAGAGTTTGCACATTTAACTAGTTAACAAATTCATACTTAATAGATTTGAATTGGATTTGAGAGTGTGAGTTTTAACCTTGTAGAGTGGCATCAAGGAAGACAGCTACTGCATTCTACAATATGTCTTTCAGTACCATCAAAAACCATGCAAGGCTTAATGGACAATGTAGTCTGACTCAGTGGGGCACTGATATGTCTTATGTTCAGAAAAGTCAAGGACTGACACAGCAGCTGATGTCTGTCATGCTGTGGCCAGAAGTGACTTTTAGCCTTAGATTTTCTGCCTCCTACAACAACCCTTCTCTTGTCCCATCAAAAACTCAGGCTGCAGATCTTAATTCTGCTTTGCAGCTGCCCCTGTAAGTCAGGATTTGGCCTGCTGCAATCCAACCATGGATCATTTTGTGAAACATACATGGGGAAGGGAGGTAGGATTGCCCTGGAATAGGCAGACAGACAGCTGGCTGCCACAATGGTCAGCACATAGACACCTCTTCTTTAGGCACGGAGTAAAGAAATGGGCTATTTTGCGAGATTTTCTGAGGGATGTATGACATAGGAGTCACAGATATATGATATCATTAAGGCTGGGCCTTAGACCTGAATGCTAAAGCAGCAAAAGAGTACAGTGGCCTGCTGTTACCAGAGATAATTTTAAAAAATAATGACAACAATTAACATTTATGCACCAGGTACTGTGCTAAGCACTTTACAAATATCATCTCAGTTGATCCTTACAATAACCCTGTGAAGTAGATGCTATTATTATTCTCATTTTATAGATGAGGAAACTGAAACAAAGGTTAAATGACTTGCCCAGGGTCACACAGCTGGTAAGTGTATGAGGTCAAATTTGAATTCAAGTTTTCAGAACTCTGAAGTTCTGGACCACCAGAATTCTCTGAAGTTTCCTGGGCAGTCGAGCTATAGCTTTACCTATGAACTTTAGAATTCCCAGTTAACCAACTAGTTGCATGTGTCTAGCTGTATTTTAAAGAACATTTTGTCTTTCATTAATAAGGATGAAATGGGCAGGTAGGTGGCTCAGTGGATAGAGCACCAGGCCTGGAGTCAAGCAGTGTGACCTTGGGCAAATCATTAACCCTGTTTGCCTCAGTTTCCTCATCTGTAAAATGAGCTGGAGAAGAAAATGGCAAAACAGTCCATTATCTTTGCCAAAAAAATCCCCAAAGGGATTATGAAGAGTTGGACATGACTGAAATGATCAAACAACTGTAAGGATTCAAACAAAGCATTGTAATCCTTCAAACATACTAGACAATTTCTATCAAGTGACTTTGACTGTATGAAGCTATGAATTACTTTATAGGTATGACAGCTATTGGTGACTTTAAGCTGCTATTTGCCTCTGTTTCTCCTAGCCAAATGACTTGCCTAGGCAATGTCCAGATCTAGAGCATTATATGCTTCAGCAGAAACTGTGTCTACAGAAGTAAATTCTCTTTTCTTTGCCAATGATATGTATGTGTGTGTGTGTGCAGGTATATATACACTTATACACACACATAATATGTGTCTGTGTATATGTGTGTGTACATACACACATAATACACACACACACCCACTGCAATGGAACCAGACTCAACCACAAACAAGTAAAGAAAAAAGGAGGGAGAAAAGAAGAGAAGAAATATTGCAGGGATGGCGATCCAACCTTGGAGAAAAACTCGACTTACAAGTCCTAATGAACTTGTTTTTCTCCATACATTGAAAGGCATTTGAATCGAGGTGTGTGAGGTTTTTGTGGTATGAAAACATTGTGTCACAGGCTGTGGTAGTCATCTTAAACAACATTCAGCTCTCCAGAACTCGGCTTAGATTTCTTTCAAAAAGGAGGTAATCAATTACTTTTGAGCTTGGACAGGTCATTAAATTTTGGTGCCTCAATGTAAAATGGGTCTGGTTTTACTAAATTTGAAAGCTACTGTTTGCATTTACAAAATGATTAGGAACTGGTTATGATTATTATTAGAGTCTAAACTACAATACCTTGGGTATACGTGATATGAAAATTTGTGTTCATTCCCCAGGGTTCCATTCCCTTCTCCAGGATTATAACCAGAGTGTAACCTTATGGGTTACTGCTATGATTGATAGCTAACAGCTTCCTAAATATCCCTCTGGAGATTCCCAGCTTATTAATGACTATCATTGGCACATGAAAGAATGAGGGGTCTTTGTGGCATTTAAAAAAATTTGAAATGGCTCCCCCAAAAGCATAAATCCAAATTGTATTATTTTAAATTATGTTATATCTAATCATTAGCTCATGTTTACATAGTTTTTTGAGATTTTTAAGAAGGCTTTCTTTCTCCCCAGAACAACTCTGTGAGGTAGGGAGTATAAGTATTATTTATTTTACGGATAGAGAAAATGAGGCCTAGCCTGTCCAAGGTCTTGCAGTTAATGATGACCATTTCTCTTTCTGAAGCCAGGTATTTCCAGATTCTACAACTAACCTGCTATCTACTTTTTTCCCTGCCCCTACCTAATGCAGAACCTCTCCCATCAATAAGATAACAGTCTCAGTAAAGACAGTGATGTAAAGATGTGTGGATACTGGCTCTCTAAAAACAGTGCCAAGTATTTCCTTATTTGTCTAATAACAAGTATATGAGAGGAAAACAACAAAGAGAAAGAATTTCCTTTGACTTCCCATATTCACAGAAAAACTCCTAGAAAAACACTCTCATAAGGAGTGTGCCTGGGCACTATCTAAATTCTAAACCCTATGGACAGATGTGTGGTTACTACTTATGTTCAAATCAATTTGTTTTGTCATAGCACCTTTCTGCTGAAAAACTCTGGTTAGTTCAGGTGGTTAGAATTTTGCCCTAGTGATGCCAATAATGTGGGGTTATCTCTGTTCATGTCATACATTTTGGAGACCAGGAGGCAGGAGAGTATAGTGAGAAGCAATGTGTTATGGGAGAAAGAGTTCTAGAATGTAAATGAGGAGACCCAGCTTTTAGTCATAGCTCTGTCTCTAACGAGGTACATGACTCTGGGTACATCACTGACTCTTTTGGGACCTCAGTTTCTGTAGTTGTAATACAAAGGAGTTGGGATGGGTAGTTTCTTAGTTCTAAAATCATGTATGGGTGCATAGTATCACATATGTGAATGTTAAGGAAGTCAGGATTGTAGGCTCTTTTTCCTTACAAGAGAGTAATTGGTCTCCCTGCTTCCACTCTCTCCCCTTCAAAATTAATCCTTAACATTGCTGCCAAAATAACCTCAGAAGGCACAGCTCTCACTGGGTCATCTTCCTTCAACAAAATCTTCAGCATTTTTAGGATAAAATACTAATTCTTCAGCCTTGCATGTAAGGTAAGCCTTATGTTATGCTACTACCCTTTACATATTCTAAATTCCAGTTACATTTGCCCCAAATTTGCCATTCAGTCTCCCTTGCCCATTCATTCATGTAAACTATATTTCAGGTCTGCAATATATTGTTTCTTCATCTCTGCCTTTAGGATGGAATGAAGGAAACAAACACTGATTAAGCTCCTACCATATGCTAGGCACTATGCTAAGTGCTTTACAAATGTTATCTCATTTGATGCCTTACAACAACCCTGGGATGTAAGTGCTCTCATTATCCCCACTTTATAGTTGAGTAAACTGAGGCAGACAGAGGTTAAGTGACTTAGCCAGGGTTATGCAGCTAGTAAGTATCTGGGGCTAAATTTGATTTCAGATCTTCCTGAGTCCAGGACTAGCTGCCCCCTTTAAATTACAAATCAAGCCATTAATTAATTATTTTACTCATTCATTCCTCATTTGCTCATTGAACAAACATATAATTAGGCACCCATTATGAGCCAGGTACTATTTTGGGGGTAGATTGAGGGTATGTTTTAGGAATATCAAACAAAAGGAAAAAAAATTCTGTCCTTAAGGAGCTGACATTCTGATGGGGGTGGGAGTGGGGTTTGCACCACAGATAAATAAATATAAAATTATATGAAGTCAGTGGGTGAGGGTTGGATCCTAACAAGTGGGAGAATCCATAAAGGCCTCATGTAAGAAGTTTTGTTTAAGGTAAGTCGTGAAGTAAGCAAGTGGTTTTTAAGAGGTGGTAGTAAGGATATGGCATTCTACACATGGGGAAGAGGCAGCATGAATGCACAGAGATAGGGGAGAGAGTGCTGTTTGGGAAACTGAGGAGAGGTCAGTTGGGTTGCCAAGAAGGACCAGTAGTGTCCTTTAATTTTCTTTAATCAATGAAAGATAGGCCAGAGTCATATATCGAAGACGTTTAAATGTCAAACAAAAGAGCTTGCATTTTATCTAGAGGTAATAGGGATCCTCTGAAGCTTCTGGAGCAAAGAAGTGAACTTATCAGTCAGTCAATAAGCATTTATTAAGTGCCTACTATGTGCGAGGGCCTGTTCTACATACTGGGAATACAAAAGAGGTAAAAGACAGTCTCTGCTCTCAAGGGGGCAATCTATGAGAAACAATGCATAAACAAGTATGTATTAATGAGCTATATATGGGAAAAATAGAAAATCATTTTTAAAAGGGAAGACATTAGAATAGAAATGGGTTGGGAAATACTTCCTGTAGAAGACAGAATTTTAGTTGGTACTTGAAGGAAGCCAGGGAATGGATTCGGAGATGAAGAGGTAAAGAATTCCAGGCAGGGGGGGGGGGAAGGGGGGGAAGGGGAGTCTGCCAGGAAAATAAGTGCCAAGAGATGGAATGTCTTGTTTGTGGAACAGTCAGTATGCCAATGTCACCAGCCTGAAAAGGTAGGATGAGGGTCTCCAGACTGAAGAATACATGGTGGGAAGGAGGGTTTAAGAAGACTGGAAAGAATTATGTTCTTGCTTCAAAAATGCCATTTTGGCCTCTGTATGTGGGATGGAACAGACAGGAGAGAATAAAAGTAGGAAGACTAATCGGGAGTCTACCGCAATAATAAATCAAGCAATCAACAAGTATTTATCATGCCCCTTCTATGTGCTAGGCACTAACGATACAAAGAATGATATAATCCCTACTAACAAAGAGCTTTCATTTTAACAAGTGAGATGTATATATGAAAATATACAAATAACATAAAATTAATATAAATATATATATAAAGATGTAAATACTAAGGTAATTTGAGACAGAGGGCATTAGTAGCATGGGGGTGGCACTGGGGAGGTATACTAAGACCTTGAGACAAAGACATCAATTAGGAGGCTGTCACAGCAGCCTAGGTGAGAGGAGACCAATCAGGGCATGAACTATGGTGACAGCTGTGTGAGTAGAGGGGAGATGTTAGATGTGAGAAATATTGTGAAGGTAGAGATGGCAAGACTTGGCAACTGACTATTTGTGGGGTAAGGCTACAAACCCAGAACCAAGAAGGATGGTATGCCTTCAATAAAATCATAAAGTTTAGAAAAGGGGAGGGAGGGTCTTTTGGTGGGACAAAGACAATGAATTCAGTTTTGTACATGTTGAGTCTGAGATGTTTATGGCATATCCAGTTTAAAATGTCCAGTGGGCAATTAGTGATGCAGGGCTGAAGCTTAGAGGAGAGGTGAGAGATGGAGAGAAGGGGATATAGGTGAGAGATATTGTGAATGCAGAATCAATAACACTTGCCAACTGAGGTTTCAAACATGAATGAAGTGTTCCTTGATTCCTTCCAGTTTAAAAAGTCCTTTCCTTCCTCAATTTTTCCTAAAGCATTCTGTCTGATCATATTTTTCCAACCATCATTACCCCTCTTGTTTTCCTATATGTATGCATTTTCTATACCACTGATAGAATATTATTTCCTTGAGTGCAGCCTGAATTTCTTCATCTGTAAAAAGGGATTAACTTAAAAGACCACTAAGCCCCTTTCCCATTTTATTCTATGATCCTATGATTATTTAGGTGTGTGTATATATGCATGCATGCATGTATATATGTATGTATGTGTGTGTGTGTGTTCCTGCTATGGAAAGGCAGAATGATATAATGCATAGAGCGACTGATGTGGATTCAAATCTCACCTAATGTATGGGCAAGTCACTTAAACTCTGAGTCTCAGCCAACTCCCTAAGTCTTATTAACTTATAAAAGGGGTTGTGATCTAAGGTGAGAGACTGAGGTCCCATGTCCACACAATCACAGATGACCAAAGTATTGCCATATCAATGTGTCACTAGCACAGTGTACACACAGTAGGTCCTCAGAGAATATTTGTTGAATGACTGACTAAAGTACCCTGGATTAAAGTATCCAGGAAAGTGTGATCACTGGAAACCCAGGTTTCTCCCAGCTCCCAATTCAGCCCAGGGGTCCCTGAGATCTGGGGGTGGAGGTAGGTATGTATGTAGGGGATGACAGAAGTGAAGCTGAAGGAAATAATGGAAAAACGCAGGGTCATGGTCAGGGTACAGTTTAAAACATTTACAAACTAGATCAGGGGGTGCAGCTAGGTGGCGCAGGGAATAGAGCACCGACCCTGGAGTCAGGAGGACCTGAGTTCAAACATGGCCTCAGACACTTGATACTTACTGCTATGTGACCTTGGGCAAGTCACTTAACCCCTGCTTTGCCCCCTCCAAAAAGACAAAACAAAAAAATCCCCCCAAGCCACAACAAACTAGGCCAGGACCTGAAGCATTTGTGCCAGTCAATGGATGGAGTAGGAATTAGAGCATGGAGACAACAAGGAGGCTAAACACACAGAAGAAGGAACCAAACTGAAGAATCTCAAAATGAGACCAAGGATTAAGGAAATGGAGGGTAAATCAAACAAGTGGGAGCAAACTGACACGGTCAAGGTGTGACATAGCGGTGAGTCATTTTGTGTGGTTGTTTTGGCATCTCGGCCACACTGCACACGTCTCTTTCTTCTTTTTTCCTCTCCCTTTGTTTTCCTTCCCTTCCCTACTCCCCACCCCCTATTCTCTTTCCTCCCTCTCTCCCTCCTTCCTTCTCTGATGCGAGTTCCAGGTGGCTCATTATATTGGTGTCAGACATAGTGGTGGCAAGGCCCCCTGCAGCTCGGAACTCCTGAACTCAAGTGATCGGCCTCAGCTTCCCCAATAGCAGGGACCACAGGCATGTGCTACCATGCTCAGCACACAAACGTTTCTTAAATGAATAATATTGTCAAGTGTTAGGATCCCATATTGCCCAGTGAAAAATGGTTTCTTAGCCCCAACTGATAAATGGTCAAAGGATACGAACAGGCAGCTTTCAGAGGAAGAAATTAAAGGTATCTCTAGTCATACAAAAAAAAATGCTCTAAACCACTGTTGATTAGAGAAATGCAAATGAAAACAACTCAAGTACCACCTCATACCTATCCGATTGGCTAATATGACAAAACAGAAAATCATAAATGTTGGAGAAGATGTGGAAAAGTTGGAACACTAAGGCACTGCTGACAGACTTGTGAACTGATCCAACCATCCTGGAGAGCAATTTGGAACTGTGCCCAAAGGGCTTTATAAAACTGTGTATACCCCTTGATCCAGCAATACTAGATCTATATCTCAAAGAGATCAAAAGAAAGGGAAAAGGACCCACATGTACAAAAAATATATAGCAGCTCTTTTTGTGGTAGCCAAGAACTGGAAATTGAGGAGATGCCCATGAACTGGGGAATGGCTGAACAAGTTGTGTAATGTAATGTGTAATGTAATGGAATACTATTGTGCTATAAGAAATGATGAGAAGACTTCAGAAAAACCTGGAAAGACTTACATGAACTGATCTGAGTGAGGGGAGCAGAACCAGGAGACAGTTACAGCCACATTGTGTGATGACTACCTTTGATAGACTTGGCTCTTCTCAGCAATGCAAGGGTCTAAAACACCTCCATAAGGCTCATGATGGAAAATCCAATCCACATCCAGAGAAAGAATTAAGGAGTTTGAATGTAGATCAAAGCATACTATTTGCTCTCTTCTCTTTTTTGTTTTGTTTCTTCTTTCTCGTGGTTTATTCCATTGGTTATAATTCTTCTTTGCAATATAACTATTGTGAAAATGTTTAATGTGAATGTATATGTAGAGCTTGTATCAGATTGCATGCTTTGGGAGGGAAAGGAGGGGGAGAAAATTTGGAACTCAAAGGCTTGTGGAACTGAATGTTGTAAACTAAAAATAAATAAATAAAAAATAAATAAAAAACACTAAAATAAAAGTATGTGTAAAAAAATGGTTTCTTAGCCATAGGGACTATGATACTTTTTCTCTAATTTCTATCTAATCAAGGTTATGAAACAGTGTGGGTCAGAGACTGTAGAGGTCTTAGATTATGACTATCACTGGAGGTGAGGGCGGGGAAAACAATCTAGGGCATTCATCCCAGTAATGGTGGATTGGCAGTGTCAATTCTGTATAGGAACGTATACTGCCAAACCAGCTGAGAGTGTGCTTCCTGGTTCTTTGTATTACCTCCACTAAAACCAGAACCAATCCTGGAAGTTTATACTGGGGGATTAAGTTGTCTTGTTAGTGGGGCAACATGGTATATAGAGTAAAGAGTGGTGGACTTGGAGCCAGGAGACCTGGGTTTGAACCCTAATTCTGATACTATTAGACTTTGTCAAGTCATTTAACCTCTATGAACCTCAAATTCTTTAGCTGTAAAATAGGGACAATAATACTTGTGCTACCTGTTTCATAGAGTTGTTGAAAAGAAATGAAGTTGTGAGTCTTACAGAACTATGCATGTACGTGTGTGTGTTGGTATCAAGAATTTACTATGTTTTAAGTTCTGTGTGACTAGCACTGAGGAAGATGGAAGTTGAGAGAATTAGAGAATATAGGACATTACTCCTGCCCTTTAAGGCATTTACATTCTAGTCAATTTTAGATACTTCTGTTTCTATTCTGTGCAAGAAAAAATCAAATCAAAGATAAAACAGAACAATGCTCACACTTCTCTGCAACTCTTTACTCAAGAAACTTGGACATGTCACACAACCTCTCTCTGAGCCTCACGTCCCTATAAAATAAGAGCTTTGGACTAGAAGTTCCTTCTAGCTCTAAGTTCAACTAGTAACAACAAACAACAAACATTTATTAAGTACTATCTATCTATCTATCTATATCTCCCAGGCACTATGCTACCATTAGAGGTATCCATTAATCATTAAAATATCTTTGTTTTAGAAAATGGGCAAAACTTTCCCCAAGTGTGAGATACCCAGTGATTTAAGGGGAAATTACATGCCTTTGCACTGGAAACCCCCTCCAGATGTTTCTGCCTTACTGGGTCTGCAGAGAACTGGGATGTTACACAGGCTAATCTTACCTGAATATCTAATCTAAGTCTCCAGTTAGTTGGCATATCCTAAGAAAATAAGACAGAAGGAAAGCTGATGCTATACTTTTTTTTTTGGGGGGGGGGACTTATCATGATGTCCTGTAGGTTGCAGAGAACATAAAAGAAGTGAAGAAGGGGTCCACTGATATTGTAGGACTTTCTGGCCAGCATGGGTCCTGAAGCTCTATCCTTCCTAGGTGATTGAGTCAAACAGTGTTAAGTGACTTGCCCAGGGTTACCCAGCTAGTAAGTGACTGAGGCGAGATTTAAACTTGGAAAATAAATCTTCCTAACTCCAGATCCATCACTCTATCCACCATGCCACCTAAATGCCACGTGTTAGGGAAAAAGAGACACAAAACCAAAACTAGCCTCATCAAAGAACTGTGGCATTTTTTCCTCCTGAGGTGCTGTGTATGGATTTCTGAACATGGTGCTCATAGCCAGAAAGCTCTCAGAGAGATGAGGCTGTGATGCTGTATCTCTGAGAATAAGATACTGTCCCAGTCTAAAGGCAAGCCAGTGCCCATGGTCCTTAACAGTCAGGTACTCTAAAAATGCAGGCTGGCTCCCCAAAATGAGGCTAGTGTACTAACATGTACAAAAAAACATCTGATAGAACAGACTTAAAAACAATCCTATCCATTAAATATTTGGTGGTGTCAAAGCTTTTGCACTCATTGGTAATACTCCTGTGCTGTTAAAGAGAGTGCATATAGCCTCCGTAAGTTAATGGCCAGTTACACCATAGTCTTCTAATTTCTATAGGATTCTAGTGGTCCTGTGTTATCCTCCATCAACTCCTCATATCTGCAGTTATTTTTGTGGTCCAGAATTACTCTTTGCTCCACTGTCTTATTGTGTTCCTAGAATCTCGGAGAGTGCATATCAAGAGGTGGAAAACGAAAACACAAAGTTGAGACAGTGCTTCCCTTTATGGTCTCCAGGACAGATCTGCTTAGTTTCACATCTCCTGGTCAATAGTCACAAGTCAACACAGGTTTTATTTTAGCAGCTCAGTTGTAGTTCAGTGGGCAGCTGTCCTTACTGTACACAATCACTCCCTCTTTTCAGGAGGTTATAACTCAACCATCAAAATACCAAAATATGCTCCAGTCTGAAACTTGGTGTTCAGAATCCTAAGCCCCAGAAAGACTGTGGTTTAATTCCAAATTTAAGAAAATATTGAGTGTTTTAGGTTATTTATTTACTGTATTTGACTGTGTTTGAAGAGCTGTTTAAGCTTTCCATAGGAAACCAGGCTTAAAGAAGGCATTCCAAGGTTTGTATCTTCCCTTTTGGTAATTTCCTTAGAACTTCAACATATCACTGAATGGATCAGAGGGAGAGGAGATAGAAAGGAAGGAGAAAGGAGTGGCATGGGGGAGCAGGAAAGAAGAGGAGGAGAAGAAAAAAGAAGAACAAAAAGAACAAGAAGAAGAAGAGGAAAAGGGCAAGGTGAAAGGGAAGGTAGAGGAGGAAGAAAGAAAGAGATAAGAGTCTTTGTTTTATTTTTTTTTAATGAATACAGATGTTTTGACCACTTGGATCACCATCAGTGTTAAAAAATATTGGTGTATTGTAATGTAACAAAACAAATGTGTTAACTTCTTTGTTTTGTTCTTTTCAATGATGTTCAGAAAGGATTAATGAGTTCTTGTTTTTGCCCTTGTATAATTCAAAAACCCCATTTCAACTTAAATAAATTAAATAAGTAATTAGTCCATAATATGGTCTAATCACCTCTGGTATTTTGAAGCAAACAAACAAAAAAAAAAACACCAAAATGGCTGCTGCACATTTGCACTTAATTACTTCCATACAAAATAGCCTCATGGCTTTTACTACAGGTGACATAAATTTTAAATCTGAAACTCATTTTCTAAAAAGAAAGCCTGCACTACAGTGTTGTGTGGATTTCTTTGATGAAAGTTTTGTACTTTTCTTTCTTGGTTTCCTTTGGAAAATATAAAACCACATTCTAGATATTTTTTTTAAAAAAGCTGACAAAGAACATTATTTGTAAACACTCTGGAGATTAGGATGCTACACAAGCCCAGTAGTTGGGCTGCAATAATGCCAGTGCAGTTTCTAGAATTTTTGCAAAGTCCCATGCTTTGCTTTGCCAGCACAGAAACAGCCGTTGTTTGCATATGTGTCTGTCTGGAAATTTGTCTCAGTGAACAGGTCAGCCCTAAAGAAATTCTTCCAGTTGAACATACCCAATAGAGCAGAAAATCTTGCCTTGTCTCTAAGGTAAAGGAAAAAAGGACTTTTAACAACTGCTTAATTGTGAGTACTAGCCTTAAAGGAACTTTCTTGGCTTGGATTCCTACCACCCTTCCCCATGGATGCTAAACAAGTCAAACATATGCCAAGGAACTGATCATGCAAACCATTATCTCCTATGTGAACTCTAGTCTCTCTTCCTATTTAATTTCTGAAATTGCCCCTATCTTGTGGCATGTGCTGTATGTGGAGGGCCTATCGCTCTGAATGAATTAGTGCTGCAGTAACAAACTAAAACCCATTCGAAATGGTTAATAATGAGATTAATACAAGCTTACTGTCCTTCTTGTGGGTAATGCAGTGCCATTTCCTGTTCTATATAAATAGGTATAAAGGATTACAAACCTGAAGGTCTGTTTGCCCTGTGGCTGAGAGGTGTCAACAATTTATTTGATTCTAATTTTGCACAGCACAACAGACTTTTATGTCCATGCTAGCCAATGCACACAATGACGTTCGCCATTGATGTACATTATGATAAGTTCTGACTTACATAAGCACATATAGATGTACTCCCAAGACTAGTGTCTCATGGGCATCAGCGCATCTGGAACTCAGGGCCAGTTCTTTTGGGGCTTGAACTCTAGAGACATCCCCTTGAGTTTCCTGAGTCACCCAAACACTGTGATGATGGGCACTATGGAAGTGCAGCGTTCCCCAACCCTCTGTAAAAGGCAGTCACGTATTTAATTCCGAGGGAGACTGATTAATTAGCATGAGACAAAGGTTTATTATTGGGAATAATGGAACTAAGAACAGAGTTTGAAGTGAAGCTGAAGAAAGAGGGTTTTAGACTGAATACAAATAAAAATCTCAGGCGGTAACAACAGTTGGGTTTTCACATTGCCCCCCAGGGGAAGCCGTGGAAGTTTTAGTACTCAGGGCATCTTAAAGTCAGTACAGGCAAAACACTAGTGGGGTATGCTGAAATAAAACATGCGCGGCACCGTCTGCGAATTAATGTTTACTTTCAATATAATTATAAGTGAAGCAACAGAGTGATGGGAATTTTTCGTACACACACGAAAGCCATGGCTACTCTGTTTCCACATCAACCATATGCTGCACATATTGCTTGGTGGGGATGTGTGTCACCACTGCCCTCTAGTGGGTGAAATGTTAGACCTCTCTGATCAGAATGATCTAACAGGCTCTCGTGGCTTGGGCTAGATCAATCCTTAATAACCTAGGGAAGGAAGAAAATAACCATGTTGACGCATTTCCCCATCGAATCGTAAAACTGAAGGGCATTAAAAAAAACCCAGAGTGAAACTCTGTAATTAAGGCTGCCATTTAATGTTTCTTCGCACACGGTATTCATTTCTATGTATCCCTGCCAAAGACCCATTGTGTAATGTTGTCCTCATATGACATTAAAAATACCAGTCCCCTGGAAATTTTAAGAAAGAAACCTCTCTGGCTTGAAATATACTAACTTTTCTTTTGAAAATAAAAATTAATAAAGTCTCAGGAAATTAACCAATACATAAATAATGGCAAGAAGAAACATGAAAGTCAGTAACACCCTTTAAATCAGGGCAAATATAGGAGTTCCCAATACAGTATGTCAGGAAAGAATGGATAGAATTTAGTATTGTATTTATGGACCTGAGGCAGAAAAAACAAAATCCTCTTTGTTATACGGTGAGATTATTCCCGAGATGAGACATCTAAATATTAGTATGATGGGGGCACAATGCCTCTGAAAAGAGGAGAAATAAAACCCATAGATCAGAGGGAATGATTTTTTTTATGGAAAAAAAAAGCAGCAGGATAATGAACCTAGATACAAATTGCTTGTGTGGGTGTGTCTTCACTACGGCCAAATTTAGGTTACTCTTGCATACTTGGATCTTGTACTGTGTCCCTTCCACCAAAAAAAAAAAAATTGGGCCTGGACTTTTGCTAGAACTATGCCACTTAAGTCTTCTGGCAAATCTGACAATTTGGATAATACCATTTTGGTTAAAACCAATTTTCTTATAGAATTCAATTAAAATCCATGCAATAAAGATTTAACAAGTGCCTACTACATAAGACTTATCAATCCACTTGAAATAACTAGATTCTTCGAAATCCAATTTAAATTTCAACCTCTGCAAAGAAAGTAATCCTACTAAAAGGCATGGAAGCAGCAATCAGACAACCTAAAGAGTTGCCAAAATACCTGGAGAGTTCAGGTAGTATAAATACAATTGGAAAGAGAAGAAAATGCTCACCATATATAATGGACTTAATGGGCCAATGTTACAGTATTGTGTAAGAAACTAATAGGGTAAATGGGAAATAACCTGAGTTGATCTTTAAATTCTTGGCTACTGAAACCTAGTGATGGTGCGTAATTAATGGTTACTGCACCCCAAACATGGCATGGGACATAGTATTTTCTTACTGGATGCCACTTCTCCAGAAAATATTGCCTTGGAAAGCAATAATGGTTTAGAAATTAAGGAGATACCAGAGGACATCTTTCCTACCAACTTGGAAAAAGTACCATATCAACTTGATATGTGATGAAATAAAAGCAACACGCTATCTTCTGTTATCTGGGTAATACCTAAGAAATTCTGTATCAAATATCTTGAAAGCTGTACTTTCATCTTAACTAGATTTACAGTACAGTGATTAGCATCTCTATAGATAGATGTCTGGAACACACAACAAGAGTTGGAGGAAAACAATATGGGCCCCAGAGAAGAAATAAAGCCAATTTTCTACTTAGTACCACGGACAGAGCTGTCAGCAAGAAGAAACATCTTTGGTGTTATCCTTGGTGTTAAAGGAATAATGAACATACAAAAAATCAATGTTGCATTTTAAAGATGCTTTTTATCCTCTTTATGACTGACAGTCAGGTTAGTTCTGTGCCCCACTGCCTACCCACAGGGCAGTCACTGGTGCTGAACAGGGTCAGCTTTCAACAAAGAAGCATCTTGCCCACCTGAGCACATGAAGAACGGAGAGGTTGATATAGGAGGAGGATGTCTCCTTGACCTTTCTCTGTCTCTTCTCTGGTCTTTGAAAAAAAAAGCAAGAACCACAACACAGCACTCTCAGGGATAATACCAAGACTTCCATAACAAGATGAGCAACCATGTATTTGAAACTCAGAGTCTCACTGACATGATGATTGCACTGGGCCAGAACTGGAGAAGGAGAGCAATTACAGGCAACCTTTAAAGGAAGCCAAGGGCCTATCTTCCATCTTCTGTCATAGTCTGTCACAAATCAGACTCTCTCCTTTCCCTCAGTTTTCTCCTACGATAGGCTGGAGACCTCTTGGTTGAACTATCCTTTCTTTATGTGCAGCTGTACAACATTCCCTCAGAAATTAGTATTATTGCTCTCACACCTCAGTACTAAGGGGCCTGTTGTAACTGCCTTTTCTTCTTCCTGCCCTGATGAGCACTGATGTCAAGTGACAGTGTTGAGAATGAGGTTCCTGTCATCCTTTACTTGGCCTTTAATTGTACCATTCCTTCAGTAAAATGTGTGTATGTGTATTTATACACACATATCCATCCATATATAAGTATATGTTATATATGGATGCATGAATTTATATTTGGTTTGAGAAGCAAAAAATTTTCATTCATTTTTAAAAGGAACTCTACTGCTAGGGTCTCTTTTTGGAATATCTCAGCTGTAATTTTAACTGGTTTACAGTATTTTCCTTCAACATTTTGTTTCCTGGTTGTTATTTAGAGGTAGAAAAGTCTAGTGAAGCACGTGGTAAGCTGGAGTCAAGGTGCTGGGTACCTAGCATTTTTCTGGTGTACCATACATACACACAGCATGGTGAAATCTTTACTTAAGTCCTAGCAAGACAAGATAAGCTCTGTCTGCCCAGCAGCATTTCAGAGGCATTAAGGGTAAGAGAGAAGGTAAGTAATTCACCATGCGTCCCCATTTCTGTAATGGGGAAGGACGTCTTGATACATTTACAACACTCCTCTGGGGATATTTCATCAGTTATACCTAAACTCTAATGGACAATAATTGATTTGAACTTTCCACTTAGCACAGAGCTGTAAACAGCTTCACTCCAGACTGCAGCAATGAGCCGACGTTTTGTAAAGTGGAGAAAGATTCAAAAAATTTTGGTACTGGGTCATGATGCAACCTAACAGTTTTTGTATCAAGTGAAGAAACAGTTTGTCCTCATGATTTTAATAGCTGGACTAATAGAGTTTCAAGCTTGCTTGTAGGTGTAGGTTATAGCTATAAGGCATTCTATTTTCACCCCCAACTCTTATGGGGGGTTTATAGCCTAGCCATAAAAATGCAGTCCTGATTCAGACTTACATCAGAACACACTCAAAAGCAGAAACTTCCTGAATGCTAATTGTCTGGTGAGCAGAAAAGGTGCCATTTAAGTTATAATCAGGGTTTGACTTTCTAAAACAAAACAAAACAAAAAAAACCCCTCTTTGGTAATCACATTTTTTCCCCTGATGCATCTCATTTGGTTGTGTCCTCACTTTGTCCCTCCTTTCCCCTTTATTTCCACTTAAATCTCTGGCTAGTCTTCTACAGAATTAATACGAAAGAAGACAAAGCTTTGACTACCCACAAGTGATTTGACTACATTGTGTCTCACCTCCCAGTGGTGCTACACACCTTTCCAAATGTGTTGGGCATCAGAAATTAATGAAGTCTAAGGAAATCTTTATTTTATCTAAATCAGTTCTCTCTCCCTCAGGCATTACAGCAGGGTAAGAAGGGGATGGAAATGGGAAACTGACATTTTATTTATACCACTATATTACTGCACATGCACAGTTATGCTTCCTCATCCCACATTCCTGAAGATTTGTCACAGTGGGATTCAGAGTACACTTGGCAGCTGATTCAAGATGACAAACTGTAAAGGTTCTTTTTGGAACTGTTGCTACAGCATCACTAATGTCAAAGATCAGCAAACTTAGTGGCCTCTGAGTGGGATCTGACACAATAACCTGCTACAACTTGAATAAGCCATTTTAATCTGTCATGTCAAGACGACAAGGTAAGAAGTCAAGTTTTGTGAATATGTCTCTTCCCAAAGCATGGCCAAAAACTTGTTTACCAACCTTTTGGTGGTTTGACATGGAATGTGTATTTTCTGGTAATCCAGCTAATGGAAATGGAATAAAAAAGATATTTCACTGCTTGAATTTTTTTAATATAAAATCTTGCCCTTCTTTTGGAAATCTCTATGAGAACTTCATAAGATTAGAAATTTTATAAAAAATTAGTCCAGATTTTAAAATGAATAAACAGAAGCCACCTAACTAGATACTTTTGGCTTGAGGTTTTCTAAGCTTGGAACTAAAGACAAGAAGTGTAGTAGATGCTGGATAGTATGCCACCTGGAGAACACTGGGAAAGGTGCTTAAAACTATGAATTCCAGTTTCTCTGTCATAAAATGGGTAAAATGTTATTTGTCCTTCCTCATCTCCCCAAAATGCAAAGAGATGAGTGCATTGAACCCATATGGAAAGAAGTATATTTTTAAAAAATCCTTTCACTTAGGTGTATGAAGCTAGTAGCCCTATTTAATTATCCATCCTCCTATTTTGGAAGATGTTTCTTCAATTCAATAAATATTTATTGAGAATCTAGGATGAGCAAGGCACTTTGTGTGGCACTACCAAAGATACAAAGATCAAAAGATCAGTGAGAAAGAGTCCCTGCCTGCCCTCAAGGAGCTCATTCTGTGGCTAACTGCAAAAAATTCTGGTATCTCCTCTTTAAATCAGATTTTGTTCCTTTAGATTTGGTTTTATTAATATGTATTTTTTAGCCTAGCTTTATATTTGAGTCACCAAGACAATCTTTCTAACACTGCCTCCAATCACTAAGTATTCACACAATGGTACCCAGTGGTTCCAAATGATTTTCTTAATAATCAACAATTTAACAATTTACTTAGTAAGTGTGGTATTTGCTTTGCAGACCATAGCAACTCCTATGATTTCATCTCAGCACTAATATTCAGTCTCAGCAAGTACTGAAATCTATTTTAAAAACAAAGGAAGAAAAATCTAAAAAGAAATTGGGAAACTAAAATCACCCAATGTTTTATGCCAGCATTGGGGTTCAGAATTCAACAGTTAAGAAGAATGTGAAGAGCTTGGATAGGTTTCAGATGAGAGGTATAAGTACTGGTAAACAATAGCTCAGAAGAAAAGTCAAAGGAACTGAAAATTGTTTTTAACCAAGAGAAGACTGAAAGAGAACTTAAATAATAATTTTCAAGGTACTTTTTCCTAAGCCTCTACATTTAGATTAAAAAAAAAATGATACAGTCTGATCAGCTCATCTTTTTAGTCAATTAATTCCCTATTACTTATAGAAGCTCTTATCCTGTAGTTCATGAGCTTTTTTTTTCTTCTAAATATCTGGTGGCTGTATTTAAGTATAATTGGTTTCCTCTGTAATCCTATGCACTTTGTTTTATGCATTTGAAAACATTATTCAAAGAAGTACATGGGCTTCACTAGAATACCAGCGGTACCCCTGATATGAAGAGAAATTAAGAACCCCTGCTCCTCTGGCATAGTTCTCCACTGCCTGGTTCCTTTCTACATCATGTAGCATCCATTACTCCCAAACTTCCAGTGTGAACATCTACACCTCAGAAATCAGAAAACACTAAAATCAGAGCTTGATTTGTTGTTTTGTTGACTATCTAGACTTAAAATAGTGACAGAGAAAATGTTCATAATTCAGATTACATTAAAAGTGTGTTTTGCATACTTTTAGGGGGAATAACCAGTTGTTAAATATTTATCAATAGACCACTGCCCCCACTCTAAAGTTCAGCCATACCAGTTCACTTATCATTCTTGACATATAATTCTAACTACAAGCCTTTCTTTGCACTGTCTAAACATCATTCCCAAAATGCTCTCTCCACCTCTTGGAATTTATTTCCCTTCAAGAAGCATTTCAGATGGCATATTAGGTAGGAGGGTTTTTTCTGGTTTCTCAGCTTCTTGTGACTTCCCATACAAAGTTATTTTCTGTCTTCTTGGAATTTGTGCTGGATATAATTATATATGCATATATTGTCTCCTTTGTGAAGATGTAAGTTCCCTGAAGGCAAGGGCTATTTCATCTTGTATCCCCAATGCTTGGCACTTTGTCAGGGTTTAATGATTTCTTGGTGATTGATTGATTGCACCAAGCATATAGAGACTGGGACTCAGATGTGTTATGACTACATTGCAGACAGAACAGGAAGTAATGGACTTACATAAGAAGCACGAGATACCTGAGTTAGAGAGAAGACCTTTCTGATGGTGTTTAAGGAAATGTTTCATTGAAAGAGGTTGTGCAAACCTCTTTTCCTAGGTCTTCCAGAAATAGGACAAGTTCCTTCTGTCTGTAGTGGCTTAGAGATTTTTATTGTTGCTCAGTTGTTTCAGTCACGTCTGACTCTTCATGACCCCATTTGTAGTTTTCTTAGCAAAGAGCCAGGAGTGGTTTGCCATTTCCTTCTCCAGCTCATTTTGCAGGAGAGGAAACTGAGGCAAACAGGATTAAGTGACTTGCCCAGGGTCACACAGCCAGTGAGTATCTAGATTTCAGATTTAAATTCAGAAATATGACTTTTCCTGACTCCAGGCCCAGCACTCTATCCACTGAGCCATCTAGCTGCCCCAGCTTAGGGATAATACTGTAAGAATGAAGGAGAATAGCCTATATGAACTCTTATGGTCACTTTCAATCTTTGGTGTCTCTATAAGGTAGACACTTTACATAAGAATTACAGAATCTTTGTATGTCCAACAACAGAGGCATGGCTAAACACATTTTTATGCATTAATACAAAAGAATATTATAATGCAATTAAGACCAACATGTAAGAAGACTACAAAGAAATTTGGAAAGATTTTTATGAAATAATGCAAAATAATAAAAGCAGAACCAGTAGAATGGACTACATACTAAGTATCATCATATAAAGAATGAAGGAGAATGTACCGATCAAAAAATACAGATGATGACTTAAAAGGAATGACCAAAAAGTATTATACTTTGTGCACTGAAATTATTAACTGTATTAAATATAAAGTTATGAAAAACATATAGTTGATTTTATTTATGTTCCATGTTAAGCTTTTAATAAGACATGAAAATTTCAAAAAGAATTGTAGGGTTTATCTTGAAGTACTTTTACATAAAGCACATAGCCTCTTATATAGTAATTTGGCTATTATCAAAGGAATCCAGTGCCTTATACAGTGTTTGAACCTTTATTGATCATTCTTTACAACTGCATGGCAGGGGTCAAGGATATGAATCTAACACCTGCAAAACAAGTAAAATACTCTTTATTTTAAAACATCCCATTCACTGATTTTTTTTTTTTGCTTTGCAATAATATTCAGTCCTGTACACAGTCATGTTATAATTGTCATATAACAAACCTAAATTCAGGGGCACATCTTTCAAAACAATGTGTTATTCAATATCCTAAGACAAACATACAATTTGGGAGTGGAAGAGATGCATACACAGACAAGTAATCACAGATACAAAGCATAGTGAATTTCAGTGCCATGTACTTCCCACCCCAACTCATCTCACCGGGGAATGGAACGTAGGGCAGATCCAGTTCTTTTATGATAATTCACAAAGGGAGGCCATATAGATATGCATGCAAAATCTCCGTCCCCCCCTTTCTCCATTTATATGCCAGGATTTCAACTCTGCGACACTGAGTCCCTTCATTTAGCCAATTAGTCCTCCCAGCTTCATGTAATGCACGCCAAGAAGAAGGAGAAATAGAAGTGCTGACGTTCACGGCTTTGAAAGTTGCTATTCTAATGCCAGAGCTGCCTCTTGAGCAATTTCCAGAATGTATTAATATGGGAGCAAAGCTCTATTCCTAAAAGACATGAATCACATTATTCTAGGGAGCCCCCCTTCAACATGTCACAGTCACATAGTATTTTTTCCTCCCCGAGATCTTACAATTTTAGTTATTATGGATGGGCTCAAGTTTATGGTTCTTACTCAAGCAAAACCTAGCAGCTAAGCTTAGACAAGGGCTGGAGAATCAGGAACCACTTAAAAGTGTCTAGCAGAATAAAGTACAACATGCTCTCTAGATTTCAGTTATGGCCAAGGAATTTTATTTCTATATTTGGTAAAGAAAGTCACAAAACCAACAACTGGTTCAGAAGGTGAGAACGAAGGACTCAGTCTCAAGTGTCTTCAAGGTTTTTCATGTCAGAGGATCATAGAGCTGGAAGTGGAAAGTACCTTAGAGGACATCTAATCTAATCCTCCTCATTTTACATAGGAAGAAGACAAAGTCTAGAGGTTAAAATGAAAAGTGTATATAGGTAATAAGTGCCAGAGGCGGGATTAAAACTCAGGTCCCATGACTTTCAGCTCAGACCCTTTCCTCTATGGCATACTGTCCCCTCTGCCCCCCATGCCATCTTAATACAGGGATGTGCCAATTTAAGACAACTTAATATGGAAACACCTTCACTCAAATCCTAGCGAAGGCATAAATGGAGCATAATCCCCCACAGATCTGGAAAGGTTTTCAGTACAGATCTGATGATGGACTGGGTGTGCCCATCATCAGATAACTTCTAAGCTAAATTCTGAGAAGCTCATTACCAGAAGTTTGGTCACCAGGTAGTAAATATTTTTCATAAAGACCCTCTTAAATTATGAAGGGGTTGCAATTTGCATCACTGAAGGGTCTCTCCACACTGACAACACTATGGATCTTGTGTTCAAGCATTTTTCACCAACTAGGCCTGTGTTTAATCTGAATCTTTTTCATTCTACAGATGATTCACTGGACCCTGGAATCTTCTTTAAGGACTAAATACTGGTAAATATTTTTGGAACTACAAGGTTCATGAAATAAGTTTATTAATATATGTATATATACAGTTAAGTATATATATATATACACACACTTATGTATGTATGTGTATATACACATGGACACAAATACACACACATATGCATCCATACTTGCAAAATTTTAAGTGATCACTTGTAATTCTTGATCAGAACCCTTTTGCCTCTGGTTTTGGTTCCTGTGGTACTGTCAAAGATCAGCTGATTTTCTTTAGTTGTGCCTTCAGTAACCCCCCTCTGGCTTTTCTTCGCCTTGCCTTCTCCATACTGACATTCTCCAAGGCTCTATCTTAGATCTCCTATTCTCTTCCCTTTATAACAACATGTTTGAGTGGCTTATTCCCTCATATAATTTCTCCTATAAGTTGTAGGAAGATGACTTCCAAATCTTGTCCCTTTGCTTCTGACCTCTAGCACTATCTAGTGCCAAATCTTATGTTATATTCACAATATTTCCAATTAGATGTCTTGCCATCATCTCAAATTCCCACACAATGAAGAAAGATTTTTTTTTTCCCCAAACTTTGGCACTATTTAACTTCTAGCCTACCATGGGTCCTATCACCACTGCAAGTACCAAACCTTTTGAAAAACCTTCAGTATTCATCTGACTTTTGCTCCTGATACACCAATCAACTGTCAAATACAGTTGTTCTTATATGAAGAATATCATTCAAAGAAGCCCTATTTGTTTCCACAGTTAAATGCGTATTCAGTCCTTGGTCACAGTCCAAGTTGTATTCCAATATCTTTGCTGGTCTATGCCTTCCTCATGCTAAATCTTTTTGCATTGTAAGATTGGTAATATCAAAGGAAGAAGATCTCATAACCAATACTCAAATGTAGAGTTGAAGAAATTCCAAAAACACATAACTCCTGACTTTCACCCACTCCTTTGGTTGTTCAAAGGTTTTCTGATTTTGGTTTTGGTTTTAAAGTGCCAAAGTGGCTTTGGTTATAAAATGCCAAATTTATGCACCAAGAACTAGGGGACAGAGAAGTATCATAGTCTTGATTTATTTCTTGGTAATATATGTGTCTTGAGAGCATCAGCATGAATACACCAAAGAAATATGTCTCTCATGGGATCAACTATATAAAAAGACAGAACACATCATCAGCACAAAAATCATTATCCATCTAATTTCTCCCATTCTAGATGGCTCCGGTGAGCCCCTCGATCATTACTGACTAGGGTTAAGATAGACCTTAATGGATTAATTAAACCAAAGCACACTTGGAATGCTGACTGAAGAAGAGGAGAACCCTGATAAGGGCCAGGGCAACAATCATGTTCTCTTTATACGCCTACAGGCAGGACTTGCCTCTTTCATCCAATATATGTAAGTACAAATACACATCCCCAATATAAAGATTCTGTTTCAGTTGACTAGGGTATTCCCTTAGTACTCATCACATTGAATATACTGTACGTGTTTCTTCCAACACATTTTTTTGTCTTAAGATATTAATGGTGTAAAAACTCCTTCTCCATCTCCTCCCTCCACCCTCCACCCCCCCCCCCCCCCACTCCTTCACTCCTTTTTATTTAAGAATGTGAGTAGAGGTAAGGCAAGAGGCAAAGTACTCATTTATGTAATCAAGAATCAACCAAATGAGATGAGGAGGGGGGAGACTATTGTTTGAATGCCAGTGCAATTCAGAGAGAGGGCAGGGCCTTGTAATGTTCACAAAGAGCTGAAAAAAAGAAGTACCCAGAGCCATAAAGCCACCGGTGGCACACCCAAAGGCAGCTGTCGTAATGGAGACTTTCAGAACTGTTCATTTAAAGAGGATTTTGAAATTCAAATGTAAGAGTATAACAGGATAATCCAAAGGGCACAACTTAGGGTCTTTTTCCTTTTGTAAAAAGAAAAGGAAAAAAGAGGGGGGCATGCAGAACTCAGAAGTACTGTACTATCTTGGCAGCTTACTCTTACTCATGAACCAAATCAGCATATTTATGAAATGTCTCTAAAACTCATTTTCATGATGGGGGACCATCAGATTCTATGGCTTTAGCAAATTCCATAAACATGCTGGTATTCATTTGCACACACACACACACACACACACCCCATAACATCTCTCTCTTGACATGGTGAGATTAAAGTAGTCTGTCTCATTAAGATCAAGTCTAACTAATGAATCAAGAAAAACAAGTATTAAGCTAGAGCGAGGGGCTCAGCAGACCAGATTTCCACTAAATAAGAGAGACACTCTTAATGAGACCAGAAAGAATGAATTGGGTGAGAATTATGCTCCTATTGGAAAGCCCAAACCAGGAGAGGCACTTCTGGGGGGTCCAGCTGTCAGACCAATCTCTACCATGTTGAGTCCTTGTGCCTAAATGATAAGTATTTGAAAGGAAAAGTCTCCTGTCAGAATGGCTGGTTTAAAAGACTGTCAAAAGCAAGAACAAACCTCCCCCCTTACCTCCTTTATCTTATAGCTTTCATTTGTGAATCTGCATGGGGTTGGGGGGGGATGGAACATTAAGTTCATGCCTCTCCAAAATACCTCTCATTTCTTATCCTAGGGGGACCCCTCCCCCACCACAGAGTCACAGTGTATTAGATCTAGAAGTAACAAGAAATATTATATTTAAGTCCTCTTGAGGTAAAGTGACTTGTCAAAGGTCACACTGCTAATTATTATTCCCTATAGCATTTTTGTGTGAGGCTGCAAATGTTTTGTGACATCACTGGTGGGCAGATTGAGTTTTATCTTCTAGAAGGGATATCCTGGCAGGAATGAATCCAATGGGATTAAATTCCCTAAAGCAACAAAACACATCACCTGCTGTCATGGTATTTCATTGGTTGTCAAGGAATCATTTCATCCATTCTTTCAATAAATCACTCAACAAATATTGACTAAGTAGCTATCATTGCATTATGGACACAAAGATGTATTAAACATTGTCCCTGGACTCAAGGAATTTATAATCTGGTGGTTTATTGCTACGTTAGAACTATCTATAATCTGACACCAGAAAAACTCAGAGTATAGATGAAGACCTGAAAAAGTGACAGAATAAAGAATCCATACCAGAACCTTGATTGATACAGAGGTACAAGCCTGATCCTGAAAAATGGGCAGACGTTCCAGTCTTCCTGGTATGTGTGCAGGGCATATATCATTCTGATTTTAGCCTTTGAGCCCTGGCTTTCTGGGAGTCTACTTATTTCAACCTGCTTTCTACTTCAGGACATGCCTTTACACCACTTCTCCTAATGTCTCAGGAAGAGACCTCCAGGAATCATTTGGTCTTTTGTTAAGTTGCAATTTTTAGTAGAAGGTGGGGTTAGAGAGAAAGATCTGTTTGGAGATCTTTCCAGTTACATATAATATTTTGGGGTGCATTTGATGTATAAAGACATACTGACAGTCTCTGTCTTCAAGGAATTTACATTTTACTAGTGGAAAAAAGCATATAAATTCATAAAATAGATATAAGATGTTTTGAGGAGGAAGAGAATACTCAAAAACTAGAGGCAACTAAGTTGGTACAGAGAATCATGTGTTATACCTGGAGTTGAGAGGATTAGAATTCAAATCCTTCCTCAAAGACTGTGTGTGGCCTGAGTGTGTGGCCCTGGACAAGCCACTTAACTTCCATTCTCAGATACTAATAGCACCTCTCTCCCAGGGTTGTTGTGATGATAAAATGAGATAGTAATGCTAAATAATTGCTAGTTATTATTATTATTATTATTATTAGATCGAGAAAGGTTTCCATTAGAAGGCAGTAGTTTAAAGCATGTGAGGAAGTATAAAGGGAGGTAAGAAGAAAGTAAGTGCAGGCCAGGTTTGGAGAACAGACTGAGCAAAGGTGCAGAGGTGGGAAAAGGGATACTAAAGGGATAAAAAAGGATGCGTCACTGTAATGAGAGTTTAACAATTTGTTGGAACACATAGGGCATAATGTGAAGACCACAAATTAAGTCTAACAAGGTGAGCTGGAGCCAGATTGTGAAAAGGTTCAAATGTCAGACTGAAAAGACTGTATTTTCTCTCAGGAGTCACTGGAAAATTCTAAGTGAAATGTTCAAATTTGTGCCTTAGGTGTGTGATTTTAGTAGCTATATGGAGGGTACATTAGAAAGGGAGAGAAGAAAAGTAGGGATACCAACTCAGAGGTCACACTAATAGTCCTGGTTAGAGGCAAGGAGAGCCTGAACTAGGGAGGTGAGAAGGGGAGAGATCCGAGAGATACTGTGGGGACAGACTTAACAGGGAAAGTATAAGGGAGAGAGAAGGGTCGATATTGTGAGGCTGTGAATCTGTGTGACTGAGAAAACTGGAATGTTCTCAATAAAAATAGGGAACATTGGAGCGGGGCAGATTTAGACAAGAAGATAACGAGTCCTACTTTGGACATACTTAATGTGAAATGTCTCTGGCACATCCGGTGATGTCCAGTAGGCAGCTAGAATTCAGGAGAAAGAGTAAAGATTTGGGAGTCATCTGAGAAAAGATGATAATTGAGTCTATGTACAGGAGCAAAAAAGGTGACCAAAAGAGAAGTTATGTAGATAAAACGACTGCTATTTACTCTTGTATCTATGAGGTCTGAAGGTCAATAAGAATTAAAAGATGAAAAGATAGAGATTTATTCCTATATGAAATTTCAAATACCCAGAAAGATATTTTAAATTAAAACAGTTAATCCCTCCCCTAGATTCATACTAGAGTTTTAGTGATTTTTTCCCTCACCACCTTAATCATGTCTTCCATTCATCTTCAGGTCTACAGAAGAGTCTAAGAAAGGGAAAATAGAATCATAAGATGATATATCTATCTATCTATCTATCTATACATCTACATATATCTCAACCTGGAAAGGACCTTAGCATCTATCAAACTCAAGCCCTTCATTTTGCCAATGGAAAGATGAAAGAAGGAAATGGAGGAGAAATAGGGGTCTACAAAAAATAAAAAGAAAGGGAAAAGTATATAAAAATGGAGCAGAGATACTCCAGAGCAACTTGCACCCATGTCCAGGTAGGAACAGAATTAAGACGGCCAAAAGAAGTCCTCTACTTATGGCACTGAGTCAGACAGACAGAGCATGTACAGCAGATGGCTAAGTCAGTTTGGGGCTCTGAATCTGAGATAGGCCTTATCTTTGGCAGGGAGGTTGGAGAGGGAAATTAGAGGTCTAGCTCCTACTCTACTAGATCCTAAATTTTTTAAATTAAATTAAAAAGCACACTGCAATTTTCATTCCCAGAACATATTCGAACGAAAGTAAAAATGCACCATAAAGTTGAATATAATGATATGGGGATTCTGTGCTATTTTGGATTTTCAGTGGCACTGTTCTGTTTGTGTGGATAATCAAGAGTTGACAAAACACCACTATGAATGGCTTTGTTGAAACAAAGCATGAAAGGGATTATCAGGAATTAGAATTTCAACCTCTAGCAACAAGGAGGTCAATCTTTGGAGACCCAATTGTACAGAAAATAAAAATAAAAACAACCAAAAAGGGTCTGCTATGGATAGTGATTGGTAATATACTATGAAGGAATACTATGATCCCAAATCCCTTGGTTTTCATTTCAGGATCTGAACAGAGGGTGAAATTTAGAGGGAGTATTTAATTAGACCCTTTGGAAACTGGGAACTTACAGCCCATGTCTGAAATTAGATCCGATAAAGTTTAGTCTTTCTGTATGAAATACATGATGACAATTCCACAGATTCTTAGATGTTAGAAACTGTATTTCATGTCAGTTTTTTACCATTGCAGTTTGACTGAAGGATGGGCAGAAATAGGTCCATGAGTCCCAAGAATGACCTGCTATCATCTCCAATCCTGCCCCTAAGTGGAAGTCCAGTTCAGGTAGAATTAACTGATGTGCAGCTGTCTACTAATACAGACGGCAGAGAGAACAAACACACTTGTATTTTGCTAATGTAAAAGTCCCAGTGGAAACATTAGCACTCAAAGACATTAATGTGGATTTGGGACACTCCCTGAAGGATTTTGATTCCATTAGAAAAAAAAAAGACAGTGACAGATATAATCCTGCTTTGATATGTTTAATGCCATTTAAAGAGAAACTGCACCCATTTACCTCAGACCAAGACACCAAGAGTTCAAAAAGAGGAGCATCATTTTGTCAGTGCAACGAGCAAGCTCAGACGATATTATGTGAAAATTAATTTGGCACGCTCCTGTGAAATTTCAGATTTCTGGGATGAGCAAATGGGTACAGTTTTCTTTTAACTGTTTTTGAACACCATGTGTTGAGAAGAAAACAACAGAATGGCAATTGCTCATTCAAAATGCTAACTTGTGGCAAGGCGCAGTCGAGATGGCCCGCCCCAGCCAAGAGGCAGGTGTGCAATGCGTCTCTCCCTAACGTGCCCCTGCATGCTGCAGCCCGGACATCCACTGGTGGGCATTTTGTTAGGGTGATAATGGACATGACCCTTTCACACATCTGGGAGGAGAATGCTTATTGTGGTGACTGTGTATAGATGAGAAAGAAGGAAAGAGAGGGAGAGAAAGAAACAAAGACAAAGACAGAGAAGTATAAACAGACAGAGAAATTCTGGGGAAATATACTGGAGATATTAACGTAATCTTTCCTAAAGTTATCTTTCTAATCTCATACAGCACTAGGACTAAGATGATCTGCTTCAGATGTTTCCATATGGATCTTATTTAGAATTGTTTCTGGTTAGGAAGACCCATTTTCTGTATAGTTTTGAGGCACATTCCACTTAGACCAAGGGCACAAAAAATGGAGCCATCACTTAGTTCACCAAAAGGTTTAAAAATGAATGTACTAATTCCCAGGGAAATGAATAAGCTCAGAAAATATCAAGGGGAAAAAATTCTGTGCACTAGAATGGTAAAGGCCCTTCAATCAGATGCCATGATTGATGATGCGTTTTACCTCTAGAGCTGATAGCACTTTATGCAGACATTGTCTCATTCAACCTCACAACAATCCTGTGATGAAGAGGAAGAGACAAGTATTTATCTAGTTTACACATAGGAGGAACATATATAAATAACCCTAAATGTAAGAAGGCAGTATGGTACCATATGGATATTAAAAAAAGGAAAGTTTTCTGTCAACTGAAAACTGAAATTCAGAAGTGGACAGCTAGATGCTATGGTGAGAGTCAATCATTCTTCATCAATGTGAGAAATTTAGATTACTATTATCATGTTAGAATTTTGCATTGTAATTGCATTACATTTTTCCTTTGCTGATGTAGAAAGCTGAGCCTTTTCATTCTCCTTTTTTCTTTACTGATGGGAGTTGCTTTACTAAGTTGGAGTTGAGTGCTTCACCCTTCCTACTAAGGGTAATACTTGACCCAAGAATATTTGGTGCCCTTGAGAAAGAAATATTACAATACTTTTTACAAGAAGGACAAATTTTCACAGTAGTCTCATAAAGAGAAAATCAGAAATCTGTACTTTGCAGAAGTAGTAAAAGGGCAGAGATGATATGACTCACACAAGAAGGTAAGTCCCCATGGAACAGTGGGGAAAAGAATGTGGATGTCCAGACATCTAGGCCTCTGTTCTATCTACATCATCATCCTCCCTTTCACTTGCTATTCCATTTGGATACTCTAGCTATGCACTATCATGAATAGTACTCCAGTGTACTCTGTGTGTGTGTGTCTTTTTAAGAGACAGGATGGAATTACTGATGTGCTTTTGTAAAGGATTCAAGGTTGTCTGGATCCTAAAAGAATGCAGTTAAAAAAAACACGCTTTCTTTGATTCAATGATGCTTACATTTGGGCAGAGTTTTCTTTTTCCATCCCCAAATACTGTATTTGAAATGATCTGGCCACAATGGAAAGCTTTTAGAGCTTCAAAAAGTGTAGGCGAACCAAGTCAGAATTAATCTCTCTAAAAAAAAAGAGATTTAGGCACATGGAAAAAAAAGTTTTGAAGAATCCAAGCAGGATGTAGTACAGAAGAAAGGTATCAGTCCACCTCTTCTATTCCAAACAAGCTGACTAGAAAAGGTAGGGTGTAATGAAGGGGAAAACTCTAAACACAATTAGAGGGAAACCTCTAAGCCCTCTGCTGCAAGGCAACCTACTATGCATAGCTTTCATTTTTAACATGGGTCTGGATTGAATTTATCCCAAGAGGATTTAGTTTCTGAAAGAACCAGAATGACCTGGTTATTTCATCGTCTTAACTATCCTATGGTACCCTTGAATGAACCATAAGAATGGGGTAGACCTACTCATCTGAGGAAATAGGGAAGTAAACTTGTTTGCTACAATGGAAATGAGCTAAATTAGCTAAGAGAAAGAAACCGTGGGCAACACATTGTGATATCTAAGACCTTTGCTTCTGGCGTTATTTCAGCACCCCACGCTGGAGTCACTGGAGTCACAGGAGCAAGCAAGATAAAGGTTCCTGCTTGTTTCTGGGTGTTTCTTCATGGCACAGGTATTGGGAATCATTTCATAGGTAACCAAATGAGTAATTTGTCTCATTCACTGCTATGCCACTAAGACAAAAAGAATAAGAAAACTCACAGCTATAGGTGGCTTGCTAACAACCATTTACAGCTCAGCTCAAGTTACACACTGCTTGATTACCTGAAATGTTTATAAAAAGTCCCAAAAGAGAAAAAAAAATATTTTCATTTAATGCTGGCTCCAACATTAGCTCAAAATCTCTCCTTCCCACATAATAAGGTGTCCTGGGAACTCTGTCATTGCCAGAAACTCCTCCGAAAATACTGAAAAGTCTGAATTTGGGGCCTATATAAGTGACTAATGTTACCAGCTGTGAGTCGGCTGGAACGTCAGTAATAAGATATTTCCCACTACAATTTGATTTAGTTAAAACGTGTTTGAAATTTACCCCTTTATTAACTAGAATTACCACCCTCCTGTAACTGGAGGTCTCTTGAGAAAGAGATGCGGGTGCAATCCAACCTCCCTCCCATGATTGGTGCATTTCCTGGCAACAAATACTATTAAATTGATAACTACAGAAATAGGTCAAAATGTCTTTTCAATAGCTGCTAATGTTCCCCTAATGCTCTATAGTCTCCCTTTGATTCTGGTGATAACTTTCTCTCTCAAAGACTGATGGAGGAACTAGTAATCAGGAAACGACCAAAAAGGAATAGTGGAGAAGCAGGCTTGGGTATCCACATACCCTCTGAGGGGTTCACATGAACTTATTATGCTGAAAGACAGTTTTTCCTAACAGAAGCCCAGAGGCCGCAAAGTTTGTAGCTCAGCTCTGCCACTGAGTTGGGTGATCTGGAAAAAGTAATTTCACCTCCAAGCCTCCCTAGCTTCATCTGTAAAATGAGGATAATAATTATTAATTGATCATCCCAGATTATAAAATACTCAGAGATCTGCAGAGACAGAGCCTCAAGTTAGAGCAAAGCAGTGTTTTTAGCTTTAGTTTTCATATCCCTGCCAATTTGATTCTTGGTTACCCAAGATTTCCCCCAGACTGGTCAAATTGCAGATATTTTGCCTTATCCTCATTTTAATAACAAGGGAGGAAGAGGGAAAATGAAACCTGCTGGGAAAGTGATTTCTGTCCTTCTTCACTTCATGGCAGAGAGGTACCTAGGAGGATGTGTCATTCTTGGAGGGGGGGCGATATTTGCTACATTTCCTATTTCCTCTCCCCCTCAAAGGATGATGACTTTTTTACTGATCCCTTTGAAGGAACTGAACCACTTGCAGAGAACACAAAAGACCCATCAGTGGATGGTGTGCAGTTATAGACTAAATAATGATGACATTGTCTCTTTAATTTTGCTCCCTAGCAAACTAATTTGGGCTCTGAAGTTGGCAAGAAGCATAAGAAGATCCTTCTGAAGGAGGATACCTACACACACACACACACACACACACACACACACACACACCCACACACACACACCACCCCCCTCTCCCGGTATTCCACAAATGGAGAGTCATTTCTGTTAGCAACCTTGATGTCAGTGGTTTCCCTCCAAAATTATTTCCAGTTTCTATTGCATGTGTCTATGTTGTCTTCCTCATTAGGCTGTGGGCTCCTTGAGAACAGGGATTGTTGCTACTTTTTTCTACCTCCAGTGCTTAACACAGTAGGAATTTAATAAATGCATTTTGACTTGACTTGAAAAAGCTTCCGTTTGGGGATACAAATCAATTTACTGGAGTTTAAGCCAATATGCTTTTCACATTTTATTATTTTGATCAGATTAACAAATAACTGAAATCACCTCTGTGAGTTTAGATGGTGTGGGGACATATTGATAATTTTGAAATGTGGAAAACTGGGGAATTGTTTGTTGGTAGGATCTTTGAAGTGGGTAAAGGTGAAGAAGACCCTAGGACCCAAGGAGTTAGAAAAGGGTGGTGAGGCTGCTGTGAAGATTTCTACTTTGTCATTTTGCCAAGAACCCTGATGAGGGCTGGTGGGCCACAGAAAACCCACTTTTGTGCTGCTGCTTTTGGCACTTTTGTATTACTTTGGGTCATGCCTGAATTGGGATGTCAGGACTTATTTGAAAGAAAACTTCAATCTATCTCTGGTTAAATTCAACCTTTCTAGTACAGGCTTCTTTTCTCCATTAAACCCTTTCTAGCTCATTTGTTTCCCTGTTTGTTTCTTAATTTTCCTCTCTTTTTAAATCCTCAAAAGAAAAGAAGAGAAAGGAAAGAGAGGGAAAAGAACAAAGTAAAGGAAAAAACCCTTTCTGTCAAGCAAAAGTAGATCAGATTCCTGTCATATTATTCTTATCTCCTAAGCCTAGGAGGCAAGTAGGTAGCACAGCGGTTAGGGTGCTGTCAGGAAGACCTACATTCAAATTTGGAGCTTGACAATTACTAACTGTATGACCCTGGGCAAGAGTTTGCATCCCGCCTTGGTTTCCCCAACTATAAAATGGGGACAATAACAGCAAGTACCTCCCAGGGTTGTGAAAATCAAATGAGATAATAGTTATAAAGTGATTAGCAAAGAACCTTGGGCTAGTTGGTATTTAACAAATGTTTATTTATTTACTTCCCTTGACTTCCTCACCTCTCACTAGGCAATTAGTAAATGCTTGCTGAGTGACTTATTGACTGTGTGGAATCACATGCACCCCATTTTCTGTAGACACTATGCAGTTACTCCTATTTGCAGGAAGTGTCAGAATGTTTCTCCCCTGGGAATGCATAAGACTACCTCTATTCTAAATTTTTTATGGCACAACTTGAGGTGATGGTAACTCAGAACTCGGCAGAACTGTTTAGTGGTTCATGCTGTTGTCAAAGGTAAACACAGAGCCCTGGATTCTGATTCAAGAAGGTAAACAAATGTCTCTGGATTGGCCTGGGAAAGAAGGCCAAGATGAAGGGTAAGAAGCAGTCAGTAGTGGCACTGACAGCTGTCCATGAAAGGGAAGTCAAGTCAGAACTGGCCAGCAAGTAGCAAAGGTTGGTAGTCTTCAGAGTCCAAAAATAAAGTATCTGCCTATCTGTTGAGGACTGTAAGGATATTTTAATCCAGTGATCTGAGAGTAAATACAGAATATTCCTCATACTTCAGGTTTTTCATAAATGTGTCATAGAATCTCCAAGTTGGAAGGGACCTCAAACATAATTTTTGTTCAAAACCTGAACAAAGATCTCCTGTACAACATATTTAACAAATAGTGATATAGATTCTATTTGACAAGCCAAGGGCTTCCTGAGACAATCCATTCTCCTTCTAGATGGCTTTCTTCATTTAAATATGAAATTTTTCCATACATAAAACCTGAATCTGTCTTTTTGAAATGTTTAAGTATTGTTCCTAGTTCTGTGCTCTGTCTTACACTTGAGAATCCTTCAAATGCTTAAAGACAGCTTTCATGTACTCCCTGTCTTCCTTTCTCCACAGTAAACATCCTCAGCTCTTGCAACCAATTGTCATATGGCATGATCTTGAAATCCTACTAATTCTCTTCTAAACACTGTCAAGGTTACCAACATCCTTCCTAAAATGGGATGCCTAGAACCGAACACAACAGTTTGGATATAATTTGTCCTGCGTACAGTCGACTGGCATTGTGATTATTTACCACCTTAGTCCTCAACACTAGGCTTTTCTTACCGAATTTGAAGATTACAATTTTTAGGTTCCACATCTTTGGACAGATCCTGAGCTCACAGTCTACGAACATACCCAAATCTCTTAGAGACATGAGTCTGTGTTAGAATCAGGAGCAGACCATAGGTTTTCCCACCTCCAAATCCAGTTATCCAACTACTATACCATCTGTCTGCTTCAAAGACCACCTTGCTGTTCCTGAAACTAGACTAGATTGTGATCACCTAAGTATAGATGTTGGAAGAATGGGGAGAAGAGATTGTGATTTAAAAAAAATGTTCATTGAGACAACATTATGTAGATTAATATCACCCTAAAGAGATTTATGTAGAATTCTCATAGCAAGCCAGGTAATTAGCTACTTTGATCTCATCAGAGAACTTGTGTGATAGGAGTGAAATTAGTTTTAAAAAAGTACTCTTGGCTTACAGGAGATACTCTTCCTTCCTTCCTTCCTTCTTTCTTTTCCTTCCTTCGTTCCTTTGTTCCTTCCTTCCTTCCTTCCGTCTTCCTTCCCTCCCTCCTTCCTTCCTTCCTGCATCAAAGGCCTATAAATATAAAGATAAGATCTGAATAGTATGTTGCATATACAAACCCTTTCCTTCACTTCTAAGGGTTCTGAGGTGCCATTTCTCCCCAACATAAGCAAATTATCAAACTTTGTTGAAGGGATCAAAAGAGCCTAGTGATATAGGAAACAACAAAAGTCATTAAGATGCAAGGGAAGGGAGACTACGATAGATGGAGCTGAGGTCAGTGGGCTCCAATGTACAGCTGAATTAAACACAATAACTATTTTCAGTTTGGAAAATAAAAAGAGGAGACAGGATAACCAGGTCACAGCTCAGGAGAAATTCACTTGTTCCACTGACAGCATGCTATACCTGTTTGTTTATTCTAAAATGCAAGTAGCAAAGGCAGAATTTATTGTTCTAATTTCAAGCTATGACTTCCTTGTCCTTTGGATCTAAGTTCCTCTAACCTGAATGCTTAGAATGGGTAAGAAAGTAGCTATTAAAAGACTAATGGTCATCTTTACCAAAGCACATTTCCCCCCCATTTACCTGTGTTTTAAATATCATTACCATGTGTGTGTGTGTGTCTGTCTGTCTGTCTGTAACCACACCCATAGTATGGGAATGAGGGGGAAAAAGACATAAAGTGCCCACTAATATAAAAATAATAGTAACACAGCTGGTTCATATATATCAATCTATCTATCTACCTGCCTACATAAATACCTATGTAGTCTCTCAAGAATGTTCAGCAATTCAGGCACACTGAAGTCTTCCTTTCCTTAGCATTAGAAGGGAAGCTCCTTGTGAGTAGGGACTGTTTCATTCTTTGTAATAGTATCCCTAGCACCTAGCATGGTACTTGGTATACAGTAAGTGTTTAGTAAATGCATGTTGAAAAGTTTATTAGTTGAATGAATTTACTGTGTTATATCTTTTTCTCCTACCCAATGTAGAGATTACTTCTAAGTTACTGTTAATTTTCTTTTGCATAATCTTTCATATAATCACACATTGTTACTAGACCAATATGTACTCTCTTGAATTAGGATTCTTTTTATATTTCCATTGCCAAAGCAAATAATTCATTTTTTAAAAATAGAATACTCTTCCTTGATCCAAGTTACTAGTGTCCATGAATGTAAAGGCAACCTTGGCTGAATTCAACAAAATCTTACATTTTAAAGAAACTATTCAGCATTAGCAAGCATACCATATTTCTTAAACTAACATGACTATTCTTTACAACTGAAGTATAAACAGAATCCTAATTCACTAACCTTCTAATTAATCTTATCACATAATAATATGTGCATTATATAGGCATGGCACACACATATTTCTCTTGTACTCGATATTTAAAACATCTCTATGAAGTAAGTAGGAAAAAGTAAATACTCTATCAAATTAACAAATATACCCTGCTAAGGATAGGGATGGAGTATGTAACTTCACTTCCAAAGTATGGTGAAGTTGGGCAAGATGCTTGGCTAAACGGGTGTTTCTGCTAGCACCTTTTCTGGATGCGGTTAATAGGATCGCCCTTACAAGTTGTTATGTTCCTAACACAGGATAGCTTCTTTAAGATCCTTAAGACAGCCTACAAACTCTGTTAAATGTGGTATCTCCAGGGTTTAAAACTATTCTTCAAGGATTACACTGACCTTTAGCTTTACAGAAAGCATGAGTAAAGGATCTAGCCACTAGAATTTAGAGCTGTAACTAAAGATAGGGAAGCCTAATAAAAGAGCAGATGGTTTTCCACTGTGAAAACAAAACAAAACAAAACTGAGATAGGCGGTCTTGAAACATACTGTATAAGGAGTCACTTGTGCTTCAATCCTGGTTCTTCTGGGTTACCAACAACCTTGAGTGAGCTCCTTAATTTCTTTGGATCTCAACTTTCTCATCTGTTAAATGAGAAGTATAGACTAGATGGTCTTTAAATGCATTTCAGTTTTCAGAATGATGATACTATTTCTCCCATTTCTAAGACTACTTGAGCCTTGAAACTGCAATGAAAAGCAAGGCTTTTTTTTTTTAATGAGGAAACCTATTGCCATCTCATTGTTCTCCATAGTGACAAACGGGTAAAAAAAATCTTCCTTTAAAATTTTTTTAATTAAATTTTTTTTTACAAGTAAAGTGTGCTTAATTTGGAATTGTTCTTTAGCAGTACACAGGGGCTGTATAGCTCTAATTCTTAGATCTCTGACTATACTTTTTTATTTTGGATAAATTAACTCAGGGGAGAGACATGGTATTAAATTTTCTTTTAGACAGGGTAAAACTGAATGCAATTTTGGTATTATAGTCAATTCTACTGACTTTGGAGATTATGTATAGGATATATGAAAATCCAAGATTTTGACTTCCCTTTGCCAGCCACAGTAGACATCTAAGTTAGTGTCACTTAGAGTTAGTTGTTGCAAGCTCAGGAAACACAACCTTATTTTTATGTTATCCTAAGCACAACACATACAGGAAGGCAAACCTGTCGCAAAAGAAATCAAATGATGTACTGGGAAGACAATGTAATGACAAATCAATTATTTTATATTACCTATGCTGCTCCTCTCTTCCACTAAACCGGTGGTGTCATTATATTATAACTTTCTAATTAGGGGCAAGAGCAAAACAAACTTCTATTGATGGCATCCTGCAGCCTCTGTAAACCCTCTGGCATGAGAATATTTCCATGGTGCCCACTACTTGATTGGTTTTAGTGATTCTCCATAAGGAAGTTATCAGTAACCTCAGGAAAGCTTCTTCTGTTTAGAACCTAATGTGCCATGAAAAGCTTCCCTGACCCTGTCACATCACAATAAAAGTCATCAATAAACTTGCTTGAGGAAGGTTTCCAGGCTCTGTCTGGGCCTATACAAGATCCTGTCAGAACGTTGGCTAGTTGTCATCCTATCAGGTGTTGAGTCTGCAGTTGTCAGTCATGTACAGCACGATGTTTGGGGATGACACACAGTGGAATAGGAAGAGATCCAGAGCTCTGTCGTACCAGTACATTTATTGTAAGGAACTAGTTATGCTGCAACTGCTTTGCTCTTTTATATGCTAGGCAACACACCAGTGAGTATAATTCATAATGAACATATTCAACATTTTTTTCCATCAGTTCAATACATTATTCATAGATATTAGGGATGGAAAAGACCTGGTCGGTTAGTGAGTCCAACAGTACTCCCAACCTCTCACACACACACATCCGTACATACCCACACAAATACACACAAACACACACATCACTTTGTCAGTTCCAGACAACGAAAGCAACAGAGATAACAAAATTGTGTAATTTCACAACTAATAAGTAAGAGAAGCTCTAGAACCAGATGAGTCTACTAAGATCTCATAAAGACTTGCCCTTGCAGAGATGGAGGTCACTGGTTCCAGCTGAGTGTAAGCTGAACTTTCTTTCAACACGATTTGGAGTAAATACTAGGTTCTCCTATTATGAGATGCCTCTCCAGAAGAAGCCTACCCCAGGGGCCACTTACACATCCTTAACCAAAGTGCTCACATTCTGCCTCTGCAACTTGGCATGGAGTTCTTTCTAGAAGAGTTTGGGATCCTGAAGATAGAGATTAAAAAATGCATAAGTGAATAGAGTTAAAACTACTAGGGAGTGCTCTTTGGGATTATATGTACTATCAAGATAGGAAAACTTTGCAGATGCTACTGTCTCTCTAGAGGAATAAATGCTTGCATTTTAATATTCTCAGCAGCTGGTTCCTGTTGAATGCCATCAGGATGATTCAGCCACCCACCAGGAACACCAGTAACAGCAAGTGCACACACAGAAATTTGCAAAACTTTCTTTTCTTGATGCCAACACCATTACTCTTGCAAAGTCAAAACTCTATTACCGAAGTACTAAACCCAACTCTGACCCTTGTTCTCCTTTCAACTACCTGCTATTCTCCCAAAGGGACAGGACTAATGCCTAATTAGACTCAATTTGTATATTACTGTTCATGCTTTCAGCAAATACTTTTGTCGACATCCCCTTGTTTTCCCTGAACCTTTTTTACATCATTTATCTCCTTTTAGATTTGTCATCATTTACTGTAACCACAAAGGACCAGTTAAATATAAACTTATTAAAGGTCCACTTTGTAGTATTCCTTTCTGAAACAGTAACATATACTTTTATGCTCTATATTTGTACTTTGACAATCCCCAAGCTAGGTGCTGCAGTGGATAGATTGCCAGGCCTGGAGTCAGAAAAACCTGAGTTCAAATCTGGCCTTAGATGCTTACTAGCTTTGTGGCCCTGGCCCAGTCACTTAACCCTATTTGCCTCAGCTTCCTTATTTGTAAAATGATCTAGAGAAGGAAATGGCAAAATACCCCAGTATCTTTGCCAAGAAAACCCCAAATGGAGTCACAGAAAGTTGGATGTGACTGACAATGACTGAAGACACACAAGTAATTTATTCTCAACTTGAGACATTCTTATTGCCATAGATGTGAGGTGTATGAATATGGAGAAACATTCATAGTGACAGAAGAACTTTCTAATATAGACCAACAACTAAATACTTAATTTAGTCTGATCAATACCCTATGCCCTAAAACTCTTGAAAATTAGCATAAATCTGACATTAAAAAGAATTCCAAAAATGGATGATATTCATTCAAAACAAATCTAATTTCCCTCCAAATCTCTACAGAAAATCTGAGGACAATCATGGAAAGGGCTCAGATGTCCTCAACCACATAGGGAAAAAGGGGATGTCTAAAGGTAAGAAGCACCCAAACATCAGAGAGTAAATTCAATACATATTAAATACAAAATCTTGACCTAACATCCCAATTGAAAGTATTTAATGAAGGATATGGTTAAATGGGCTTATTATATATATATATATATATATATATTAATCAAAACAATTAAATGAACCATTTGGAATCTATACAAGAACAGTTTTTGTGATGTTACTGGGTATAAGTGTGGAGTTTAGAGGATATGATTATATTGATAATTGATGCATACCATCTATTGCTAGATATCAATGAGCTACAAATGATGTCTTGTGATGTACATCAGTCAGGGCATTGGCACTAGCCACCCCAACCCTTAGGTTTATGGTTCCTCACAACAGAATACCTAGACTACTTCAGATTGGACTAAACTCTCCAGAATCCCAAGATGTATTGACCAGGTCCCTCTGATCACATCTGATCCCTGGATTACCTTTGGAATAAGATACAATGCATCAAGAAAAAATTATACGATAAGAAATCCTCTCCTAATCCAACTGATGATCAGTTGACTATATGACACACATTTTCCTACATTGTTTTGGGGGAGATAAGAACAAATATGACCTGAAAGGAATGCTAGATAGGGAACAAGTATCTCACTTCTGTTGAGTTACTAAAATGGGAAGTAGGTGGATCAGTGGGCATAGGCTTTCCCTTATCTTCCCAAATCTCCTTTCTTTCCCTTGAGATTTCAGTTCTCTACATCCTTGGTAGCCTTATCATTTGCCCTAATTAGGCACAGATCATAGCAGGAAAATGGGTGACTATCACCTTTCTTTACTTCCTTAATTAAACACCCTGCCCCATTTTTCATACTTAGGTGTTAAGACAAAGGACAACAACTGGTGACTTACCCTTATAGTCAAGAGACCTAGGTTCTTTCTAGACTAAGTAGGTACTAAGTAGCTAAGTACTACTAAGCATATCTATGACTGGGACAAGTAATTTAACCTTTCTGGCTCCCAGCTTCCTCAAGTGTAAAATTAAGGAATTAGAGTCAATAAACTCAGGAAAACTCTCCTGGCCCTAAAACTGCGATTCACCATTAGCACTTAACTTTCTGATCAAGACAGATCTTACAAATTTAAAAATAACAGCAAACTGGTACACTAATAAAAACCACACAAACTTTGTAAGCAAATGTATATATAAAATTGACAATCATTTTCATGCTGAACAATTTAAATTCACACTATTGTTATAATACAGAATCACTGAATTTTAGGACTGGAAGAGATTTTGGAAGTCATCTCCTTTAAGTCCCTCATTTTTCAAGAGTTGACTGAGGCCTGATTAGTTTGTGTGGCTTTCCCAAGGTCACACATCAAAGTGAATGATGACTAAAGCTCACATCAAGGACGTTGAGTCCTGTTCCTTGCTGTATCCTGTAGGAGTGACTTTTCCAAGTAGATTAATTCTTTCTAGAAGTAGTACTATCTTTTATTCTATCCTTAAACAGGTTGAATTTTTAATTTAATATAATTTAATACTCTTTCACTATGCTTTTCTCTCATCTGTCCATAGCAAGAATTACAGATCTATACTTTTCAAAATCCGTACCCACCCAAACTTTTCTTCAACTAAATTAAAGGTGCTTTCCAAATTGTTGCATTTTTTTCCATCCAGGAGGAATTTTATTATATTAAGATAGTAAAGAATTTACCAGTCAACTAATTCAGGGAAATCTGCTGCAAACTCTTCACTGGAGCAAAATCACATGCCTTTTCTGGTCTCAACCTGGGTAGAGATTTTGAAATGTTCCTAAAGTCATAAGTTCAAATTGTTTTAGTCTTTTACCCTACCCAAACTTGCCTCTTGATGTGCATGTATACAATTTGGTGTTAGGTAGGCTCTAAGTTGTTTTCAAAGAGATAGTAAAACTCTTCTTCAGTGGCCAAAGAGTACTCCATTTTCATTGCCTTTTTTCAAACAGCTTAAAAACAATCTTTTTACTGTGGTTAAAGTCCATTATCCTGCAAGATTATAAAGACTCTGGAAGGGTAAGGTAGATACCATCTTAACATTATGTATTTTCTTTGTGTGTGGCCATGAAAGATAGGCATGACCCAACCAATTTTGACGTTATAAATACAGGGGGGTTTCATTTGCCTAAATTCTAGGGACATAGTTTAAAAAAAGAGAAGAAAGGGAGAGTCTTAAAATTCAGGCATATATTTGTTGGTATTTACATTTTCAGATTTAAAATGATACCTTGGAAAAGATACATTCATTTATTTTCAGTTTTAATCAAAAGTGTTGGGTTTCAGGTCTGAGACTGGATTACAGATTGTTCTCTCCTGGTTATTTTTGGCCCTAAGTATATTGATCATTTTATCATTTTTCTTGTTTTAAACTGCTTTAAACACAGCACAAATGTTATTCTCATCATGCCAGAAATGGGTTTGGAATTGATTTTGAGTTTCCATCAATTTTACTCTTTGCTCCCTATGAGCTGTTTTTCACTTGTTTAAATGTGAAAGGATAGTTTTGTTCAAAAGATGTCAGAGTACAACATTCAAAGATCTTTAGCTGGACAAGAAAATACAGCATTTTGGAAGAAAAAAAAGAATGAAAATCTCTGAGTTTACTTCCATGGACTTCATTCAAATTAGAGAGAAGTCATCCATACAAATGTAGTTTCAAGGGCTTCCTGCCCCCTATTTCCCCTGCCCCCTTCATGGAAGTGTTGAACAAAAGCATGTATCTTCCGAAAGGCCAGCCTGATTGGTCCAGGTTGGCATTGTTTCAGTGTTTGGCCTACGGCGGCTGCTTAGGAATAATTTCGTCTCATCCTCCCTATTTCCCTGGACTGGATCAGAATCAGACACGTGGTATGCAAAGGAAATCCAAGTCCTTTAAAAATGCTATTTCTTTCTGTATTCAAGCCAACCCTACTTCTACTTTGGCCAAGTGATCTTATCAAGATTTAACAAGAGATGTTCAGTAATACCTCCAATCTGTGAGAAGAGATTCTACTAAAGAAGATAATTTATTACACATAATACACATACATTTCCTTCACAGCATTAGGAAAAGACATGATCAAACTCATTCTGAGGAAGATGTAACAATGGCAGGAAATTTCTTGGTAATTATCACTTTTCAATTAATTTTGAAATAAACAAGTAGTAATTTCAATTTTATAGAAGTTTTGTATCAGATTTAAGTAATATGTTATTTAGAAAGTGGAGTTGATGGGAGACATACTTTTGAATTATTGCTGAAAATATTTTAGCTCCCATAAAAGCATCTTACCCAACCCAGATGCTTTTATCTCTACTGCATTATCATCACCAGAACTTGTGACTTTACTGCTAGGTAATATAGGCTAACTATGATGAAACAAAATGTTAAAGCAGGATGAAGATTCTACTGCAGAATCAAATAGAAGTCATACATAGCACAAATAGCCTAGATCATTTTTAGGAAACGCAACCTCGATAGCTCTGTAAATTTGTTATTTTAGCTATGATTGTCCTTCCCTCCACTCCATGCAGCTACTTCTGAGCCTTAATTAATACAACATAGTATCATTGAATATAAAGAGAAATTCAGAATAGACAGAATATAATTACGTCTTTTCTTAATATCTAGGCTATCGGGATATATATCATTTATTAGAAAAACTACCAAGAAATCTCTGACCTTAACTGCCTAACAACCAAGTCTGACATTTCAAAGATGACACACCCTGAAGCAAAGGATTCTCTTAAAACCAGAATGGGACCCCAGTTTAAATAAAGACTTAGAGGGAAGAGCTCCACCTGCTGAATTGGTTAAATCACTCTTAGTATCTAAGTATTGCCAATTACCTACCCTCAGCTACAAACAAGTTCTAACCCTGCCTAATTGGTAAGGTATGAAAAGATTACAGTGAAAGGTGGGTCAGGCACACACTAAGACTTTGAGCCTCATGCTATTTTGGGTAAGTTGCCAGTACTATGCATTCTTTTCTCAAAGGCCCTTCTCCTTCCTAGCCTCCCCCCTCCAACCCTCCAAAACAAAGCTTTTCATATTTAGATATTAGAGAACACTGGGATGTGACTGCTTTTATGTGGGGAGCAAAAGAAGCAAGTTGGTTTGTGAGGGTAAAGTTCCAGACTTGGTATATCTCTTAGAGTCTAAGAAGTACAGGTAAGGCTAGTAAGAGGAGAGAAGAGCTGCTGGCTTGGGTATTCTCTAGATAAGTATGTGGTCTGCGAATTTACTCTGTTCTCTCCAGATGTACATTATTGTTGTGTCACTGGGAATTTGCTATGGCATCTGAAGATTATGGGGATATGCTTCAGCAAGTAAAAAAAAAAGAGTCACAAACAAAAAATTGGGGGGTTGGCATTTTAGTAACAAAAAAACCCCAAACCTGCTTTTCTCACTAGTGAAGGAAGCCTTTGCAACACATCACACAAATTTCCTTTAGTATTTCCTTGTTCTCTGATCAGAAAAGTCATCACAGCATCTTGAAGGGGCAGTAGTTATGATGGGGGTAGAGGGATAATCAAGGGAGCAACAAAGTAGAAATAATTTCTCATACTTGTTTGAGGGTTTTCTAGGAGATGTCAAATTTATGTGTGTGTGTTTTTTAAGAATACTAAAGCTATAACAAATAAAAAAATGAAAATGACTTTTAGGCTCAAGGAAGGATCTTAAACACAGTAACAGAGTGACAGGAAAAATTAAACCTATTCAAAAGTGAACATACTATCAACAAATAGATTTAGAATGTGGGCACATATTAATATCATAACCATACATTAAAAACAGACATAAAAATAAATTACTAGATTTGATGTTTCTCAACAAGTATTTGTCCACATATGCAAAAATCTATATGAATGCAATGGTATGGATATTTTTAATTGGGTAAATATCAACAGAATATAAAGTTGGGCATAAATAATAACCGTCCCTCATTTTATGTAATAAAAATTAATATAAAAATACATATATGCAAATGTTTCTTCATATAAGCCATACCTGCATAAGGTAATGATGTCAAGTGCTATGGTTACAGAATCAGACCTTTAACTTTTAAAAAATTGTGTGATTGAAATTTCAGCTTTAATCTATGCATTTCTGGTTTTTGACTTGCACTTTTTGACTCAGTTTAAAGTGTTAAAAGAAAAACAAATTATTAAAACATTGCATTCCTATAAGGATTTTGTAAAAAACTCTATGTCTATTTATTAAATTGTTCAGTCCTCAAAAAACGGCTAATTGAATTTTTCTTCAAGCTTTAAGACAACTTTACCCTTCAGTTGAGAACAAGTATGAGAAATCTCACCTCAAAAGGTAATTTGTTTGGAAACTTATAAATGCCTGAAAAGGGGCTATGAGCACAAAAGCTCTATCTCTGTCATAATTATAATAAAACAGCTAATGAATGAGTACATTCTGGCAAGGATAAATAAAAAATTGCAATGACTGATAGGGGTAGCACAAAATTAGAGAAAGTAACCAAGTGAGGAAATACCAAATGGAGTTAATAGAGATAAAGCATTTTGAAAAAGGAAAACTTATTTAAAATTACTAGTAGTAAAATATATTCCAGCAAAAAAAAAAAAAAAAGGAAAATGCATGTCTCCAAAAGCAGCCAGGCTACATATTGAGCCAGAGGAAAACCTGCTTCTTTTGTCTTAGAGAGCCCTTTTGGTTTCCTGGCAGGGGAAAAAAAAGAAAAAGAAAAAAAAAGGTTACACAAAAGATACATGTGTTCCTATTCTGGTATTATGCAGGCCCACCTAGATTTAGCTTTCAATTCCAGATGAGATCAGGCATGTTCAGACTAGCACATCTCTGCTCTGTTAAGCACATAGCTTCTGCCACTTCAATGACACATTCCTGTCTCCCCAAATTTATTTGCAATAGAGGCCTTTAAAAAATCTGCAAAATTCCTATAAGTTGATTATCTCATTTACTTAAAAAAGTCCTTGCCTTCTGTGCTAACACCAAGTTTTAAAGTTAACGGAGGTTACTTCTATATAAAAGGAAAGTTGAATAGTACTTACCCTAAGTATAACGTGCAAGCTTTAATAGGGGAATATACTTTTGCTATATGGTATTTAGAAGGGTGTCCAGCTTTAAACCTCAGCTCTTTCCCTTCTCCCTACTGGAAAACTGAGTAGATCTGAGAAGGCTCATACAAACCAACAGCCTTACCTGTGGCCATTCAGAACATTGCACTTTGGAGTGTGTTAAAAACTATGAATAAAGTCACATACAGCGCATGCTCAGCAGACAATTGAAAAAAAAAATCATAACATTTTTTCAAAAACAAATTTCTTCAATCAAGGCAAAACTAACATTTCTAAACTATACGAGACTTAACGTTTGGGGACAAAGCTGTTTTCGAGTTTTCTGTTGCCCAAAAAAGGGTCTGAAAAATTTTAACTGAACAAAAAACTAGTTATCTTTCCCTGTCCCCCTTTTGGATGACCCTAAAAAGGGTCCAGTGTGCTTTCTTCAAAGTTTCAACATTTTTACCTCTGACTAAGATAATGTATAAAAAATTTCAACCCAGAAAAATTCCATTTTAAAGAAAGTTGCAAGGAACTACAAATTCTGGGCTCTGAGAGGAAAATATTCATCTCAAATTTAATTGAAATACTGTTGTCGTCGCACAAAAATGACTTTTTATGCAAGTACAAACATATACATACTATGGTTAATGTGTACATTGTGAGATTTTCATCTAGAAATCTTTTTCTTTTTTCAAACTGAAATTTGATTTATTGTCAATTTTGGGGGGGAAAGCACATGGAAAATTTCAGAGAACCAAACAATAATTTCAGCACAGTTCATTCATTTTTAATAGTAGGCATAGTGGGGAATATAATCACATATCAATTAGCTAAACGGCAGGTTATAAAAATAAAATTTTTATAAAAGAAGGTTTTAGATTACTAATTGCGGCAGGAATATCTGTGTCATTCCTAACTCCAAATTCCTCTCTTTTTTCTCCATTAGCAGTCATAAACATTTCATTTTACCTTCTATCCCCAAATCAAACAGTAGGTATTACAGTGCTTATCTGAATCTCTTACCTAATTCTTAAGTCACTGAAAGAATTTCAGCAGCTGACTTAATTTTCAGTGGTGCTCATCTGGACACAGAAAAGTCCAGCAGACAGATTACTCACTATCCACGAGGCTTTCAAGTTTAGCAGATGGGGCCAAAAAAATCAATTTTTTAAAAGTTTATAAAAGTGAAAGTAATGCTGGATAGGTTGGAAGAAGTTGATTATACCCCGAAAGTCCTAGCAACCCGACACAGGTGTTTCCTAACTTACTCCACTGTGAATGCTGACGAGGAAGAGGGTTGTTAAGTGGAGGGTATGGGACAGAGATAATATTTTAGGGATTTCAGAAATACAGCACGTAGATGAATGTGTTTAAAAAATGGACTGAAAAAGTCTAAAATTGAAATTTCTTTCTGGCAGATGATTAAAACAGTATATTGAAATAATTAAAGCTTTTTTCTTAAATGAAACATCAGCAGAACAGAACAAAAAACAGAAGAGATAAAGAAAATGCACTCACACACACATGCACATACGGACATACACAACTAGCGGGTGAGGGGAGAAGGAAATTAAATAAAAGAAAACAAACAGAATCCTAACAGGCCATTCTCCTAAAAGGAGTCCAAATAAAAAGTCATATGATATCTGATAGTGCAGGACACGTCGCCAAGAACTGGAGCGGATTGCCTACAGGAAGAAAGAGCCAGTGTGTTCCTGCTCAAAGAGCTTTTCTTTCCTCATTCTCTCTCTCTATTTTTTTTTTTTTTTTTTTGCTTTTCTCCTCTACTGTGAATGTGTTACTCTCAGGTCAGGTCCATGAAGAATCCCAGAAAGACAGCTATCATCTTTCACTGTACTTCTGGCAATAGAGACAGCTGATGGAAGATACCTTCTAGTTGAGATCGAGTCTGTGGAGTTCTAAGTACCTTACCCCTTTTCCCTGACCCTCTGGTCACATCAAAAAAAAAAAAAAAAAAAAAAAAAAAGCAAGCAAGCCTAACAGCCTACAGCAACAAAAGAGTTTCAGGGGGGAAAAAGGAGCTCTTGCCTCCAAATGTGAAACTTTACAGTCGGACTTTCTTCTCTTCTGCTTTGTTGACTTTCTTTGAAAAGTGCTGCCCCTCCCCCAACTCCTTAAGCAAAAATAAAAGCACAGCAAACAGTTCAAAAATATATATTTTTAAAAGTCTGGAAGTGACAGAACTGTGTATTCTCCTAGAATCCTGAAAAAAAAATCATAGCTCTAAAAAGCAAGCCACAGGGGAAAATTTTATATTTTCCCAAAGTTCTCCCAATCCTAACGTCTTTAAACTTCTAACACTGGCCATCTATCTCTTTCTCTCTGAGGGTCATTGCTGAGTCAATGAATGTATACACACTAAGGTTTCTCTAAAAGACTCCTCCTTATCAAGTTACTCTTAACATAAGGCATTCACACCTCCCAACCAGAAGGATATTCTGACTATGCATTTCACTATGCAATGTAATGCATTAGATTCTCAAGAAATAGTTACATAAATGCATTATATAAATGTGTAGAAATATGTTTATATTTTTTTCCTCCATTCTTGGTCCATCTCTCCAGGGATGTTAAGACATTTTCAATGCAAAGAAGGGGGAGAAAGAGTTTTGGTATCCTGAAAACAACTGTCACAAGTGCTTTCTGCATGGTAAAATAGTACTATCTAGAGTTGTATTATTTCATGTAACATTTTTAGGATATGGGAAAGAAGGATATGATACGTGCGGGTTTTCATATTGTTATGGGTCTATTATATACTTTTAAATATTTTTAGATGGCAAACAGGTAATATGGTTAAGACTTAGAAAAGTAAGGTTTTCTTGAGTCTGTGATTAAACAATGTAGAAACATAAACCTCAGTTATAAGTACAAATGTACAAAATATACTGAGTATGGAATTGTGGCAATATTTTTCCACATTCATACTGCATTTGATTAAAATTTCAGCATCTTTTTCATTGCTAAAGTATTAATTTGTAAATTAAGCTAGTCTATTTGCTACAAATGAAAATAGTACATTGAAGAAATATTTAAAAAATCAAATGGATAAAAGTATAAATTTAAAAACAAGTAGAACTATTTTGAAACCCTTACAGAAGTAAGCATATTAAGGACAGGGAAAGCATTATCTCCAGAGGTGTGTTGTCATTTAGGTAATTAGGGAGAAACTAAAATAAAAATACCCCTACCTTAAACAACAGATATACTGAACAAGTGATGCCCTTTTAAGCAAATGGGCAGAAAAACTGATATGAATGAATGGATATGCCCCTCTCTTGAATTTTGGGAACCTATATACCTTAAGATATGATCAACTTTTTACCTAAGTGGAAGAAAGTGGGAGATGCTCTGTCCCCTGTGACTTGATTTTCTGTGTAGCTTTTCTTTTCCTCCACAATATTTTGAAGAATTAGGAAAGGCAGAGAAGCGAGGCAGTGATATAGGGGAGAGAGAAGCTGCATCCTGAACAACTTTTATTGTGAGATTAAAAATAGCATAAACTCAGCATAGAACAGTTGGATTTAGAGAGATTATAAGAGAAATGAGCAATATAAAAACTCAACTGATCTTCCCCCCCTTTAAAATTTTACATTTTTTGGGGGGTGGAGGGAAGATAACTGAATGTCTTTGTGTCTCTATAGAGCCAATGTTCTGTTCCTGTCCCTTTTAAGGAAAAAAACTAATAAAAATAGAAAAACATATATCAGACATTAAGCTCACTCCCCCCATCACCCCCACCCCCTTTCTTTTGTAAAGAACTCTTTGTTCTCTAGTGAAAATGCTGAAAAATCCCCGGGCAGCGACTCCCTGAAACAAGTGCAAAACACTTAGAGGCTTTTGGGCTGGCTGGGAGCCAGAAACCCTCCCGCTGTCTGGTTAGGAGGAAAAAAAAAGGGAGAGAGGGAGAAGAGAGAGAGGGGGAGAGAGGGATAGGGAGGGGGAGAGAAGAGAGTGGGGAAAGGAGAGGGGGAGAGAGAGAGGGAGAGAGAGAGAGAGAGAGAGAGAGAGAGAGAG
>NW_027187347.1:10996694-10997101 GCF_028583685.1 Petaurus breviceps papuanus
GGAGAGAGAGAGAATCAATATCAAGAATAGAAGGAGCTCCGAAGCCATTTTTTTTTTAAAGAAGTATCGGGACTTGGGAGAGGGTGACAAAGAAGGTTTTTCAAAGAGGCAGTGGAGGAGGTTCTAATAAATTTGGAAGGAAACAGTTCCCTGTCTTGGGAAAAGGAGAACTCCTGACTGATTAGCATTCACACCAGGTATGAGATGTTCGCTACCCCTTATCACCATGTCGCAACCGAGATGGAAGCGGTTGGATTTTTTTGGGGAGGGGGGTGACGGATGGGGGGGAGACATAGCTTGTATTTTGCAGTGTTTGTTGTTGGGGGCTGTCGGGGGGACGGGAGGAAAGAAGCTATGGGCATTTATGTGATGGGAGTAGGAAGAATGGAAGCAGTTCGGGGGGGGGG
>NW_027187347.1:10997201-11016560 GCF_028583685.1 Petaurus breviceps papuanus
AGAGAGAGAGAGAGAGAGAGAGAGAGAGAGAGAGAGAGAGAGAAGGAAGGAGAGAGTGTGAGAAAAAAAGACTGATTGGAACCAGAGGAGGGAGGGAGAGAGAAAAGGAGAGAGAGAGAGAGAGAAATGGAGAGAGGGAGAGAGAGAGCGACACTGCCAGTCAGGTTAATCATCCCTACTTTAATTAGCTGTTCGGCTTAGACATAAAACAATTGAATTTGAATGATCTGTCAGCAGGCTCGGCTGAACCAAAGGGGAAAAGCGAATATTACAAAAAGACTGTTGGTGTGTTCTGATAAGCAATACTGCTCGTACTGACAAATCCTCAAAGGGGGAACTATTAAAACTTACAACCAAACAAAAAGTACAAATACAAATGTTATTATATGGAGGCCCTCTCTAAAAGATGGAATTTCCTCCTTTTCTTTTATGAACCAGAGATGTTTATGTGCAGGTGCAAATGTATAAAGGAATACAGGGAATATATGAAAGTTTATTAACGACGGTCGAGTCTACCAGACAGAGGCTGCAGAGACAAGACAGGTACAGACTGATACTGAATCTAGATCTTAGAGGTAGATGGATGCTACGGTCAGCTATCAACTGAGACAAATTCTGTGGGCAGGCAGACAAGCAGACAGATTTCAGGCACAGTACACTCTTGTCTAAAAAGGCAAAAGTTCTGATGTAACAAAAGGTGCAAAACAATCTATTCATTCTACTATTCATTGGTTGCACTCCAAGGTGCAGGTAAAATGGATTAATCCTAGTGACAAACAGTGCAGGCAAAATGCTTAATGGCAGACATTGGAGACATTTAAGGCATTACAAAGGATGTTAGAGGGAAAGGCACCTTAGAAATGATATCATTTAATCCCTGCATTTTACTGATGAGAAACAGGCAGAGAGAAATGAAGCAACTTGACCAAAGAAGAAACCCATTTAATGAGTCTAGCCTAGAACCTAAGTCTCCCAACTCCCACTTCAGTGCTTTTCCCATTTTGTCACTCTGTGCTAGACTGAAATTCTAAGACCTGCAAGACAAAAAGGTAGGGGAAAACCACTTTTGCCTCTAAAAGAATGGGGCAGTTCTTCCAAAAAGAGTTCATCCAGCCTACAAATTAGCCCTCCCAAATCATGGTCTCTTCCCTCACTTCAAGATGTCAAAAGAGTTTAGTATAATGACTTTTTTTTGGATGCTGGAGTTAGGGAATTAAGTCATATTCATGAGTCACATTCTGGAGCAAATCAGTAAGACCAAAGAATCTTATTGCTCTCAGAGATGTACAACTTGCATCCCATTCCAAGCTAGCCAAGGTTGGTGAACTAATCTATAACAGCCTCATTCTGGGTTTATAATCCACTCTATGAACATCTATTGTATGTTATCATTTGAAGAGATATAGATTTCTCACATAGACTAATTTCTAAAAAGTATAAGAACATTGTAGGGTGAAAGAGATAATCCCTTAGTCTTAAATCACTGACAAGAAGATGGTGTACCTGGAAGACTAGCTATGGGCAACTTTTCTTATATTTCAATTGCTAAAAAGTTAATAGAATAGCAATAGCATAAGTGTTACTTGCCCATGAATTCCAAGTTATCTTCTTCGGTCCATGTGACAATTTTTCAGTCAGGAGATTCTTCCTGAGAATAGTTAACTAAAGTCCCAATTTTTAAAAGATGGGAGCATGGAGGAGAGGGTTTACAAGGTACAACTTGATTTAGTAAAGAAAGTGGGTCATCTGGTGTTATTAGAAATTGGAAAGATTAAGTTCCTTTTTCCTAGGACAAGAATTATTGTACACATAAAAGAACAAAGTGTTTTTCAGCAATGCCGCAACAACTAAATTGTTTCTCAGGAAGGGAAGAGGGGGAAAAAGCAGGGCCACTAGGAGTGTGCTTAAATCTAGTAAGAGTCAGTCACAGCAATGTGGATTATGAGCAAATCAATATATTCAACAGTGGAAGTGACATGACTAAAGCAAAATTCAATTGATTCTGAACACCAACAAAAAACAATTAAAGCATTTGTTCTGATGTTAGGTAGATGTAACCTAAATTTTGATGTAGCCTCAGTTCAGAATATAACAGGTTAGAGGTTTGATACAAATGCATATCCAGACCATGAAGATTCCAGGTGGATGCTACATTTAAAGAAGTACAGCTTTATACTTGTTCCCCATTAACAAAGTGGGAACCAAATATATAAATCGAACTCTGTTGGAAAGGGTAAGAGGAGAGAATTATAAAATTCAGGACTCAAAATTGCTTGAGCCCAAAACTTCAAGGATCATATCCGCCATCCACAGTATTTTAATTTCAGTTTTAGGAATAATAGTAAGTATTTTGTTGAATAATCAAGGATTATCTTGCTCTTAGTTGCATAATTGTGAATGTGTGACCCAACATATACAATACTCTGCTGTAGAAAAATGAATAATACAAAAAGGGATGGTCTTGATCACCCAGGGCAGTTATATATTTGATGGTATTTTTAGCACTATGACGATCGTGTTAACATATGGGTTATTAGTTGGCTTAATTCCAGTTTGGATAATTACATCATGTCTCTTTAATTTTTTCCTGAATATGGCATTCTTCACTTCCTGTCATAAATGTTTGTGTATGTTTTCAAAGCATATGTACACACACATACACACAATCATGTCTGAAGCTTGCATAATTATTGAGAATATTTGGAAATGAAAGAAAGGTAACCATCTAAATCTAAGATTTTCTTAATCATTTATCAAATGAACACATTTCTAAATCATTTCCTTGGGGCCAGCATTCTGGTCTTGTTTCTTCTAATGGGCAGGTATCTTAAGAGCTGATGATCTTCTTGTAAGCTGTTTTCTTTTTAGTACTGTATATAGTTTCTAGTACAAAAACTGGCACTGAAAACTATAGGTTCGTAGAGTTGAAAGTCAAGAATAGGTGCAGAACTGATTAATTGTTTCACCTCACAATTTTCAGAACATTTACTAATTCAGCTTGCTTGCAAACCCTTTCCTTTCTTACTTGGTACTCTTAGATTACCACAAAAGAAATGGAAAGGAAGCCCAGTTTAATAAACCTAATCAGAAAATTTTAGTAAAAATCATAAGCAAAAATAACCCAGTCCCTTCCATAGAAGAACACTGGCACTCTAAACCAGGGACTCTACTTAAATTATGCCAAACATATGGTAGAAAAGTGAAAAATTCCTTCAATCATCCAGATGTTTGTTGTCAGGTAGACAAAACATTTAAAAGATTGAGTTACTTTCCTGTCTTCAACCACCTATTCTGACATAATGTAGCCAAAACTATAGCATTAGAATCTTAAGAGAGCCTTTTAAACATTTTCTTAAAGAAGAAACTGAGGAATTCTTACAGAGGATCATGAGATATCTATGTTGTTGAAGAGCAGAAAAGCATGAGTTATTTATCTTTTCTAATGAAAGTCTGCAGGATCAAATCAGAAAATGAAGAAATACCATAAAGAGGAGAATGTTGGGTTAATTTATTTATTGTGAATGAGGCTTATTAAATCTCAGCATTAGTTTAAAAGTCCATGACTATTCTGTACATAAAATAGTAAAATATTATCATTTAAAATATGGCATGATTTGTTTCACTTTTGAAGCACTTCTTTTGGTTTAACTCTGAAAGTCTTTCTTCATATGAACTTTATTTGAATGATTCTTCCCACCTCTCTGTAAATTATTTTGTAAAGTTGGTGTTTCTGAGATGATACCTTATACTCCCAAGGAAATTTAGCATCATCCTATTTCAGCCTCCCTCTTAGCACCAACACCCACGCCCCTTATATGGGGAACAAGCTCCCAATTAATGAATACCAACCCCTCTGGCTCTTCTGAAAATAACTACTAGTCACCTTTTGATTGTTCTGTATGGTACTGTTCATAATCATATCACTCATACCATGAGACCCTAAAGCTCCTAAAAGCAAAGTCTCTGCTTGGCATGTTTCATTTATTGTCCAGAAACACATACAACTATAGTGGTAAAGATACCTTATACTAGCCAGAGAAAGAATAATGGATCCTCTGGGCTTACACAAAGAATTGTAATTTAGTCCCCCTCAGACTCCATTTTCCAACATACAAAAGGGGTAGAATACTATCCTAAAATTTAGTAAATTGATATTTAAAACTAAGTGATATTAATAGGTAGCATATAGAAGAGGTAAGTGGTAAAAGAAATTATTACTAGCAGTTGTAATTTCCCTTTTGGATATCCTTTTCAGAATTATTGTTGAGTTGAGTCTTCCTGGATGCTCATTGATAAATTTAAAGGAAAACTATGAGTACAAAGAAAGCTGGTACATAATTGCTATCTGAATTGTCTTTATTATGTCATAAAATAGTTACTCATTTTTTAATTCAAATGGCCCATGGGTACAGCACTATATGCACATATACAATATATGTATATAAACAATATATGATATTATACACATGACTATATAACATAATATAATCTAGTGTATCTAATAGGTTCTTAGAGGTGGAAGTGACTTGACATCTTTTAATTCAACTGCCTTAAGTGAAGAAATGCAAATTAAAATAACCTGAAGTTCTACTTTACACTCATGAGATTGATAAAAATGACAAAAGGAAATGGCAGTTGTTGGAGAGACTGTGGAAAACAGGCAGATTAAAGTACATTAATGGTGAAGCTAGAAATTGGTCTAGTCATTATGGAAAGCAATTTGGAAATACATACAAAGGTTACTAAACTGTACATATTCTTTGCTTCAATGTTATCAATACCTGCTTATGTCTATAGCCCAAAGGGATCAAAGAAAGAGAACCCGTTTGTACAAAAATGTATATAGTCTCTTTTTGTAGTGTCAAAGACCTATAAACAAAGAAAGTGCCCATCAAGTGGGTAGTAGCTGAACAAATTGTGTTCTATTACTACAGAGAAATATCATTGATCCATAAAAAATTACAAAGTATTATTTTCAGATAAATCTGGGAAGATTTATATGAACAATGTAGAGTGAAGGAAACAAAATCAGTAGAACAACATATATGTGTGTTAACAAAATTTTAAAGAAAAAAACAATTTTGAAGAACTTAAGAATTCTGATCAGTGCAAAGACCAAGTTTAAATGAAGAGGACTCATGATGAAACAAGCTATCCACCATAATAATAAAATGCCATAATTCAAAGTACGACAAAATATGTCTTACTTTTGAAGCACCTTTTTTTGTGACGAGAGGTGATAGACTAAAGATGCAGAATGAGATACACATTTTTGGACATGCCCAATATATGGACTGGTTTTTCATGGTTTATTTATTTTGAGGGCTTTCCTTACTCCTTCCTTTTTTCTTTCTTTCTTTCTTTCTTTCTTTCTTTCTTTCTTTCTTTCTTTCTTTCTTTCTTTCTTTCTTTCTTTCTTTTGTTCTTTCTTTCTTTCTTTTCTTCTTTCTTTCTCCTTCCTTCCTTCCTTCCTCCCTTCCTTCCTTCCTTCCTTCCTTCCTTCCTTCCTTCCTTCCTTCCTTCCTTCCTTCCTGTCACTTCCACTATCAGTAGATTATAGTTCTATACTCTAGGATCAGGCAGAATAAGTCTAATTCTCCTTTTTCTGATCAATCCAATAAACAATCATGATTCCAGAGACCCAATGATAAAATATGTTGTCCGCCTCACAATAGAGAGGTGACAGACTAATAAGAAAGATGATACATGTATTTGGATGAGGCCAATATAGAAATCTGTTTTGTTTGATCAAGTGTATTTGTTACAAGTGTTTTTTTGAATATTTCTTTTTCCCCCAGTGGGGAAGAAAAATACTTAATTATTGAAAATAAAAATATAACTTAAAAAAGTCAAGCCTCTGAAGTAATTATTGTCATTTTTAAGCTACATATAGGGCTTGACATTTACCACTGTTAAATTTTGCTGGTTATAGCCCACCATTCAAGGTTACTATATGGTACTTATCATGTTCTACTTTGTATTAATATAACTGTTTTGAATGCTTGCCATTAGAGTCCTATTGCCTCATTGTGATACAAATGTGACCTTGGACTCTCAAAGGCTATACCAGCACCACCTCTGGAAGTTGTTGTCAAATTGGAAAGGATTCGAGTATGGATTCAGTGACAGATGGGCTGTCCAGGGATCAGGTGAACTGAGTTCAGAGACATTTGTTATTTACCTGACTAACCAGAGAGTGATGAAGTTTTTGGCAACAGCAGCTCTCTGTGACTATCTATGAAGGTGCTCAGGGGTTGTGATATATACACACCAACAAAACCATAGATTCTAGAAGCATTGAAAAAAAGTATGCTAGTCTTATCTGCCTTAATAGATGTTAGGGTCCTCAGTCACAGGTCCCCAATCACAGGAACTGTGACTTATCTCTGAAACCCTCCAAAACTTCCATCATATTTCCTTATACAAAGTAGGTGTTTGATAAATGCTTTGAATGAAAATTTAACTCATTTGGCACTAGAGACTTGAACTTATTTAAACTGTGTAGGCACTATATCTTGTTTTCTTTCCTACTCTGGGCTTCATTTCTTCCTAATAAGAAGAAACATGTCTGAAATGATAATCAAATGATAAAATTAATGATTTCTGAAAACCTTTCCAGGTGGCAAACTATTCTTTCCATGGAGATGATAAAAAGTGGAATAGGTGGCAAGAGTCTTCTGAACAATATTTTTATCCCCAAAGGTCCACCTTTCTGTTACTCTTAAGTATGTAGTTGCTTGGTTTTTGACTATTGCCTCTCATTACCCTAAGCTACAGCACATTGCTTAAGACTATACTCAAGTGTGGCTTTAAGAATTTTCTTTTGTCCTGAGGCTGCTTGGCTTTAGGATACTGTGTATACTAAAAAGACAAAGAGCATGTAGCTCTTGCTGAATACATAATATATTACAAAATAGCGATTGGGATAAATAAAGCTTCTCTGTTTATACAGGTCAGCTGGCTAGGACTTAAGACCAAACTGTTGCTTCTTGTTGCATTGACATTTCATGCTGAGTATGTCTCCTAGGTAATGTTGATGAAAGTGCTCAAAAAACTCAACGTGTTGGGTCCATTATTAAGAGACTAAAATAAGCCTGGAGAAAACTTCATAGATTTTAAATATTTGTTCAAAGCTTGATGATGAATAAGCACCATAGTCTTTTTGTTGGTTTGTAATCTGTACTGGCTCTCTTAATTCTGTATTTCTGTTTTTGAGCATGAATTCATGTTGGACAGTATGCTAATAAGAAAGTTGGGATTCCATCTGGCCAATAAAAATCTTTGCCGTAAATAGAGTTTACACGATCCATCTTACCATCAATTCACACGTTTTTGCGGTTTCTGCAAAGTATACTCTCATCATTTTATGTCTTCTATATGTATTTTTTAAGGTATAGTCATAAGTGCACAGAAACTTCTTAAAGAATAAGCTGTTGAAATATTTATGATGAAGTGTGTAGTTCTTTGAATTTGAAGGCTTTGAATCACAGATTCATGAAACATTAGAGTCAAAAGGATCTTTAAAGTTCATCTGGCCAGTCCTTCCTTTTAGAGATGAGACTAAATGTAAGACAGAGGAAGTAACTTATCCAAGGTCACAGAGAAAGTTAATGGCAGACCTAGGCCTACAATTTAGGTCTTCTGACTCTCCATATAGTGCTCTTCCTATTAATTAGAAAATTAGAAATAAAGTCCCACAATTTCTGCAAGGTTGCTCAATAGACTAAATACAACTTGGTCTACTATGGAAACTACTTCATTCCCCGACGGGTACAGCCAGACTCTGAAACACTCTGATACAGCCAGACTAAACCATAGAATATAGTTAGAATTTTCTTGGCTTTCTAGGTAACTGAAATTCATGGCAACCAAAACTACTTATCACTTTCAGAATACTGGCATGCAGTTGATTTCAAATACAGGATAGAAATTCTGAAGACCTTTTCACTTATCCTTTTCTTCTGTAAAATGTTAGAAATTAAGTATACTTCTATGATGTAGCCTAAGATGACATGATGCTGAGAAGTCATGGCTATCTATGTACAGTAGCTTGTACAGGTTATAAAACCAAGACTGCCAAAAAAAAACCATGAAACTGCTATAGTTGAATTTTACTTTTCCTCTTGACAGTGATAATGACATTTTTGAAATCGTGTGTCCTTTTCTCAGTTCTCTCTGTATGTAGAGGGAAAAAAACCGTGAAGACACCTGAAGAGAAGCTCTCCTTTCAGCAGCTGCAGTCAACTAAAGACGATGGTTTTATCATTCTATACTTTATAAGTCTTCACCTGTGGTGGTAGCACAGACTGTGCAACTACCACATTTTTCTCAATATTTGCTACTTATCTACAACGAAGGCAGGAATTTTAAAAGAACACCGTTTAACTGTACTGTTGAAGCATATTATGAAAATCTTTAGTTGGGTACCATAATCCCACACGTTTCAGCCTTGGCATCATATTCTAGGTCAACTCTGTTCCTTAGTTTAATGTGCATTTCTTAGGATATAAACCTTTGATAGAATCAAGAACAAGGTATTGATAAATATATTATTTTGCATAAATAGCATCCTTGATCTCTCAGTTGGCCCACAGGACCCTAAGGCATTACAGAATGGGCATCAGCTATAGATTTTAAGACATTATTAGATCTCATCAATGTGAGCATTCCCTTTGTTAGTACTTATTATAGCTCATATGTACCTTCTCATCCTGTGTAATTCTTGTCCATGTTATCCAACAGGTTTTCAACCTGTTGAAAGTTAGATTAGAAGGTATATTAGAAGGCCTTCCTGTAGGTCTTTTTATATTCCTTGAGGACAGGTCCAGTTACCAAACCATTTACCTGTTATTCCTTATTCTCAATTAATAATGAACTTACGTCTTCCAATCATATATTTCATGAATGATATACTGTTTTAAAGTTAAGTATAGTATCAGCTATATGCTGAAGAAGAAAACTACTAGTAAATCTGTAAAGCTTTGTACATGTCAGCCTTACTCTATACATTTTTACTCAGGGAAGGTTAAGTCAGATTTACATGTTTAATATAGCACAGCAGAGAACCAATTCATATATGGGATATTTTACACTATACTTCAAAACTGGAGCTACAGAGGGAAAAACTCTTCAAAGATCCAGGCTGGGAGATTCAATAGTATAATTTTTTTCTAATTAGGTATTAAGAATGTAGAACCTCTTTCCTATCAATTAGTCATTAAGTCAACAAATGCTGATGGAAGAAAAAGACTATTGGTCTTTCCAATATTGTTGTTGTTCAGTTATTTCAGTCATGTCCAATTCTTTTTGACCCCTTTTTTGGGGTTTTCTTGGTTAAAGACACTGGAGTGGTTTGCCATTTCCTTTTCCAGTTCATTTTACAGATGAGGAAATTGAGGCAAACAGGCTTCAGCGACTTGCCCAGAGTCACACATCTGAGGCTGGATTTGAACTCACATCTTCCTAAATCCAGATCTGGTACTTTAGCTACTATGCCACCTAGCAGCCCCCTTTCTAATATTAGTTGATAGCCAAACATTTACAACTGCCATGCAAATTATTATTTCTTAATCGAAACTTTACCTGTATATAATGTCAAGTTTGGCTGAATTGTTTGAATGAACAACGTTCTAACTAATTGTGACTGTTAATAATATTTCAGGCCCAAGTCTCAAGTCTGTACTCCTACCTCCTTCTCCCTGCTTCCCACACAGAAAAAGCAAGAAGGAATGACTAAAGCCCAACACACTTGCTGCTAGCTGAGCAATAAATCCCTTTCTTGACTAGGAGCTTTATTATTCACCTAGAATCTACCATCCCATGGCTAACAATCTCAAGCAATACATTTTATTCTCTATCCCTGAATTAGTCACCTGCTCTATAGAAAATTACCTCAACTGCAACTTCACATTCTCTTATCCCCATCTTCTTCAAACTCACCCTATTAATGTCTTACTCTGAAACCTTCCACTCTTGTTACTGCGCTCTTTGAAATTCCCATTCCATAATGAACAAACTTCTTTAATTATGGACCTTATTTTCTCATACTCCTTCCAAATAACGTCTCTCACTGAGACTTTCTTCCCAATGACACTACTGCATGCTTGGCCATGCTCTCCAGTACTAACAATATCCTCATTTACACTTTCTAATACACTGGCCCTAGAGGAGGACTTGTTTTACTCACTGCCACTTTCAGACTTGCCCTTTACTGCTATCAACCAACAAATAGCTTTCTTGATGTTTATTCTATTCAGATTTTCTACCCAGATTAGATGAGAGTTGTTGCTATATATTGGCCCCTTGATCATTTTTTGTACTATCTCAAGGAATTCTCTTGGCTTCTTGTCTTCCCCCTTTCCTTAACGTCTGTCCTTAGACTAGGGGACTTGAATTTTCATAAGGAAAATACCTCAAGCTCCCTAACTTTCCTATTGTTCCAATTTCTAAATCATGTGTTCTATGCCTTAATTCACCTCAGTCCCCCCCCCGACCGAAATAGTCACATTCTAGATCTCACCATTATCTATAAATGTTTCAGTTCCACACTCCCATTCCTCTCACTGACCATAACATTTTATTATTCTATCTCTTGTTATGACTCACCCCTGCATAAAGTATTCTTCCACCCTCACTGTGACCTATAGTCTTTCCACCCCTCAGCATTTTTTCAGACCATTACCCTTCACTGACCCTACAGTTAGCCAGCTCAACCCTACACTTGCCTCTCCAATTCCTTACTTCCTTGTCCTAAAACTATGCATCCCTTGCCAAACTTCAGCCCTGGGTTACTCTCACCATCTGCCTCCACTGCTCACACTTGTGGGTTGCTAAAATTTGAGGAAATCACAAAACTGGGCATATTATAAATTCATGATATTCAACTGTAAGTGGAACTTCATTTTGTCATGGCAATTATTTTATTCCTCCTTGGGTCCCTATATTACTCTTCATAGAAGCTTTTCTAAACTTTACATTCAGTCTTCAAGTTTTTTCCCACCTTTCTTTGCCCTCCAACCAAAGTGGAGTATTGTCTTTCTAACTTTACTGAGAATACTAAAGTCATCCGATGAAAGCTCCATCTTTTCTCCTTTTGATTTCATAATTCCTTGACATCTTATCCACTCCCCCCTCCTTCTTCCCAGTCTCTGAAAAGATGGGCCACTGTCTACATGTGTGTTTAATGCCATTCCTTCTTATCTTCTCTGGCAATCTGTATCATCTTTCCCTCTCTCTGTATTCCCTCTTCCTCTTTCTAATTGTCAATATCTCTCTATCTACTGTTTCCTTCACTAATGACTCTAAAGATGCCCAAATCTTTGTCCATCTTAAAAATCCTTCACCAGGCCCTACTGCCTCCCTCAAGCTATTGTCCTTTAGCTCTCCTCCCTTTTCAGCCAAGATCCTAGAAAAAGCTGTTTATGCTCATTGTCTCTTCTTCCTCTCCTCTAACTCAACCCTTTGCAATCTGACTTCTGACTTTATTACTCAATGGAAACTGTTCTCTCCAATGATCTCTCAGTTGCCAAATATGATGGTCCTGTTTTAGTCCTCATTCTTTTTTACCTATGTGCTGTATTTGACACTATTAGCCACCCTCTCCTCTCAGGCATGCTCTCCTCTTTGAGTTTTCATGTTATGCTTCTATTTCATGTTCATAGTTCTGGTTCTATTCCTAACTGTCTAAATGCTCTCCTATCTCCTCTGCTGGTTTCTCCCCTCTAATTCTAGATGCTCTGCAAAATTCTGTGCTTGACCCTCTTATCTTTTCTCTCTACATTTTCTCTTTTTATAGACCTCTTAAACTCCTGTGTGTTTGATTATTACCTTTATGTAGATTACTGACAGATCTATATATCCAGCCCCAGTTTCTCTTCTGAGAAAATCAGATTATCACTTTAGCAATTACCCATTGAAACAAATGCACTGCACTAGAGGCACCTCAAATTTAGTATGTCACAACGAGAACCCACTTTCTTTTCCTCCAAATCCAGCTCTATTCCAAATTTTCCTATTTTTGTCAAAGGCACCACCAGTGTTCCATTTTCCCTGGTTCTTACCCTTAGTATTATTTTTAGCTCCTCATTCTTCCTGATGCTACATATCTAAACAGTGGTCAAATCTCATCATTTTAATCTCTATTACATCTCATTCATTGAGTCCGTTCTCCCTAATTCCACAGATACTACCTTGGTTCAGGTGCTCATCATCTCTTGTCCAGGTTATCCCAGTGGCTTCCTAATTTATCTCTTTGCCCCAAGTCTCTCCATATTCCAATCCATCCTATACCATATTGTTAAAAATATTTTCCTTACGCTCAGATGTGCTACTCAATTACTCAGTACACTCCATTGTCTCCCTATTATCACCAGCATTAAATCTAAACTCTGTGTGGATTTTAAAAACTCTTCATAATTTGGCTCCATCCTGTCTTTCCAGCCTTATTATATATTACTCTCCCTACTGTACTCTTCGAGCTCCATAAACTGGTTTCTCTGTGCCTCCCACTCAGAACTCAATCTTCTCATTTTAATGTTTTTATACTGGAATACAGCTCTCCCCTCTTTACTTTTGCTTCATAGAATCCCCCTCTTCCTTCAGGTAGCAAATCAAGTAACATTTGTATTCAAAAGCCTTTCCTGATTCTCCACAACTGCTAGTGCATTTCTTCTCAAACTACTTTATAGTTAACTTCTTATTTACTTATACTTATTGTATATCTACTTATAGAGGTACTTGTCTGTCATTAGAATAAAAATTCTGTAAGTAGGAACTGTTTTATTCTTTGCAAATGTATCTTAAAGGATCATAGTGACCCAGAACAAGAAGGGACATCAGACTAGGTGGTGCAGTGAGTAAAGCACCAGCCCCGGAGGCAGGAGGACTGGAGTTTGGTTCCAGCCCTAGACACTTAACACCCACACAAAAAAACTAGCCCTGTAACCTTGGGCAAGTTACTTAACTCTAATTGCCCTCCAAAAGAAAAAAAAAAGGAGAAGGGACATCAGAAGTTTTCCAGTTCAACTTCTTCATTTTATAGATAAGAAAACTGAGGCCCAAGGAGGTCAGAAGCTGCTCAAGTAGCAAAGGTCAAGCAAAGGGAGAATGTGAATCCAGGCCACTGATTCCAGCGTTATTGCCCTTTCCACTGTATCACCAGTACCTGGCATATAAAGGTACTTAACAAATATATGTTCACTGATTATGTATTTTAATATATTTTAATAGATGTATATTTTTATTTAACCTTTCACATGTAAATCTGTAGAAGAGATTCCTCTTCAGGTAAGGCTTGGATCTGAAGTTCTTTCTGGCACAGAACTTCTATGAACCTATGAAATATCATATATCTGATCTTTATTATGGACTAGATAATTTTCCCCCTTATGGGAACATATGTCCACAAATATAATGGAAGTCAATGCAAAACAATATTCTATATAGAAATATTCACTTTGCATGAATCATTTTTCAGGAATGCATCTAATGTGTCAAATCAAGCCAAGCTATATAACAGATATGGTGGGAGTGGAGTGCTAGGTACTAGAAATGTAGCTGAAAATACTTTAAGTTAAACGAACTTGCATGTAAAATTGTCACAATCATAAATATGTACTTGCGCATAAATATACATTCTTAAAGTCACACCAAGAAAGATGAATAAGTCTAGTGGAAAGTGAAAAATGATTAGATGAAATAAATGAATAAATACCAAACAGGGTAACAAAGTAAATATCTGCTCATTTCTGGTCAAGGAGGTGAAGAGAGGTTTCCCTTTAAGTCAGAAAATGTAGTGGATAGAAAGGACGTGAATAGCTGGGGGGATTTCCTAAGGCCATTGCAGACCAGCTCACACATACTGCTAAGAGGCTCATTTTCATGAGAGCTTTGGTTGCATTTGTAACACTTGCTCTAGGGCCCCTGGAGCATTAAGCACCACATCACAGTACTAGAAGAACAGTGTTAAACACATGGTACCTTATTCTGCTCTTTTTCTTTCAATTCCAAATGTCCAGGCATTTGTAAGAGGGTTTTAAGACTCTACTTCTATTGCTCTCCCCCCTCCTCATATTCAACTAAAGCCTCCCCTCACATTTGCATCAGCAAAAAGCAAAACGCTGTCATGGGAAAGAGTTTTCAGATATAATAGGAGGGAATTTTGGGGGTGTTCTCTTTAAAAACATTACTATAAAGCCTGTCGGTTATAGTACAGTTAATTGTTTCCATAGGTGGAAGTATTTCATTTTAAAAAAACTGGTTTGACTGGTAAGTTTGTTCTAGATTAAGTGATTTAACCACAGTTAGGTAGGTATTTGTTCTCTATTAGGCTTGGTACATATTAATTGCTACATATTTTAACATTTCAATAGTGGATTAAATTATTAATACTTTTACATTATAAGCTGGCACTGTAACAGTTTTCCTGGAACAATGCCATCCGTTCTTCCAAATTCAGTTGAATATAAAAAGTTTAGAATATACTATTGTGAAAAAAATTTTGAGCTGGCTGAGGACAGGGATAAGTGTAACCAAGTAGCATATTTTCCAGTCATTATCCCATCAGGAATTACAAGGAGGAGGTTCTCTTCGAATTCTCAGGATAATTATGAGTACTGGTTCTACAGGATAGATATTCTAACACCCAGATCACAGCAAATTAGGCCAAACATCTATCTATCTAAACAAGGTTTGTCCTTGGTACTTTACAAGTCCTCTACTTAGTATTCCTTACTTTTCTTTGATTGACTAGGAACCCCACCATAGTTCCTTACCCATTATAGGGATGGGGAGCTATAAATCTTTCTCTCATTGAGCCTTTCCTATCCTTTGTGCCAATCCCACAAGACTGCTAAGTGACAATACATGAATCTCAATGAGCCAGTCAAATATTCCATGTTACTGTATTGGCCAAGTTAACATGTTACCTCTCCAGGTAACAAAGCACCTTAATTAGGATAAAAAGGACAAATAAAGAGATGTTCCCAGTCATAATGATATTGATAAAATCAGAGGAGAAAAAGGTCTATCAGCAAAGTAGTCTTTCTTGAAATGGTAAGAAAGTAGAATTCAAACGTTCAGTTTTCAACTCTTTGTGCACCTTTTTGGAGTTTTCTTGGAAAAGACACTGGAGTGGTTTGCCATTTCCTTCTCCAGCTCATTTTACAGATGAAGAAACTGAGGCAAACAAGCTTAAGTGACTTATCCTGGGTTACACAGCTAGTAAATGTCTGAGCATTTGAACTCAGGAAGATGAGGCCCAGTATCCTACTGTACCACCTAGCCCAGAATTCAAATAGTGTATTAAGAGTATTAGGAAATATTTCAACAATTGGGTCCATGACGGAACAAAGAATTAATTGTGGAAGAGGCCCTTAAAAAAACAAAAAGCAAAAATGTTATGTTGGTAGTTTTTTTGAGTTATACAATGTCAGAGATGGATGAGACCTTTCCTTCTGAGGAAATTGGTGGCCCAAAAGTAAAAGAGATCTGATCAAAGTCACATACACAGTAAGCAGCAGATTCAAGTTTCAAAACCAAGCCCCTTGATTCTAAATCCAGGGCTCAAAGAAAGATGGCACTAGTGTCCTTAATCATCATTTCCATTTCATGTCTACAACACTAGATGGAGAGTTGAGATTCTCTTTTAGTTCAACTAGGAGGAAATAAATGTGCCTTAATTTCCAAATCTGGAAATAGGGCTGATAACTTTTCCTCATTTATCTCACATGAATGTTTCAAGGATTAATTAGCAGAGATATTTAAAATTTTTTGAGATCTTAAAGGAAAAAAAATGCTTTTAAAATACATCTTATCCATTTTACAGAGTTAAATAATAATTTCCCCTTAATCCTTCACAAAAATAAATACTGCCTATTACCATCCACCTGCATTACTTGCCTCCCTTTGCAAAGAGGAGGTTGTTCTCTGGTGACATTCTGGTTCTGATTCATGAGGAATAAACCCAATCTCAACATTTCTGTTCTTAACAGGTTTTGGTTTTTAAATTTGTAGAACATAATGTTTCTCTGGGCTAAGTTTTAGCATGCCAAATTTTGGCTGGCCACAGACTTTGACATCTGAGTTAAAAAATCTTTCAACAATGGCATTTAAACTGAAGAATCAACAGACCCTTAATTATAACACTAGTTATAAGTGTCCCCTTCCCCCCATCATCATGTTCAAATTCTCCTGGTTCACCAACTGCTTAGAGACCATGTTATTTCATTTGCCATTGGAAAAATTATCACAGTTTGGAAACTTGGTAGCTTGAGACTGAGTTTCACTTTTTAAAACTATCTTTATTTTATTCACCATAAATTAACAAAATATATAAAACTGAGGTCAAAACAACTAAGTCATTAAAAACAATATACTAACAACAGCAACCTATAGCAAAACACATCATATGTACTTGACTAATGTTTTTCATCTTTTTGAAAATTAAATACTTAAAGTACTAGATACATCTTTTGTGTGTGTGGTTTCATGTAAGTACTTCCTTATTTGTCCACAAAATTTAGGGTAGTCACTTCTTATGACACCACAACAGATAGCCCTATATCTTCTTTACAAAGTAACTAACAAAAGGTTTTTTTCCCCCTATACTCCTTATAGAAAAATTACACTTATAAACCAAACTCACCTAATTTCTTTTTTAGGGACAGCAGCACACTAATGAAAATAAAGGTTATATTTTATATCCACCTGGATATTTGGATATGATTATTTAACAAATCTTATTAAATGGGAATATAGAAATTGTCTAGGTTTATAAAAAAGCTAACTTTTCCTTTTTAAAGTGCAGGGTTTACATTTTAAAATTTCAGAAGGTTGATTTCCGTTCCCTCTTCACTTTGGAGAATAAACTGGATCTAGATTTTCCAGGAAGTACTGTGCTTCTCTTTGTAATTTGTCTTCCTCTCCCAGTTCCTTTAGTTTTTAGAGAGAATACAACATCAGTTATACCCCAAACCACTTAAAAATTTTAGAGTTCACCTTTCTCCAATTTAGAGAATTTCCTATACACAATCTCCATTTCAAATTTGCAGGGTAACAGGAAGGATGGCCTGGTTCAGGGTGCTGATGGGGTGCTTGGTTGCCTGAACTCGGACCTCAGTTTATAAAATCACATTTCTCCCTAGCCTCAAATTTCCCTAGCCTCAGAGCATTATCTCTCCCCTGTCAGTACTCTGCTAGAAACCATTCTAGATCAAGCCCCAAATCTCCCCTTGGTACAATAACAAGCTGCACCTATGAATCCTTAACTAGATTATCTATAAGTAACTCCCTAGCTTATCATATACATCCTGAATCCCTTGTTAGCTTGGGACATATGTATACTCCCAACATCCATCTTGTCAAATATGACATTGATGAGTGGCAGCTTGGTCAGCCCTGACTGCTAGCTGACTTAGTGACTTTCCAAGCCTAAAACCACACCTCCATGTAGCCCCCACCTTGGGCTAATTTCCTGGTGAATTCTGGGCAATATACCTGTGCAGCATATATTAAAAGTGCATGTTCCTTTAAGAACTGACCACTCCTTAACTACTCCCTAATCCTTCCCAGACTCACCTAGTTAGAATATTTGGCACAGGTTTCACTATAATTTATCCTATATAAACTTTAACTGAACCCCCTAAATTGCAAGTTCCCTAAGAACTCTTGCCTGCTGTATAGCATAACAATAAATCTTTGCCACCTTGACTCAGAGAATGCTTGGGTCTGTGAATTCATTCCAGACTGCTTTCCAGGGACTCTGGTTATTGGGGCTCCTGGACTCCCTGAATTCCTTGGCCCCCCCCCATCAGTTCTGGGTCAAAAGTGCAGAGGCAGTTTCAGTAAGAAGATTTAGATTTGGCCTAGGCTTAGTTTTTAACCATTGTCTTTATTTTATGCCCTATTGAACCGCTCTTTGCCTCAGTTTCATGAACTGTTAACCAGACTGACAATAAGAAACTATCCTGTGAGGCATTGCTTGGTACATAGTCCCTCAATAAACTCTTGTTGATTGAGGAATTCAAAGTGTTTATAGAGAAGTTTATATTTGTAGATTTGTAGTTTTTGAGTTCATTGTGTCAACCCTCTTCCTTCATCAAGTACTCTTCATGTAACTGAGCACTGTAGGGTACAGGGCCACTTAAAAAAGGTTATTAAGGATTGGAGAGTGTAGGGGGGAGAGAAAAGGCTGTGGAGGTGGATAGTGCTGGGTTGAATGTTAACTCCATGTACTTTACTTCCTGTCAGATTACACACTTGATAGACTTCCTCCAGTTCTACAGACTCCCAGCTCCAGCCCTTTTTTTCTACAGGATCAGTCTGCTTATCAAAAATATCTTCTACCCACCCCCTTTCTACAATTAGATAATCACTTGGGTTAATAAGCTTTTCTTTTAAAATTCAAATGCCCCTGTGGGACTTAAGCCTCATTCACACCTTTGTATAAAAATTACTTTAATCAGGTATTCAGATCAACAATTAGCTGAGTACTCAAGGAAATGGATGAATTTTAACTGGAGGCAGAGGGAATTTTGGAGCTAGAGGAGAACAGTGCTTAGAGGGGGTGTGGGTCACCAAGGGGGGCTGGCAGGAAAACGGAGGCAGGAGAAAAGAAATGGGTTCATAAATGCGGAGAAGGGCAAATTTTGTCTACTCCAGTTTTGTCTATGGTTTTTATAGTAGCCAGCTTATCAAACAAACTGTCATTGTTTATTGATTTCAGAATTATGCACCTGACCTTGAACACAGTAGGACTGAAATAATTTTTATTGAATGTATGAATAAAATATTTGGAGTGGTTTAGAAAATTGCAAATCTCAGCTTTTTTGAATTCAGCTCAGTCTTCCCCAGTCTAGGGTTAGTTCAGTCCAGCCTATCCAAGACCCTCCATTTTCCCTATCTAGTAATCATATATTCCTCTGTAAAGAAGAATAGATAAGAAAAGGAGAAAGAGGTCAAGCATGAAGGGTCAGGTGCAGGTATCAACCATTTTATTCTTACCACTTTTTATCATATATATCTATATCTATGTGGTGCCAAACTACATTCTCCAGCTTTTTCCAATTCCTGGGCTTTTAGACCACTACCATTACAAATGCTAAGGATCTACTATAAAGTATCTTTTTTTTTTGCAATGATAAATGCACTGAAAATGTTAAATTATAAAACTTCTGGTGAAAATGGAACAAAAGGAAGAGGGTGTGTTAAAGAACAGTCTGTTAAAGAAAGAGCCTTACCTGCCCCCACTGGCATCTCAACAGACTCTTTCATCCACAATAGTCCTAGACCAAATCTGTTCAGAGGCATTTCTGAACTACACACACACACACACACACACACACACACACACACACACACACA
>NW_027187347.1:11016570-11024473 GCF_028583685.1 Petaurus breviceps papuanus
CACACACACACACACACACACACACACACACACACACACACACACAAACACACACATACACACGGCAAACACTATCTTTCACATTTTTATAGCACCACAGGAGACTTATAAATAACAGTGCTTTTCAAGTAAACTTTAAATTAAGAAATTCACAAAAATAAATCATATTTCTCTTCTAAGGTAGGGAGGGAGAGTATTTGGTTTCAGGTGAACTATTAACTCAATGATCATTTGTAGTTAGGATTTATTTCCCCACTTTTTTTAGGCTCAGAAAAAAAGTACCTCTGTACATAAGAATAGGGGCAGCTAGGTGGCACAGTGGATACAGTGCTGGCCAGGTCTGAGGTCAGGAAGACTCATCTTCCTGAGTTCAAATTTGTCCTCAGACACTTACTAGCTGTCTGGCCCTTAGCAATCTCTTAATCCTGTTTGCCTCAGTTTCCTCATTTGTAAAATAAGCTGGAGAAGGAAATGGCAAAACACTCCAGTATCTTTGCCAAGAACACACTTTTGGGGTCACAAAGACTTAGAGATGACTGCAAAAATGAAACACACAAGAATGAGATCCTTCTCACAAACCACACACAAAAACTGGTTTGAATATCTGAAAATCACAACTTTTGTTTGTCCAAGAAACAGTTTGGTGCTTTGGAAAAAGAGATGGGTGACTCTGGGGTCAGAGGGCCTTAGTTTAAATACTGTGTCTGATGCTTATTACCTGTGTGAGCTTGACATAATTTTCCTAGAACTCAGTTTACTCATTTATAAACTAGGAGGGGCAGACTTTATGAACTCTGAGGCCCCTTTCAGCCGCTGATCTGCAATAACACCTTACTTATTTAGAGATCACATAACTAGCAAACAGGATACAGTGAAGACCAAGAGAAAAGTAAAATAAAATTAAGAATAAAAGGCTTCTGAGCAGCTCAGTTGGACCTCACAAAGTCAATATACTTTATTGATGGTAGAGTCTCTGCAGCTCTCACTCTGAGGACATTTTGTTTACACTCAATTCTAACAAGCCTGGTTTTCTGTTCTCCATTATGTAGAAGCAATACATCAGAGGAGGCTGCTAGGGATAAACACCCTGACAAGAAGAAATGATAGCCAAACAACAAGAAATGATAGTTGAACAACAATACACTGGCAGTAGAGTTGTGAATTGGTCCACCTATCTTGTATGTCAATATGGAATGGAGCAAGAAAAGTGATCAAAGTGTTTGTACCTTTTATTCTGGAGAGGTCAAAGGCAGAAACAAAATCTCATACATACTAACATATTCATAGCTGCTGTCTTTTGTAACAACAAAGAACAGGAAACAATGTCAGTGCTCATTAATTGAAAAATGTCTGAATATATATATATCATATATGAGCAAAATGGAACATAATGTACAGTAAAGAAATAATCAAATTGAAGAATTCTGAAAAAACGTGGGAAGGTGTCTATGAACAGATGCAGAGTGAAAGAATCACAGCCAAAAGAACAAGATTCATTACAACAACAATTGTAAGAAAGAGATCACTAAAAGGTACTGAGTAATGGAAAAACTGACAAAATGAAACACAGCTCCCTTCTCGTGGTAAAGAGAGGAGCAGGGGATTGGCAGGGGAAGAATTCTTATAAACATTGTTAAATGCAATCACAGAATCAAGTATTTTGCTTAATTGGCTTTCTTTTCACAAAGGAGGGTCCAATAAGGGGAGAGGGTTCCCTCCCAATGACTAAAATGAAATGAAAAAATGAAATCAATAAATGTATTTTTTAAGCAACAAAATGATAACCAACACATTGGTGTATAAAGAAGAGACAGAGAAGTCGTATAGGGAAGATGCAAGAACTCAGCACAGAATTTTGAGCCTATTTCATGCAGGGACAAATTGCTCTACATGTCTCCAGAGGCCCCAAGAGCATCACAGTATTGTAACAAAGTACAATAAATGATGGTTACATATTTTTACCTTGAATCATCAATAAAAGAGATAAATATTAAATATCCTTTGTTTGATGAGGCAGGAGGAAGTCTTTCCCTCCACATTTCCACCTTCTGGTTAAAACCACTTTCTGCAAGAAGTTTTTCTCAATCCTTCTTAATTGTAGTGACTTCCTTTGAGATTTAGCTCCAATTTGTCCTGCATATATCTTGTTTGCACATAGTTTACATGCTCTCACCCACATTAGGCTGTGGGCTTTGAGAGAGCAGGGACTGAGTGGTTTATTATTTGCTTTTCCCGGGGCCAGGCACACAGTAGGCACTTAATAATGCTTGCTGATTGACTCAATGACTAAAATATTTTAGAGATATTTCCATAAAAACTGGTTAAAGTAAAGCAATCTTTGGCACTTGAAGAAGTAAACCTAAATTATCTAAAAAGTTTACCTATGTGGAATACATCATTGTCTGACAATATTAAATAAATGAGAACCCTCTCTCCCTCCCTCTCATTCTCCCTCTTTCCATTCACACATGCAAACATATGCACACCCATAGATGAAGTATGACTATAAAATGATGACTTTATTAACAAATGTAACAGAATTTATACCTAGGTTTGTTATGAAAAAAGAAATTTGCAAATAGTAAAGTGATATTAAAATGTGAGTTATGATTATTATGAATAACAATTATGTAAATATATTATGTCAAATGAGTAATAATAATAATAGCTCATATTTTAAGTATTTTGAAACTTTGTCTAGATGTCTAGATAAACAGAGGGAAGAGGATTAAGGGAGGGATTTGGGGGGTAGGTTAAGTAATAGGGCAAGGTAGCTGGTAGACATAGAGGAGTCAGAAGGAAAAGGAATAAAATATAAACATAAAATAAAGATCAGGAATAGAATTTATTAGGGAAAAAATCAGGGGTAGTAATAATGATCTCAGACAAATTTAAAGCTAAAACAGATTTAATCAAAAGAGAAAGACAAGGAAACTATAAGTCATCTATATTAATATTGTTTTAGAGTAGATTATTTAAAATAACTAGACATTAAAAGGTTGGAATATTGCTGTGGTGTAAGAAGTGGTGAGTTGGTGGACTTAGAATAATATGGAGAGACTTAGACTTATGACTGAAGATGTTATTCACTCTCAGAAATAGAGGACAAACAAGTAAGGTCTTATATAGATGCATATGAATGTATATATGTCTATATATGAGTATGATTATAGAAATCGAAGTATATGTATATTTGGGTAAGTGTATATATGTGTATATGTTGGTGCACATATGTGTGTATAATAGGTATGCATATATGCATGTATATGTGTGTATACAGATCTATATCTATCTATAACTCTTTGCTTAATTGTAGCCTTCTGGGTGGGGGAGGAAGGGAGAAAAAAGAACAAAGTAAAAAGTGCATGGCAGAGAACAAAAGAAAACTTACAAAGAAGCAAAGAAAAGATGGACAGCTCTGAACATAGTATGTAGTATTTATTATATAGGCTTTCTTCAAATGGAGATTTATTGCTGTATATTTTGAATTCTCTCTTACATTCTGCTGTGCACATGGCAATACTTTTTTTCTTTTCTTATTTTGTATTTAAATTTATAATATGCTTCTTTTTCTTTTCTTATTAATTATTTAAGTTTCAAAAATTAAAAAAGAAACTTTTCCTCATAAGTAGCCTGTGAGGCAGTATATATCATAAACATGTGTAAGCAAGTATTATGTATTATCACCCATTAGCACCTCCAGCCCAAATTAAAATCAATTAGTCCTACCAGAGAATAGGAAGTATCTTTTCCAATTCTTCTTTCTTCCATCCCTTTGTCCCTCCGTCCCTCCCTCCCTCCCTTCCTTCCTTCCTTCTTTCCTTCCTTCCTTCCTTCCTTCCTTCCTTCCTTCCTTCCTTCCTTCCTTCCTTCCTTCCTTCCTTTCTCTCTTTCTTGCTCTCTTTCTTTCCTTCCTTCCTTCTTTCCTTCCTCCTTTTTTTCTCCCTTCATCCTTTTCTCTTCCTCTTCCCAAACATTCATTCAGCATATGTAATGCTATGCTACACTGGAGGAAGATACAAAGATAAATAGCCCTTACTCTGAAAAAAGCTTATAATTTAATATATGGAGATAAAGTAAGGTAAACAGATAAACAATACAAATTAGACAAAGATGATCACATCAGTGCATTACAAAGTGTTCTAAGATCACTGCAATGTTTCTACCAGCTAGTTGGGAGAAATTAAAGTATTTGAGCAGAGTCACACAGTTAGTAAACATATTAGGACAGACTTGAAGTCTGGTTTTCCAGATTCCAGCATTCTAGTTGCTAAGTCTCATTGATGCCGCTAGTGACTAGAAAACTCTGCAATATCTGATGTGACTGAGGAAGCAAGCCTGGGTGAGGGGAATCTGGATAACTGGAGGTATAATAATAGGTAGGAAAATTTACAGAAATAGAAGAGCAGGGCACAAACTAAGAAGACAATAGAAGGTGCTAAAACAAATTGGGTCTGTTCCTGGGCATATTAAATTGATTTCTCTTACACTTCTAAAAAACAAAATGAAACAAAACAAAATGTTCAGGGAAAGTTTAACAATGCAGAGACTGATATCTTAACAAAGGCTTCATTTTGAAACATAGCAGCTTTACTGTCTTTTTCAATATGTTTACTCTCGATACCAAGTTTATGGATAGCTCTGAGAACAGCAACCCTTTGCCTCTAGTTTGTTAGATTCATCTGACCTTTAATTAAATTTTTTCCCCTTGTATGCCACACAATCAAGGTCAGTATTATTCATTTATTAAATTTGATTCTGGGAAATAATTTTAGATGCAAAAAGAGGGTACTCAAAAAGGGAAGGTGCCCTTTTAAAAATGCATCTTTCATTGTCTATAAAGGTTAATATCCAGCCTGGCTTTGACCAATGTTTACCTGTTAGGTTGATAAACTTTTATGTTCACCTTAAGAGAACCCAATATCAACAAATGTGATCGCTCTTTAGAGAATCTAAAGCAAAATATACTCATAACTTTCACTTTGAGGTTTTGAGTATTTATGAATGTGTGTGCATGTATGTGTATATAGGTGAGAGTGACACATGGAAACTGAGAAGAAGTAGTGAATTTTGATCAGTGAAAAGGGAAGTCTGGTAAAAATGACCTTATACAAATATTGGAGGGATCCATAATAATGAAAAGTCCCAATAAGGCAAGAGCAGAAGGGTGGTAAATCAATTCTTTCATTCTGTGCATGAGCAGGCCAAACCTGTAAGACATACTGTAGACACTAGGGAGTCAAAGCACAGAAAAGGGGATGTTGCAACAGTTCTACTTCTAGACGGCTGCGTTTATGCATCTGTATTATTAAAAATGTGCCAGCTCTAGCAAGCTCACAGTACGGAGCAAAGTGCTACAGTTACAGCTGGGAATTCATCTTTCAAGGCTGGCTCTATTTACTGGTTTTTTTGGTCTATTCCTCCCTGGGGGGCCCACAGTGGGGTGTTTTTTTTGGGGGGGGAGATAGATAGGGGTGGAGGAGGGAGTTTTTGTGAGTTCTATTTTAGATGTCAGTGAATAAAAAAGCAGGGAATTTGCCAGCCTGTTACTCAGTTATACTGAAACATGATGCAAACTGCCTCAATTTGGAGCACAGAAGGTGCTGAAAAAATTTCCTGAGTAGGTCTTGAAAGATGTAAGTCTTTCTTCAAGGAAGGGTTTATCTTCATCAAATTCTCTGATGAAATAATGGTGGCACGTTGCTGTTGTGTCTTTCTTCTTTCATTCAGTCACCCTACCATGTTCCTGTTTGGGCTTCCATTACCCAAACCATATGCTCTAAAAGTGGCCGGTATGTCACTGTAAGATTAATTCATGCCCCAGGAGAATACAAAAGAAATGTGTGTGTCTGTGTATGTTTATAAAGTCACTCCTGCATATGTACACTGCTGGGTGTATGAGCGGTACATGTTCAAACAGGCTGTATTTCCATATTTGTGTCCTCTAGCTTTTTCTTTTCTGTTGCCTGAACATATGTGTCCGGTATAAACATACAATTACATGGACGTGTCTATTTGTGTTTCTAATACCCTGCCATCTTGAAAACATTTCAGTTTTCTGGAAATACGGTCACATAATTTGTTTTGATTTGAACAATTGCACAGCAAACGTATGGGGGTCACAGTAGAAGGTAACAGACCATTTACTGAAGGCCCAAAACAAATAGGAAACAAAGTCCATGACAACATAAGGGAGCAACACTTCCCTCGTGAGATATTCTGAGCTAAGGGAAGACACAGGGAGAGGTGGTAATAAAGGAAATACTGGTAGGTGTTTCAGTTACCGAATGCCTGCCTGAGTTTCCAAAGACTTCTATACTTTGATGGGGCAATGGTATCTTCAGCTTTCAGACACTGTACCATAATGGTAAGGAGCTCTTGTCATTCCCCCCCCAATATTTATTGGAGTTTCCTTTGAAATCCTTTGAAAGATCATCCTTATTCACTCCAGTGCATGAGCAGATTGTGGCATCATTCTATAAAAACCAATGATCAAGTTGCAGCTCTCTAAAGAAAAAAAAAATCCCAACAACCTTTCATGCTGAGATTTCTCATAGTAGTTCTCAGCACAGAAGTGATTTTTTTCCCCCCTAACTTGCATAAAGCCCCGTTAAGCAAGGTTTGAGTTTTCCCAGCAAGGAGAAAGTGTTTTTCAGCTGTTAAATTTTTCAGATGCTTTTTTTGTATCTGGATAAAACTCAAAAACATGTTTGTTTCAAAACATAAACCTTGTCATGTACAAAGTCTTGCATATAGACTAATGCCGTTGCCATGTTTGAGGATATTTGGTTTTGAAATAAGGAAGTTGTATGCTTTTAAAAACAGCACCCTGCCCATTACTTTTCTTATTAAGCACTCGAGCAAATGTGATTTTGCTAAGGTTCAGGGGTGCATGCCTTTGGCTTATTTGATCCCCAGTGATGTGTTTATTTGTACGGGAAAGAGAAGATGGGCCAGATTTGATCTGAAGAACATCCCCGTGGTTGGCTGTCAGTACTTCTCACTCCTGTTCTGCAGGACTTCTGTGGCAATACTAAACCTGCCTGACTTTTCAGTTTGTCTGTGCTGCCGCAGTTGGTACAACCCATGCTATCTGGCACATGAATGAGAAAACCACATGACTGATACAGTCGGGAAAGCAACATCTGAGCACCACCAAAACAGACAGACCTATCCATTTTAAAAATGAGCCTGATCAGCCTTCAGTTTTAAGCAAATGGCCAATGTTTCCTTCATCAAGAAAGGGGAATAAGAAGTTACTTTCATCTGTCTAACATTCCAGTCTCAAAGCCTCTTAAGTTCCAACAATTGCCCCATTTGTTTGCACATTTTACAGGGAAATATAGTTTGAATAGCTGGAGATCAGAAGTCAGGTGATTCTGGAGCAGAGCTCCAACTATGTAGAACTGAGCAGTAGGGGGTGCTGGGTCAATTTAGACTCCTCTGACCCAAGTGCAAAAAAGTTAAGGAAAGTTTACAGTTTAGGAGAAGAGACAATTGATAATAATCCTTAGCACCCCCACACACAATAAGCACAAACACAGCTATTCCCTCATAAATTCCCAGGTGAGTATAGTCAAGGAGGGAGGGAGGAAGAGAGAAAGAGAGGGAGGGAGAGGGAGGGAAGGAAGGACAGAGGGAGGACAAGTCAGAGAGAGAGAGAGAGAGACAGAGAGAGAGAGAGAGAGAGACAGAGACAGAGAGAGAGAGACAGAGAGAGAGAGACAGAGAGAGAGAGAGAGACAGAGAGACAGAGAGAGAGAGACAGAGAGACAGAGACAGAGAGAGACAGAGACAGAGAGACAGAGACAGAGACAGAGAGACAGAGAGAGACAGAGAGAGACAGAGACAGAGACAGAGAGAGAGAGAGAGAGAGAGAGAGAGAGAGAGAGAGAGAGAGAGA
>NW_027187347.1:11029473-11077108 GCF_028583685.1 Petaurus breviceps papuanus
AGAGAGAGAGAGAGAGAGAGAGAGAGAGAGAAGCAGGAGTGTATTGATGAATGTTTAACAAGCAGCCCTGAGGTGGGGAAGAATTACCCCCTACAATATTTAGTTTAATCTGCGTGGTTAATATTTTCTTTATCACTTTTTAAGGTCTAGACATTAACAAAATACTAAGTCCAGCCCTCATGTGGAAGATTTGCAGATTTCCAAGGTGTCAATGCTTATACTATAAATTTGACAATTGACTCTTGGGAGTTGGTTTGAGCTAGCTTCAGAGCACCCCTGAGAATAGGGGACTTGGTTGAGGGAAAAGAGATAAATTCAAGAAACCCATCATAGGAAAGGTCTTTAAAATTTGGACAAGAATTAGGACCTTTTTAAAAGCTTAGTCTTTATCAATTATTTCAGAAAAAAAGATAACAAAACCTCAAAAACTAACTGGTCACTAGTTATTGCTAGTGATTGAATACTTTCTAGCATTAGAGAGGGGTCAGAGCTTCCCATAATAAAAAAAATAAACTCAATATCCAAAATAACTAAAGCCACACAGTGTGTGTGTGTGTGTGTGTGTGTGTGTGTGTGTGTGTGTGTTTAAAGGTACTCTGTGACATTGATCTAGGAACAGTTCTATAGTATTCAGACCATTGGCTTCACTATAGTCTTAGACATCATGACAGAGTGGAACCTGATGTTTCTTAAATCATAGATCTTTCAGGAAAATTAGTCTCTGAATTACAGCATTCCATCCCTGGTCCCACCTTTACACCAACAGAAGACTTTGACTGTGCCCCTTACTAGCTTCTTCTGACTGTTTTGGACAAATTGTTGCTGGAGTTTCAAAAAAAAGCAATTTGTACAACTGAGTTTTTTAGAACAGCCATGCTTTTCAAAAAGAAGGTACCCATAACAACATCAGCTCCACAATGTCCTTTATGACACAGAGAAGCAAGATAGATACAGTTTTTCTGTTGGCACAGGTGGTTAGGGAACAGACCCTTACTTAGCTCATAACGGTGTTTCACAAACAAATGAACTAATGTCCTTATAATATGTGAACTTCTGAAACCAAAGCTAATAAATAAAACCTTCCTGCTTTTTATCAGAGGTAGCATGGAAGTCTCCCTTCAGACATTGCAGAATGTATGCATTCAGAGAACTCTGTGCATTTACTAGCAGACAGGGACCAATGCATACTTCTTTTAGTGTGAACTCCCCTACTCTTTGAGAAAATGTTACAAAGCCAATAAGAGCTGAAATTAATATATGAGTTCCCTCTAGAATATAAGTAACTGTCTCATGAAGACTTACTGAATGCTAAGTGCTTATGTTTCACAGTTATATATATGTGCATGTATTTATATATATAGATATGTATGTGTATATATATATTTATACATATGTACATACACTGATAATCATTAAATATCAGTTTTTGGACCTAAATAAGAACCAAAGTCTGAACTAATCAATCAGACTGCTTTGCTTTGCTTTAAAAACACCCTTTCTTGTGTGTGTAACTTGAAAGGACAGATAAGGTCGACAGTGGGTATTCCTTCCTGTTTATGACAGGATGCTTGGAAATTCAGAATAATGGGATTTCTCTTATCTTGGGGGCATATTCCATTGGGGGAAAACACAGACATCCTGACATCATAAATACCAACTGATCCTACTTTGTCAATTGTCTTGTCAATCTGTATTTACAACTAAGAAATTTCCTTTCTCATGGTATGGATAAAAAAAAAACCATATGGAAACCATAAATCTGAGGGACATAAACATCCTGGGGCTGTCCTAAAACATATAAAATAACTATCATTCTTGTATCAGGTAGTCAGAACTCAGGAGCCAAAAGGCTCCGTGCAGCATGTATTTGCTAAGCTTTAAGGGAATAAAGGATATAAATGTATATCACCTAGCCTGTTTGCCTCCTTTGACCAAACTTTCAGGTTGATAACACACACACACACACACACTCACTCTCTCTGTCTCTGGTCATTGTGTTCACTATCCAGGTGATTCCCTATCCAAGCTCATGGGATGAAAAGGTGTGAAGGTTTGAAAGGCTTTTGGGAGCAGGAAAGTTTGAAATAGACTAACTTTTGTGTATTGAACACAATTTCTTAATATGAGAACTGTGGGATTGTTTTGCAAACAAAACAAGGGCCAAATTTTTCAAAAGACTTTAATTAGTCCCCCCAATTTTTATGGGTACATTGAGTTGTTTGCATAAAGTCATTCTGTATCCAAAGCAGATCACCCTCTACACAAATGACAAAGCACCATGTGCAAATTGGCACTTGAGCAAAAGTCATTATTTAGAACAGACAAATGGGGTAGACTGCATACCCTCAAGTGTTTTTTTGGGGAGAATACTATAAACACAGGTGGGCTGATAAAAATTGGGCCCTCCTATATTTGTTCATTGTTTCTATATGGAAAATTACATTTCTCTGAGAGTGTATGTGTAAATATGCATCTGCTTATGTTTTGGCAACTCTAAGTTACCTAAATTAGTTTTGATCAACACTGTCGGATTTTTAAACTCACCAGTGTAATAAAAGCAAGTTAAAAAAAAAAAAACACGCCACACACAAACAAACCCTACAGTACATTGTGTGCTCTGCTGTTCTGAGCCCCTGCATCAAGACAAAAGGAGAGCGAGACTTTGTCATTCGCTAGCTGTTAATAATCAGGAAAAGATCTGCCAGACAAGCTCTTCCAGGGCTCTGTCTGTCTGGACCAGGTATATGCCGCAATACACAAAGGGCTTTGCAGGGGGAGAAAAATGAGTGTTCATGGACATTGATGCAGCTTTCTTAATTAAGATTTTCATTACTGATACATACATTAAGGTTCTGCAAATGTAAGCGCCGAAGCACTCTCATGTGCAGGTAGATGTCCCTGATTCTATCTTCAGGCAGTAAAGCTAAAACATATTAAATGTACACCCTGCAACTGTTGTGGGTGCCTGGAGAACTCCAGAAATATTTCTACTGGAACACAGGGGGCCCTATTATAAGCAGATTTGTAACACATCTATTAAGCAAACTACCCTGACTGACCTCTCCCCCCTTTACTTACATATATAAATTGTGTGCGTGTGCGTGCATACCCGTATGTTTAAGGGATCTGTAACTCCAGATGTTGCACTGACTAAAGCCTAACAACACCGAGAGTCCAGGTTGTCTGAGTTTTCAAATATTACTTGCTGAGAAAAGAAATGAAAGATAGGACTAGTTCAGCTGTGAGGTATGGTCCAAGTGGGGGGAACAAAAGATAGTATGCTCAGTTGGCCCAACTCTAACCCTTCTGATTGACATCATGGTTTAGTGAAAAGAACAGTGGGACTTGTAGTCCCTCTAAGTTCTACTCCTAGTTGTGAGGTTGTTAGGCAAGTCAATCAGACTCTCTGAGCCTCTTTCCAGTCAGTAAAATGGAGATAATAATACATGCCTTTCTATCTCACAGAGTACTGTAAGAAAAGCACTTTTTAAACTGAAAGTGGAACAGTATTTTTCTCACTCAATATTTGAGCCTTTCTCAGGTTCCAGGACTGGCTAGCCTGATGCTGCTGTCATCCCCTAGGTTCAGGACTCATCCCTATCTTTCTTGACTGTGATTTGTTTTTTCCTCTTTGATAAATTGTATCTAAATACGAGGGTTTTTTCTTCTTTTTTTAATAAAAAAATTTACCAAGGACCTAAAGAAAATCAAACATCTTACTGCCTCCTTATAGAAGAAAAATTCCTATTCCACAAAAAAAAAAAATGGACAAGTTTTCGGAGTAGAGTTTTTTGATCATTAATTAACTAAAGTTGAGCTAGAGTTGAAGTAGAGCTTATGAGACCTGTAGCTCTTGCTTCTTTCTCTCTATTTCAATACTACCTCTTCCTGTTTCAAAATCTTTGCTTCCTTTTCCTCTCCTGGCTTTGCATCTGACTTTCCTGACTTGGATACCAGGCCTCACCTGTGAGTGTTGAGGTACTTCCCTTAACACCTGAACTTTCAACACCCTAGATCATTCCAGCTCCCTTAAAATGTAAGCTCCTTGAAGGCAGGGCTAGCTTTTTTTCTTTTATCTTTTGGCTTATATTTGTAATCTCCCACCCTTAACACAGTGTCCAAGAGCTACTTAATTAACACTAATTGCCTGACTAGTAAGTAAGCACTTATTACAAACCTCTTGCTTTGTATTGTTAGCCTTGGGTTACCCTTACCCACTTAATTCTTTCCAGTCTGAGGAACAGCTCCACTCTTTAGTTCATCTGCAGATAAGTTCATTTGACATACCTGACGTGTCACTCATTTCTCTTGCTCCACCAGAATTCCACTGCCTTCTGAATAAAATCCAAATTACTTTCATATGAACATTCAAGCCCTTCACAGTATGGGCCCAATCTACATTCTGAGTCTTATTTCTTATCCTTCACTTTCACAAACTCTGTGGAGGATGCATGAATGTCTGGAATAATGGAAAGCATGATGATGCTGGAATCAGGAACTGGGTTTAAATCCCACTTCTGCCCATAAGCAAGTTACTGAGGCCTATTTCATGGGTCTCAGTTTATTTATCTATAAAAAAGGGTTGAAGAACTTCAAAGACTCTTATAGCTCTAGAACTGTGAAACTATATTCCAGCCAAAATGATTGTTCTACTCATTGTGCTATAAGAAATGACAAGGGGGATAGTTTCAGAAAAGCATGGAAAGACTTCTATGAACTGATGCAAAAAGAAGTGAGCTGAACTAAGAGAATATTGTACATAGTAACAGCAATATTGTAACAATGATTAACTGTGAAAAATTTAGTTATTCTAATCAATACAATGATCCAAGACAATTCCAAAAGACTCATAATGAAAAATGCTATCCCTCTCCAGAGACAACTGATGAATTCTGAGTGTAGATTGAGGCATACTTTTTTCATTTATTTTTCTTGTTTTTTTTTTCCTGCAACATAGCTAATATGGAAATGTGTTTTGCATGACTTCACATGTATACTTTATATCATATTACCTGTCTTCCCAGTGAGTGGGGGAAGGGACTAGAGGGAGGTAGAGAATCTGGAACTCAAAATTTTTAAAATTAAAAGCTATCATTTAAAATAAAACAAAAAACTCCCAACAAATTGATTATTCTAAATGTGTCCAGTACTCTCCTGTCTTTGTGTCTTTGCTTACACTGTTCTCTCCCCATCATGATGCCCTCTGTCTTCCATCTCTGATTGATGATATTTTATTTATCATTTCAAAGCTAAGCTCATGAACCACCTCTTCCATGAAGTTTTTCTTAGTTCCCCCATTGAAAATGATCATGTCTTCCACTGAGCCATCATGGAATTCTGAAAAATTGTTGATAATTTTGAAAGAATTGTATTTTAAGATCCAATTCTGTCAGGTTCCTTGGGCTTAGTTTTATTATTTGTCATATTTATGACCTTGGTCATTTAACCTCTTTGAGCTTCAACTTTCTCAGTAAAATGGTGATAATAATACTTTTGCTGCCTACTTCATGCGATCATAAGAACATAGATTTAGAGTTGGAAGGGGCCTTAGAGGCTCATGGGAGATTATGGTAAGAATTATATATGACCTTTTATGTATGCAAAATATTATAATGATTATAGGTTCTTACTAATCCCCTTCAACCCACACCAATGACCATGGTCTGGTAATACTTCTACTCTAGGACCACATTCCCTTCTTTAGTGACTGCCTCTCCTGGTAGTAATGTTGTTTACTCTCTTCTCTATGGCCATCTTCTCCACAAAGGTCACCCCAAACCCTTTAGCAAAAGATCCTTTCTTGCTCCAACCATAGATATGAAATCATGAATTGTTATCAAATTAACTCTCCAACTGTTTCTACAGGGGGCTTGTCAATCTATTCCTTTATGGCCCCAATTCCTTCCCTTAACTCTTCAAAGTGCACTTCCGTGATCACCACTTCCCTAAGTATGTTGTATTTTCCACTGGAATGTAAGTTTCTTGATGGTTTGTTATTGTTGTTGTTGTTCAGTTGTGTCTGACTCTTTGTGATACCACTTGGGTTGTTCTTGGCAAAGATACTGGAGTGGTTTCCCATTTCCTTCTCCAGCTCATTTTACAGATGAAGAAACTGAAGCAAACAGGGTTAAGTGACTTCTCCAGGGTCACATAGCCAGTAAGTGTCAAACTCAGGAAGATGAGTCTTCCTGACTCCAGGCCTGGCACTCTATCCACTATGCCACCTAGCTGCCCCTCCCATTAGTCATTCATAAGCATTTGTTAGGTATGTGATATATTCCAGGTACTCTGATAATCCTAGGGACACAAAGAAAGGCAAAAAGACAGTCTCTGCCTTCAAGCTTATATTCTTATGGTGGGATAACACTCCATCCACTGTATCACCTAGCTGCACCCTTCCTCGATGGCAGGGGCTCCCTTTGCTTTTATATTTGTATTCCTAGCTCTTTGCACAGTACTTGGAACATGGTAAGCACTTAGTAAATATCTTAATCAACTCATCCATCCATTAATTTATTCCTTTTTATTTATTTATTTTTTTAAGCAATTGGGATTAAGTGACTTGCTCAAGGTTACACGGCCAGTTATTTCTGGGTGTGGTACTGAGTATCTGAGCCTGGGATTTGATCTCCAGGTCATCCCTACACTGGAGCCAGTGCTCTTACTCGCTGAGCCACCTGGCTGCCCCGCATTCATTTATTCTTATTAGTTTGCACTCTCATTCATTTGTCAATTCTATCTTATGTCACAACTATTTATATCCATATTATATAGACATGATTGCTATGTCGTTATTGTTTAGTTGTTTCAGTCATGTCTGACTCTTTGTGACCCCGTTTGGGGTTTTCCTGGCAGAGATATTAGAGTGGCTGACCATTTCCTTCTCCAGCTCATTTTACAGATGAGGAAACTGAGGCAAACAGAGTTAAGTAACTTGCCCAGGGTCACACAGCTAGTAAGTGCTTGAAGTTGGAGTTGAACTCACGTCTTCCATGGCTGGCACTCTATCCCCTGAGCCACCTAGTTTATTTCCCACATTAGATTATAAGCTCCTTGAAGTCAAGGTTTTATCTGACCCATAACATCTAGTACATATTTTTGAGTTCCAGATTCTCTACCTCCCTCTAGTCCCTGGGAAGAAAAGAAGGAACTCTTCCAATGAACAGATCTTTTTTAGGTCATACATTTGCTCCTTTCCCCAGATTCTTTTTGATAAATACCCATTAGGTAGTTCCAGGGGAGAATTAAAATTCTATTAAATTATAAACTCCCATAAACTGTAAGCTCCTTGTGGGCAGAGACTCTTTCCCCCCCCCCATATTTATATTCCTAGCACTTAGCACAATAGTATTAGGTGCTTAATACACATTTATTAACTACTAACTCAATTCTAAACATGGTTCCTTGCTCCAATGCTATTTTAAACCTTAAAACTAAGCATAGTTGTATTCTCTAGGAGATTGTGCTTGGGTGGTGGATTCTAGGCACTGGGCTGATGGAGACAATAATTAAGAGGTTGCCTCTTACCCATTATATACGACATGATCAGAGAGAACCTTGTGCATTTAACAAACAAAAAATTAAAGAAAGCTAATGCAACTTCAGGCTACATTAGAAATGGCATAGTATCTAGGTCTAAGGAGGCAGGACAGATCTTCTAGACTCTTCCCTGATCAAATCACATCTTGAGTATTGTGTTTCATTCTGGTCACTCCATTTTAAGGATATTGATAAGGTAGAGAGCATCTGGAAAATCATAACCAGGATGGTGAAGGACCTCAAATGGGCCCTATGAGGACTGGTTGAAGAAACTCACAATGTTTACTATATTTGTGAGTGGGAAACATGGTAGCTATTTGGCACAGCTGGAAGATGGTGATCTAGTAGATTTGGTCTATTTGCCCTCTAAACATTAAAGGTAGGAACAATAAGGGGAAGTTGAAAAGATGCAAATTTAGGCTTACTCTAAATAAAAATTTCCCAATAATTAGAGCTATTAAAAAATTGAATGGATTGACTTAGAATTTAGTGAGTTCCTTCTCATTAGAGATTGTCCTTTGCCCTTCTTTATAACTCCAGTTCTTATCATAGTACCAGGCACATAGCAGGTGCGTAGCAAATGGTTATTGACTGACTTCACAGCACATACTAGGAAGGTTATATAGAGAGGATTTGTGTTTGAGTATAGGTTGAATTAGACACAGCCTCTGAGGTCCCTTCCATACCTATGGTTCTGTGATTCTGTGACTACATACCATATAATTCTTAAGAAAAATAAGGAAAGGGTGGTTTACACAGTGGTCTACTAGTAATGTATCATACGATGATTCATAGTAAGTTTATATATTCAGTGAATTTGAATACAAACTTAATCTTCCACTTGCTATGAAGGAAAGCACCAGAATATCACCAAAGGGATTCTTGATCTTCAAAGAGAAACAAATGAGTCTTTGAAGACTTCTAGTTATATTCCTTTGCTAATTTGGGATTCTTCCTATACAACATTGTAATAATATTGGCCAATAATGTTTCACTTGCTCTTTCCTTCATTGTGATTCAAATTCTTGAAGTTTAAAGGGACATTATCAGAGTGGTCACACTTTTCTGGAGTTCGCTTTTCTTTCATTTTTGTTCCAGAGTGACTACAAGGGGGCAGAAACATATCTGCTTGTGAAGTGGGTCAGCCTTTTTTTTTTTGTTTGGGTGTCTTATAGATATCCTGGATAGGGTTCATTTGTGGTTATGGATGGAAGAGAGATGCTAGTCTTTATTCATCACAATTAGATAAGTGTATGGTGTACTGATGTTTCATGGTCAAGCATTTCCTGTATTTTAAAGTATGTAGTCATTGGATGTGTCATAACATCAATTGATTACCACATATCTGGTACAGAACAGCAAGAGAATTAGCTGAACAGCTAATATAGTGACCATTAGTTAAACACTGTGCTGACGGCAGAGAAAAGCAAGGAAAAGAGAAAAACCTAGGGAAATAGCCCTTATTTTAGAAGGCTATACTAACTTGTGACAGTGATCCTTTTTTCCTTCAGATCCTTGCTTAACTCTAAGAGCAAAAATTAAAGGCCAGAGTGGAGGGTTTGACTATGAGTTTTACTCCATAAGTTATACAGGATATCTGATCTTTATACCCAAAAAGACTGGATTTAATTAGTTAGGGATGGTTTTAAAAGAGAGGCAGTTATTACTTTTCACATGCCAAAAAAGTCTAGAAATCTTTAAGGAGGAACTGAAGGTGTAACCCAAATTAGCCCACCCAAACATGGTATGCAAGCTGGCCCACTGCAACTAGTTATCAGAAAATGAATTCCTGGGGTCAGGATAAGTATGTCTGATTTGTATTCAATGACTCTGCATTAGGAGGAGTAAGGGGAAAATAGAGACATCAGAAAGAACAGAGATAAAAGGAGAGCCTAAAGAAGAAAAAACATGCTTCTTTTCTTCTTCTTGGAACTGTAGATATTGTCTTTTCCAAATGCTTTCCCTAGTCCCCAAATAAAACAATGCTTGCTTGAAAATTTCCAGTTGTATGGTAGTAATAAAATCTATCTATCAATCAATCAACAAACATTTATTGAACATCTGCGGTGCTATCAGACACCGTGCTAAACTCAGGGGATACAAAAAGATGCAAAGGACATTCTGTGCCTTCAAGAAGCTTTCATTCTCTGGGCGGCTAGGTGGCACAGTGAATAGAACACTGGCCCTGGAGTCAGGAGGACCTGAGTTCAAATCTGGCCTCAGACACTTAACACAAAAAACTAGCTGTGTGACCTTGGGCAAGTCACTTAACCCCAATTGCCCTCCAAAAAGCAAAAAAAAAAAAAAACTTAAAAAGGGGTGGCCAGGTAGCACAGCGAGTAAGAGCACTCACTGGCCCCAGAGTCGGGATGACCTGGGATCCAATCCAGGCTCTGATAATTAGCACCACACCCAGAAATAACTGGCCATGTAACCTTGAGCAAGTTACTTAACCCCAATTGCTTAAAAAAAAAAAAGAAGCTTTCATTCTAATAGAAGAGACAACATGCAAACAAATACATACAAAGCAAGCTATATACAAGATAAATAGGAAATCGTTAACAGATCAAAGGCACTATAATTAAAAGGGGTTGGGAAAAGCTGCCAGAAAAAGATAGGATTTTAGTTTGAATTTAAAAGAAACTGGGGCTGGCCTGGCCAAAGGTAGAATTGAGCAGCTAGAGCTTTTTAGGCCTGAGGAACAGCCAGAGAAAATGCCTAGATGTAGAGATGGTATATATGTTATTTTTTTGATTTTGCATAGTTTGGGGGGAAAAAAGGAAAAGGGAGAGAAGGAATATAAGAAACACTCACAGGGTTAATTAACATTCAACGTTAATCATCATTACTGTGTCCCCACTTGGTCTTTTTGAATGAGGTGTATAATCCAGAGGCAGGTGTATAAAATGAGAAGTTTTCCAAGAGCATCATTAAGAAAGTGGGGCACTCGGCACTCCGAGCATTAGGTGCACTAAGCAGGATGCTTTGGTCCATAACAATACCACTGGTAGTACTAAAGATGTGGTTCATAACCACATCCTCACGGGGGTTTGATAGCTCAAGTGGAGAACAGCAATCCTTCTAGTAGGGCAGTTCTCCATAGTTCTTAGCTGTCTTAAAAAAGAATGATCCCCATGCTCTTTAGCTTCCCCCCTCTCTGGTCATCTCCCTTCCTGGACAGTGTTCTAGGATTTATGGCAGACATTACTTTCCTTTCTGACCTCTTTGTGAGATTATAATTTTCTCTCCTCCCAAAGTGGGGAGAGGACAGCCCCTGGGCTGATTCTCTCCCTGATTCTTTGCAAATGACTCATTTTAATGCTACCTTAAGAACCTCTCTGCCTTCAAAGCATGGATTTGTCAGATTTCTACCCTGCTGTAGGTCTCTGGGAAACCACTGCTCACAGGATGCAGATCCTTGCTATCCTTCTGATGCATTGAAGACCCTCCTGTCACAGTCTGTAAAGCAGTGGCTGCCATTGTTTCTGACATTGTGGCACTTCTACTTCTCTAGCATCTTTTACATTCCCTGAAGTTACAGAAAAACATTCCATTTCATTAAGTGTATAGTAATACACATAGGAGTAAGAGAGATAGAGGAAAAGGTGGAGGACATTGATGACATGGCCTCTAGCACTTTATTTATGAGAACATCCAGAAATCTCTATCTATATCGGGTAGAAGAATAGTGTCAATTCTGCCCTCGAGACATGGATCAGGCAATGTTGCCAGTGTATATTTTTTCTTTCCCAATAATTTACTGATTCTGGAGTCTGATAGCAGAGCTCAGATGATCATTTTTCTCTTCAAGTGAGTGAAGCATTGGTTTGATTTTTTTACTCTTGTTTTTTTCCCCCCAAATAGGGGGAACACATCATACAAGTATAAGCACCAAATTGACATACTAGTGACCCTGCAAGCATACTGAGTTGTGCTTTGTTTCTGATTGCACTAACAAGGAGGGCTGGATTTTGGAGTCAGTAGTGAGATGTCTGAAAAGACCTAGAATCTCAGAATGGTGCTTAAATGGTAGCCCAGGAAGACTTTAGAAAGTATTGCCCTTCGAATAAAAAATGAGATAAAGGCTATAACAACCACTTAAAAATTCTAACACATATTCAGTAAATGAAGATACTGTTACATCCTGCCCCATCAGTTTAAAATGCTTAGAACAAATCTGAATTGGAGTGAAGTGTTCTTGTTCGTTTGGAAATGAGGAATGTCCTTTTCCCTTTGGATCAACCCTACCCTACTATAATGTCACTTGCACTTAAGATATGGGGGTACATAGCCCTATGGTGTTTCACATGGGACTGTTCAGTTGGCAGATGGTAGTAGCATAGGTTCTCCCAAGAATGGAACTTTAGATTTTCAAGATTAGAAAGGACCTTGGAAGTGATCTAAACAGAACTTCATGTGATTTGAACTTCTGAACAAGAATTTCCTCTATAAATCCTTAAATTGTCCTCCAGTCTCTTCTTGAAGATCTCTGATGAGAGGGAATTCACTATTACTCAAGGCAACTCATTCTACTTTTAAATAGCTCTAATTGTGTTGCAATAAAATTATACTGATATTTTAGGTATCATAGGAAAAAACTGTAATACAGCAGTCCCTGAAGAAGTAAAAATGAGGGTAATAGGTACATAGTGGTTGTGAGCAGGCTAGAACATATAATCAATTAAGAACTTTCAAGAAGAACAAGAATAAAAGATGTCATTAAAGAAATATATGATAGGAAGAAGACCAGAACACTCCATTGGAGTCCTTGAGACAGCAGGGGAAAATGAGGAAGACCTCCAATTAAGGATGTACTGAACCTCCTTTGAACTAGTTCATGAGAGCTGGATGGATAAATTTTCAGTATGAGTATTTATATCTTAGAAATGGGTAAAATGTTACAAACCAGGACTTACTTGTCTAGTCTTAAGAAAGTGATGGAGAAAATGTTAATAATATAGAATAAACTTGATAAAAGTGTGCCATTTGTGCCCTTTTTTTGAGAATCAGTTGTTAAAACATTCGCCAACATACCCTCATCTCTAGCAAACTGGGTGAACACTTGGGACAAGCTTATGGGGGGACATGAAAAAGATTTGTACAGGATGAGCAGACAAGGTTAGGTCGAGGTCTATATTGTTGGAAGTAGCTTTGAAAATGAGATCATATAGATCCATTTGAATATTTGTGTGTGTATGTATACATGTGTGCATGTATTCATGTATGCATATATAAAATTGGCATGTGTATATTATATATTTATATAAAATTATATACATATATAATGAAAGAATTATGAAGCAAAGATGTGTTTTATACTCCTAAAATTGTGTAGTTAAGCTCTATACAAAGTAGTTATGTGTTAATGCTCAAGGAATATGTGCTCTCACCAATGGAATGAAACAGGAAAGCATTTATTAAATGCTTACCATGTGCCAAGCACTATGCTAACGTGGGGGGGACACAGATAGAAAAATAAGACAGTCCTTACTCTCAAGGAGCTCACATTATAATTAGGGGAGAAAACACAGATGGTAGGGTCAGTTTCATGACAAACAGTAAGGCCAGGTGGTCCTTATGGATAAAGTAGTAGGGCAGGTGATAAGACCCTGTGGACCTTGGAGGGCAATGGCCAGGTAGACGGTCAGCTAATGGCTGTTTGGAAGGAAACAGTAGGTCATAGGGTCATAGTAGAAGTATGACTGTGGGTTACCTTAGGCAGAGGTGGAGATAGGGGTAAGGGTCAGCATCCAGTTGAGAGTGGGAATCTAGTGACTGATGGAAATTGGGAAATAAAGTTGGAACAAGATAAGAAAAGGATTAAAGTATTCTCCTGCTGTTTCCTCAAGTGTATACTGGCATGTTGGCAATGGGCAAGTGAGACTAGAGGAGAAGGTCCCTGGATCTTCTCCTTAGCTCATCCCTCAAGACAGGTGGGTGCCTCACTAAGTCTTTTTATCCTTTGTGAACCTTGTCTTCCACAAGATATCTACCCAGTATGGACAAATTTCAAAGGGGAATTTCTTTTCTTTACTAACAGAGCTGATTCTCTGTAGACTGTTCTCTATTCAGTTCCCTGCTTCAGCTCAGTGCTGTCTGTTGTATTTTTTAAAATATTATCTTCTAATTTAAGGGAAACTGAAGCAAAAATTCACATGCCACCAATATTAGCCATGCAAAATAGAGAGTCAAAATGTTCCTAAATGATCATAATTTGGCAAGAGGTAGCACAGAGCAAAGACTAAGTTATCATGTGTTTAAATATGCTATAAACAGAATGCCCTCATTTTTCTAATCTTTGGTCAAGAGGTAGAGTAGTATAGTAGAAAAAAAACATTGCATTTGGGTCAGAGGACCTGGGTTCAAAACCTAGCTCTATTACTACCTATGTGACCATGGGCATGAGTGACTATGCTGAACCATGAATTCTCCTCCTATCTCTCTGACCTCTCTATTAGTCTTTTCACCAGTTCTTCTTCCTCTCTGCTAGTATCCCTAAACTCTGTCAATTTTCTGACAAAGAAACCTAAATGACTTCCAAATTTATAACTTAACCATGTCTTTTTCCCCCCTACTCCTTAGTTCTCTCTTCATCTTCAGTCTTCAAACACATATCCCAAGCTGAACTCTACTATACGCCCCAGATGCTGCTTCTTCCAACCTCTCTCTCTCTGTGGATGTCAACATTTTCTACTAGTTACCTAAGCTTGAAAACTTGGAATCATCCTTGACTTATCTCTCTTACTCATCCCCAAATCCAATCAGTTGCTAATTCTAGTTAGTCTACCATCTTAAATATATATTTATATATATGTTTACACATATGATATATAATTAATATATAACATATATTTACATGTTTAATATATAATATATATTTAGGAGGGTTGAATCTGAGCACATTTGTAGGTAGAGGAGGAGCCAGTGCAGAATGGGAAATTAAAAATGAGAGAGAATTCTCTCACTACTAGAATTGTGTGCTCCAAAGACGACGATATATATTCAAGTATATATATTCAAGGAAAAGGAAAAGGATCCACTTGCACAAAAATATTTACAGTAGTTCTTTTGTACAGCAGCAAAAAATTGAAACTGAAGGGATGCCCCATCAAATGGGGAACGCCTGAAAAAGTTATGGTATATGATGAATGTTGATGGAATACTACTGGGTGTATTAGATATATGGAAGGAGAGGGTTTCCGACAAACTCAGGAAAACTTGTATGAACTAATGCAAAATAAAGCGAGTAGAACCAGGAGAATAATTTATACAATAGCAGTATTGTAAAGATAGTCAACTTTAGAAGACTTAGGAATTCTGATCTACCCAATGACCAACTACAGTTCTAAAGGACTCATGATGAAACATGCTAGCTACCTCCAGAAAGAAAATTGATAAACTCAGAGTATAGATTGAAACAGATTTTTTTCTCTTTGAAAAAAATGGGATCAAGAATGAATGATTGATGAAGAAAGCTTCCAGGGGAGACAGGATGCATTGAAATCATAAATGGGGTTCATTTTGGTAAGGAAAGGATTATCTTGGTCTCTCAGACTAGAGGGAGGGGAGAAAAAAAGGTTTACATGAGTGGAGAAGGAAAACTCAGGAAGTTCATGTCAGGTGACCCCAATCTTCTTTGTAAAGTAAGACATATAATAATATGATAAGAAGAAAGGGTGTTGGGGTGTAAAGTAGGGAGCTTGAAGAGAAAGGCTAAGATATGGAAAAGCCACTTTTGGAAAAGTGATAGGGAATCACTAAGATATAAATTAAAAGGTTGTTGTACAGCCACCAGAACCCAGTTGAGAGCACACAGCATTAGTCTGTAGCAGACGCAGTAAAATGGCTTCATGACTTTCTCTAATAATGCTCAATATCTCCTGAGGCAGAGTGGAGAAGATTGATAGGGATTACATAGGGTAAATAGAGAGAGAAAAGGGTGTCTATCTGTGAATGTACAATATCTGTGTGGAATATGGATCTGCTTTATCTCTGTGTTTCATCTCAGTGATGCTGTCTGTTTTCTTTCTATCCCCTCCATCCCCCTCACCTTCTGTAGTTTATGGAACTCATTGTTGCCTGGTAGGTAGGGAGGCAGCAAGAACTGGTAGCAGGGTAGATAAGTCTGTGGGGTTCTTTGTCATACTAAAGTGCTTCAGGGATCGAAAAAGTTTTAGAACTATAACCACATTAAAATTGGAGACATGGGATATGAAGAATGGTTCCTGGGCAATGAATGGCAATGGACATTTCTAAAGATGACAGAATTTATTTTATTCAACCTAAATGCATAAAAGTACAGGTGGGAACATTATTTATGCAGGTATATGCAAATGATTTTATAAAATAAGTAAAGCCCTTCTGCTTTTTGCAAGTTGCCAAGGTGGTTCCTGATATTTTAAAAGCTATAGACCTTTAAATGTAGTCTACTGAGTGTCGGAATCCCTCTCAGAATTACTGACATTGTCAGGGCAAATTTATTTATTTTTTTCTCCTAAGAGATGCTTACAAGGTTCTCTTAACCATCATGATCAGGGTGGTATCCACAGAGATATAACATGGAAAAAACCCTTAGAAATTATTGAGGAGTAAATCACAATATTCAAAGCAGGGAATGTTGGCCTAGAAAACAGAAACCCATCTGACCCCATGTGTCTGGTACAGTGAATTCCTAAGCTCAGAAATATGGGGCCCGGCTGTGCATGCCATATTGGTGTTGTAAGACTGGCAGTGGGTTGGCTTCAGCATGGTCTATTTCAAACTCTTTCACAGTGCCCAGTGTTGCGTGTTCCCAGATGACATTTGGTTGGCAGAAGCTGGGCCACCAAAGCTGGCGGCCTGGAATTTGGCCCACTGTGTTTTGACAAACATATAATTGACCATCTGATTACCAGGCTATGTAACTGCACTAGGGTCACTAGGAGAACCTAGGTCTCCACTAGGTTCCTACTAGTCATCTTGTTCATCTACTAAGTCCATTTTTTTTAGAGAGCCAAGGAATGGCTCCTTCAAAACGACAAAAAAAAAAATCACACAAGCTAACTTCCCTCCCTCCACCCCCAAAACACACATGCAAAGGAGAATATGGTAAATGTGGCATAAGCTATTGAGAATTTTCTAAACATTGTCTTGTCAGCTCAAAGTGAACTAGAGAAAAGCACATTTATGATGAACCCTGATAGAGTGAGAAGAAATGAATATTTTTGAATTTTTGTCAACTCATGACTGTGTACAAGTTGAGAGTCAGTTTGGTGGTGTGGAAATTTTGCTCTGAAAAAGACAGCAATGAGGAAATTATGGAAAATTTAGGGAGTAATTGACTGTAGGGGAACAATATTAAGAGATTATGCTCCATTACATATGAATAAAGATGGCTGCTGCTGTTTAAGAGCAAGAAAAGGGATGGGGGAAATTGTCTTTCCCTGGATTCTATTCTGGTCCAAATGTTACCCTCTCCCTTTACATAGCATTCACCTTTCAGGAGGACCAACAGCTCAGGAACAGAGACAACCGTTTCTTAACGTCTCCTCCGATCAGGTAGTCATGGGGCCATAGCATCAATTCATCTCTGACAGCAGAGGTGCCAACATGAGGCCTACTTCTGTGGCCCACACTAGATTAAAATCGAATTGGGAGGTGTTTAACAAAAAAAGATGCATAAAACACAGAATATAGTAATAGGTGTTTTTCTAAGTCAACATCAGTCTCTTCCTCCTGCCCCGGGATTTTTATGTATCATTTAGCGGCCCCCATTTCTTTTTGAGTTTGACACCACTGTCTTAAAGGATAAAGGCTGTGACTTTTTGGATTATATACTTATCTGACTAGCATGATTACTGCACTGAATGCACAGTACTGCAAAGCAGAGGTGGATGATAAAAACAAACCAAGCCAAACAAGCAGCAGTACAGCAAGAGAACAGGCACCGTCTTTAAGTTTTTTGGAAGCTTGTTACGAGCACTTGGTACTCAAAGAGAGACAGAAGCCCCCAAATACTGTAGCAACAGTAGTTACAGCAGTGTAGGTTGTTTGTTGCCTATTGTCACTGGCCTTGTTATTGACAGAGGTGACAGCAGGAGAGAGGAACACATGCTGGGTGAAACTGGGGAGTGTGTGTGTGTGTGTGTGTGTGTGTGTGTGTGTGTGTGTGTGTGTTTAATGGAGAATTCCATTGTAGTGGGGAATCATCCTTTTTCATTTCTTCACTCAAGAATAATGTCATATTACTTTCCTTGTCCTGAAAGGTGATGACCAGAGCCCAAATAAATAACTCTGGGTTGCAGAGCTCCCCCACACAGAAAGGGTTAGGTTGCACAAAGTGTATGTCCAAGTCATCTGCTTCAGGGCAACATGACTGGAGAAAGATTTTACAGCATATATAGTAGAAAAACAATAACTGACATTTATATAGTGTTTTAAGATATGCAAAGCACTTTATATATTTTCTCACTGGACTCTCACAACAAATCCTATATGATAGATACATCAGTTATTGTTTTCCCTATTTTACGAGAGAGATCACTGAAGAGATGGAGTAGCTTACTTATGGTCACCCAGCTAAGTTAGCATCAGAGGTAGGATTTGAACTCAGGTTTCATCTGTCTCAAAGTCTAGCATTCTTTTTGATTACTGGAATAATCAATCAATAAGTACTTACTATGTGCCAGGTCTTGTGCTAGGTGTTGGGGGTACAGGTATAAAGAATGAAACAATTCCCACTCATAATAAGGGGAGAGAACACATATACATAAAATATATAAAGCATAAGTATAAAATTAGCAAATATGTGTAAATATACACATGTACATCCATCTACACCACACCAATGAGTTAGAGACAATGTAGTTTGGGAAGGAGGGTGCCAGCATTTGGGAAGTGAGGACACCTGGGTTTGAGCCCTAGGTCTGATGCTTGTTAAATGCCAGCAAGTCAGTGCTTTATCTGAGTCTTGACTTTTCTCATCTGCAAAGTGAGGCAAATAATACCTGAACTAATTTGTGGGATTTTTATGAGCAAGTACTTTACAAATTGTAAATCATTCTATACATGTGAGCTGCTCTCATCATCCTCATCCTCATCCTTGAAGGGATGTTCTGAGGACCAGAAAAACTAATATATGTAAAGTGGTTTATAAGCCTTTAAGAGCTGAAAGCTACTGTTGTTACAGAGTTGTCTTTTCTTTGTCTGTGGCTAAAAAGGAAGGACAAAAGAAATTCCACTTGGGATCAAAGCAATGGAAAAGAAAAAGCACCTGGAGAATTCAGCACATAGTCAGACCTAATTAAAAGTCAGGGTCAAAATCTGGAATTGGATCCTGGACTAAATGCAAGGACTGTGATAGGCGCCTAGGATAGAGGGCCTCATTCAAAGAAGAGAGGAAAGGCAGAAGGAGCTGATGTTATCTTACTATGAATGAAAGGCAAGTTAGGAACACTTAAGAGCCTAATTTTCTGACCAGTTCCCAAGGCACTTTCTTCTGTTCTGGATGAGGCACTGGGGTGACATCATTGCAGTTATCAGCTATTTATATGGGGCACTTGTGTACAGTAGTGCTATCAGAAACCCAAAAGAACATCTGGATTATATTCACCCCACTGAAAAAGGAATAGACTCATGCTTTGGAACTATCTAAATGATCAAAAAGCCCACCTTGGGGGTGGGTAGAAAGGCTGCAAGTTCTCTATAGGTTATTGTTCTCTTACTCCCCCAGTTCTCCTTCCCACTCCCCTTCTCACATTCTCGGAAGGTAAGTTCTATCTGGCTTCAGAATTGCCCCCACTAGAAATTGATGTAAGGGAGAAAAAATTTCAGAGTAGATCTTTCAATTATACTTTCCCTTCAAAATTCTCCCCTCGATTTTATCCTTTTGGTTATAGGTCTCCAGGTCCCAGTGCTGGTGGCTCATGTGTGTGAGGCTGCCCTCGAGCCCTGACGTCATAATTAACCGGGGCAGTACAGCCGGGAGAGCACTGTGCTGACTCATGCCTAGTGATGGGAGGATTAATGCCTTGTCTAACACAAAGCTATTATGTGAACTGTTTTTCCATAAAAGAATGGTGACAAAAAATGATTTGCCAGTCAGAATATAAGCAATATGAAACACTAGGTAACCCAAAGGTAGCAAGGCTGAGGCACTAAGTGTTAACTGAAACATGCACATGTGCACCCTCCAAAGCATTAATAGGCCCTCTCTATCAGCACTACAAGTGAGAATAACAAGACTTGTCAGGGGCAGGGAGGAACCACCCCTGCTGCATAAATGCATAATACACGGCACAGGTCTTATGGGACTTTAATCAATCTCCTTTCTCTGTCACATAAATGTCAGATTAGGCTTCACCCACTGCATATTCTTTGGAGACTTCTACTTCCCTCTATCTGCCTGCATGCATCTGCAAGGAACATTTACAGAAAAGGCCAGAAGGACCCTCTTTCTGTGCAAATGGCTATCGCACAAGGAATACCCCAGGGCTGGGAATGGAATGAAGCTTTTTATTGTTGTGGACTAGGGAGAGTGGCCACAGGAGAGTGAGAAGCACAGTCAGAAGGATGCCAACCTTCGCTTAACCCAGCAGGTTTGTCTGAGTGGGTGTCATCACCAGCAGGAAGATTTCTTACCCAGGGGGCTATGGTTTATAGCTGAATGGTAGGATTCCTGGGGCTCCAATGCTCCTACGAATGACCTTAGAGAGACTTTTCTTACTGTTCAGGCAGCTAAAAGTAAAAGTCAGCACAGTCCTATTCGGGGTTCCTTACGTTAGGGCTTAAATCATGAAAATGCTTTCTTATAATTTCTAACTGAAATCCAATTTGTTTACAAAAAGAGAGAGAAACTCCATACTGCAAACAGTCCTAAGGAGTTTTAGGGGGCTTTATGCTATTGTATAAAAGCATATTTTTAATAGTTATTATACCAACTGCTGGGGGAAAGAGTTGGCCTGAAGTTAAAATTAATGAATGCTGGACAGTGCTGAGCATTTCAGTGGGGTCCAGGGAATCCTTGTTGATTGATTAGTATGGCAGGACAAAAATCAAAGCTCTTGTGAGTTTCTGAACAATGTCAGCTGCATTTCTAAAGAGCGACAGGTTTTGCAAACAGCTGCTGCTATCAGCCCTAAAGACAACATGGAAAGGGTCTTTTCAACGAGATTCATGGACAACAACGTTGGTCAATGGTGTCATCTCCAAAAGTAAAGAAAATGATAAATAGACCCAGTATTATGTTATGAACCTGCAGCAAAGTCAACTAGTAAACATGATGAAAACGAATGATCATTTTTCAAATCAGAGTCTTCCCTGAAAGGTGATAAAACAGATTTACTTACAGAAGAGGAGAGGATGAGACCCTTCAGGGACAGACCAAGGATTGACTGGTGAGCTGAGAAAACAAAAGGAAAAATGAAACCGTTAAAAATAAAGCAAATGATATAACGAAAAGAAGAAAAGCAAGCTTGGCTCCAGCAGGGAATCTGGTCAAGCAGTAGGAGCCCATGTAGTTTGTTACCTGCAACACAAAGAGAACAGAGAATGCTGCTTCAGGGAAGGAGTTTCCAAAGGGGCAGGCCTCCTGCTATGGTGACTGACAGGGCACTCATTGTCATAGAGAGCATCACCATTTTCTATGTAGATTCAGATACTCTGATCTCTATCACAAGTATGAACTAGAATATGAGAAAGCATCACTGTGTCATTCGGGATTAATTGACCAGACAAAGAAGGAGAAAGCATCAAACCTTGATGTGGGTCAACTTTGATTAACTTTGTCTTTTCAGGTTAAGGTGAACCATACAGAAAACATGGAAGAAGATAGTAGCCCCAAGAACAGTTGTAGTTAGTAACATTGTCTTTAGCATCTTCTTTCTCCCTGTCTGTATTCCCTTCTCCCCCAGGCTACCAAACTTCTCATCTAGTTAGGCCTCCCTCCTCTCCTATTGATCTGAGTAAGCGATCTGATAAACGATACATATCAAGTTCAGAAACTGAATGTGTTGCACTATGAAGTAGTATTTACATTTTTAAAAGAAGGAGATGCTTAACTCAAATGAATAAATATTTAATGGTGGAATTTCAGGTATCAAGAAAAAGAGTCAGCTAGGTGGTATAGTGGGTAGATTGCCAGACTTGGAATCAGGAAGACTGGAGTTAAAATCTAGCCTCAGACACATACTAGCTGTGTGACCCTGGCAAGTCACTTAATTTTTCTTCTCCTTGGTTTCTTCATCTGAAATATGGGAATAATAATAGTATTTACCTCATAGGAGTGTTGTGAATAATGTTTGTAAGGCACTTCGTAAAGTATAAAGTACCATATAAATGCTACCTAGTTAGCTCTGGGGGAAGAGGTTTTTTTCCCCCCTTGGTATCTCTCAAGTATATCATCAGTCAACTTCAGGGCTGACTTGGTCATTAATTCTTGTTAGCCTTTTCCTTAAAAGGATATAATTAAGATAATAGAAGACCCAGGTACCTTAGCAAATCAATAAAGGGTGCTGAAAAACAAACAAATAACTATCTATTTCAGAAGTTCTGTCATAAAGCTATTTTAGAAGAATTCAAGAAAAAGGATTCATCTAAAAGGAGAACAAGGACTCAATAAGGGGAAGGGGCAACCAAGGAGAACTCACTTCCTAGAAAACTTGTTGGATGAGTGCTCCATCATTAACAATAATAATAAGCCAGAGGAATGCATATTTTATAATAAATGTCACATGATCGATTCCTACAGAAGACTAAGGTCTTTAAAATAATATTCATGATGAAATGTGAAATCTGAATTGAAATGTCTTCCAACTTGAAAATATTTCCAAAATGTTTCCAGAAATGAGTTTTTTTCAATAGAATAGGGCATATATGATTCACAAGGGAGAGTTATTTCTATCTTTTCCTTCTTTTCTTTATGATTTTGGACGAGCCATTTTACCATTGGAAAAAGAAGGAGCTATATTTACACAATCCCTTCCATGTCTCATATTTCATAATGTAAAAAGACACTGGTCTTTAAAATGACTTAGGTTTTGCTTAACTATAGTTTCCTATTCTAATACAAGTTGCTTGTTCCCTTACCTACAGGAAGGGAAAGAATCAGATCAGCTAATTTTCTATTAAATCCTTCATTATAGATTCAATAATTCTCTTTAACATGTTATAGTTACCATTATCTATGTTTGGTGCTACTGCTATTTTGTGGTGCTTAATACGTAAAATAACAATAATATTTAATTTCAAATATTAATGAGCATATATTAAAAAGGTGAATAATTCAGAGTTAAAGTTCAAATGTTGTCAGGCTGTAACAGGATAAATGGTCCCTAAGTTGACCCAGCACATCTGAAGGCTAAGATGCACAATACTATTCTTTCTGGACTGAAAATGACAAAGGACATGAGTGATATGAATCTGAGATGTAGAAAGATCACAGTGTGTATGCCACTGTCTAAGACAAATTACAACCAAATTAAATTGGGGGTTTTACTGGATATAATTGTTGTCTTTATATATTAATGAATAACAATAATACATGATTCCAAATTGAATAGTAAGGCTAAAATTTAATCTTGGAGTTCTTATACTATTCATAAATGTTCATAAACGTCAGAAGACCCCTACTCCTTGATTGAATTACCATCTAGTATGCAATTTTGAGAACAAGTATTAATCTACATAGATTTATTTTTCTACAAGTCAAATTGTTATTTTATTGATATGTGCCCTTTTCCCCTAAGTGATATTCACCTTATGTCTTCAAGTTGTTTTTTTTTTTCATCTAGAATCCTAAGAAGAATCTGTGATAGTTTCAGAAAAGACTAAAAATATTTGCATGAAGCATATTAAGTCCCAAGCCACTGATTCACTCAAAGGACTGGAAAATGTCATGATTTAATACCTTAAGCACTTGTTGTTCAGTCCTGTCTGAGTTCCTTTGACCCTGTGGACCATAGCATGCTAATATTGTCCATGGGGTTTTCCTGGCAAAGATACTGGAGTGATTTGCTATTTTCTTCTTCAGTAGATTAAGGCAAAAAGAGGTTAAGTGACTTGCCAGGATCATACAGCTAGTAAGTATCTGAGGCTGCATTTGACCTCAGGTCTTCTGACTCCAGGCCTAATGCTGTAGCCACTGAACCATCTAACTGTCTCCACATTAAGTACCACTGAGGTTATTGTGGAGGTGAGCTCTAATTATAGCTCCATTACTTACATAGGTAAATTATGACATAGTCTTGAACTCCAAGGAACTCAAAGTACTTTTTTATTTGCAATTTTAGCTTAGTTTAGTTCACCCCTTAAATTAAGTCACTTGGTATCTCATGGGATAGATGAGAGGAAAACCTGCTCCTTTCTGTTAACAGTTCCTCAGGTAGAGAGCCTGGTGTCTGTTTACAATAAGCACAAAGGTCTCTGAGGGAAAGACCTGTTTCATTTTTTGTCTAGATTCTCATCACCTATCATAATGTTTTGCTCATGATGGGACTTGACAAATGCTAAACTGAATTGTTTCCTACCACTTAGAAGCCTGATTGCTGTAGATTCCAAATGAAGTTCCAAGGACCTCATTCCAAGAATTAATGTTCCACATGTAGAAAGGTGGGCTTTACTAAGAAAGTCAGGGAAACAGCAGGGGAAATGCCACTAGAAACGATGCCCTCCCCGGCTCTGCCTTTTCTTGATCTTAGCCATGGCCATAAATATGCTTTGAGAACACGTGCTGCATTTGAATTCCTGAACAAATGAAGAAAGTCTTTTTTTTTTTCCTTTGTACAGACTGCCCCACCTCATCTGGAGCTATATGTTGTTATGCAGGTCAATTTGCTTCTTTTGAAATGATGGTGGGAGAACATACTGGATCAAATTAATCTAATTTTTGTATTTGTGAACCAAGGGGGAGCTATCATTATCTCTGGTCTGTGGTGAAAAGCATGAGGTACATAACATTGGCAGTTAAAAATGGAGTACAGCTATTTTGATTCTCGTCCCAATTCATTAAGTACCAGCTTAGCCCATATTGAAGTACAGGATCTTTTCAGAAAATGGCATATATTATAATGCTTCATCATCACAGTCATGTGGGGAATAACTTTGGGCTTCAGTTTACTCATCTGTAAAATGAGAGAGTTAGACTGCATGACACTAAGGTTCCTTTCAGCTCTAGCTCTATGGTCCTATCATCTTCTGAACTGATAAATATTCTAACACTTTGCTAAATAAAAAAAAATCAAAGGAAATTAGTAAATTTATTAATTATAACCCACTAAATTTATTTTCTCTTATCATAAAAAAGATAAGGTACAATTTATTCATCATGGATGAATCAGAAAACTAACATGTTATCACTCTACTGATGAAGCAATTGAAATATTAAGGAATAATAGGAAGTTTCTTAATCTTTTTGAAAGGGATAGATGGTGTGTCCAAAGGATGATCCCTTAAAAAAAAACAACCAACAAAATTTTAATAGCATTACTGATCATTTTCTTTCATTCTACTCTTCTTTAAATTGGACAGGATCATAGCTTTGCTTCCAATGAACAATAATGACAACAATAACAATTTTTATATAAGAAATTATTCAATATATTTGAACATTTCTTTCCTGTGCTAAAAGTACTTTGTTAATTAATTCTTATGTGGGAGTAATTCCAAATAGTGGCATAAGAGTTTCTACCTTGTTGGTTTTCCTAATACCTTTCTAGCTTCCCATGTTTTCATAGGATGAGGCATTATTGGATTTTTAGATTCATATGTCTCAGAATAAGTGCCAGCCTCCTAGGTTCCTGTCAATTGATATTCCATCTTTATCCTGGATACATTATTTCTTTTATATGACAGATTCAAAAAATTTTCAGCTAGATTTAATGACATTTGATATATCCTGAATTTGGTAATTTTAATTTCTCATTTTTTTAACTTGGCATCAAGTTTAGTGATTTAAATTAGAGAGAGAGGTAAAGGAGCCATGTAGATAGAGAACATGTATGTTAGTCCCCTGATTTCCATTTTACTGACTCTTGTTAGCCCCTTTTTTACATTTCCATTTATTTCTTCATCAGTTATAAGGTGGAGAGTGGATGTGAATGCTATACTCTGTGCAGTCAATTTTTCTCCACTGCAATATGACAATATGTTTCTTCCCCATGAGAAGAAAAATAAAATAATTACAAAATGGCTCATCTTTCCTTAAGATGCAGTTTAAAGAACCCTAAAGGACTACTATAACCTGAAAATAGGGATGAGGAAAAAGGTGATAATAAACTATAAGTAGAGTAAGAATTCAAACCCCAACTTTACAAGGTAAGTCTAGGAGTCACTTTAAAAAATACCTTTGGCCCTATTGCTTCTCCTTCTACACTTAGCACTTGCCATCTCTGTTTGAAATTGGAGAATCTGCCACCGAGGGCCTCACTGTCCAGTGGTAAGAGATATTAGGAAATGATTAGGGCCAAAGACTTCTGGGGGAGGTGGTTAGACCTCATCCTGGGAATAACTGTATAGCCATTCTACTGTACCTGCGATATACTAGGAACTTTGACTTTTTGGATATAGTGCATAAAAATGGTACCACTCAGGGACTATATGTGCTGAAATGACTTAATTATTCTTGTAGATGCTGTGGCATCTACTATAAATAAAATACTGGGCTACATATAAATGTACCTCATAGTTCATATTGACTACCATTGAATAAAACAAGGCTGTGCTCATTCTGGGGCAATATTCCATATCTGACTCTTTGCAATGGGAGTACAACATAAAATTCAGCCTAATAATTAGGCAGATGTGAAAATGATGGAGGGCACAGCTATAAGAATGGAAGTCCATAGCAGTTTTAATTAAGTATAGATGCCATTTTAGGTGACTAGTTAGAGTTAGGTGGCTTCCCTTTAGTTATAGAAGAATTACTATTCCCTCAAGGAGGAAGAACACCACAGACACTATCAGCTTCATCAGAAAGGACTGATTAAGGTACATGGGATTCTCTGCTTGCTGCTATGTAAAATAACAATGGGGGGGCATAGTCCTTATCCTATAGAAACTGATCCTATACTTCCTAATACAGATACACACATATTCAACAGATGCAGGTAGTAGAATAAAAATATTAAGTCAAGACAACATACATGTATTAAATGTTTATTATGTGCCCATGGCACTATGTTAAGTGCTGGGTATACAAATACAAGCAAAAAGAAAGACAGTCCCTGCCTTCAAAAAAACTTACATTTTAATGGAGAAAGACAACGCATATATCTAGGAGGGAGGGAAGTTTCTTCCACAGAAGTATGATGGCAAAAGTATGGAGAATGATAGATGGCTTAAAAATGTAGGTTCCAGGAGGAATTCACCAGTGGGAGAAGGGGGGCCACAGGAGTAGAGGGAGAAGGCAGCTGAAGCACTGTGACAAACTCCAAAGAATAAAGAAGACAAGATGGGAAAGGAGGTTAAAAAATGGAAGGAGGAAGGGTTTTTGCATGGAGAATGAAGGATGGCTGGTCTGGACTAGTTCTCAGAATGGGAGCTCTGAGAGGAACTCACCAATGGGAAGAGATCACAGGGGTTAAAGGGAGAAAGCCCAGGTTAGAGTTAGGGTTAGTGTAAGGTATCATATGAAAATAAAGGATAAATTACTTTAAAAGAATTTTAAGGGAATAGGGCAAGATAAACTTCAAGTTTAATAATAGTCATGATCTTTACTTGTTGATCTAGTCACTGCTATGAGTCAGTTGATTTTCCGGAACAAATTTCTACTCCACCATTAAATGAACAGAAAAGCAAATACTGAAAAACAAAGCAAAACAATTGTGTCCGTTTCAATATCAGTGTCATGGAAATGAAAAACTAATGCCTTCCTCCTCCTCATCGTATATGACCAATATGATTGGTCAAAAATATTCTGTTGTTATAGTCTAGGAAGAACCATGGTTACAAAAATCAAAACTTATAGAAACTGGGATTAATTAATTTAAGGAAGAGAAAGCTTGAGATATATCTTGATACTGACCTGAGATTGCAAAGGGGTTAAGACAAAGATGCTAATGTTCAGCTATTAAATTTCTAAGGAGGATAGAGTAATATTAGACTATATTGTGAGGGACTTAGGACAGACAAAAGGAAGAATTTTCTAATGGGCAAGGTGGCAAACAATCTAAGTAGCTATCAAAGAAAGTGGTAGAATTTCTTTGGAGGTCTTTGAAAGCTGGAGTCATATTTGCCTTGGATGGCACAAACACAGGTGGCTCTGCTACAAGTTAGGAGAATGAACCTGATCTCTTTTTAGGCCTCTTTTAACTCCTTGTTTCTGAAATGCTTACATATCAGCCAATATCCATGAGATTACAGTTCAACTCTCTGGTCTGAAATTTCCTGGTTGTTTGACTTTGGGGAAGCTGTGCCAACTCTCTAAGCCACAATTTCCTCATCCATAAAATGGCCTTAATAAGGAAATTTATTTAAAGCGTTATATCAATATGAATCATATCATCATGATCCTCATCATTTATAACAGAAGCAAAGTTGAGAAAAATACAAATTACAGTTTGTATTAGGATTGTTTTTGATGGTAGTGTCAGTCAAACATTTATTAAGCACTTAGTATGTTCCAAGCATTTTGCTAAGTGCCAGGGATGTAAGGAAAGACAAAAGACAGTCCCTGCTTCCAAGGGGCTCTCAATTTAATGGGGGACACAACATGAAAACAACTATGTAGAAACAAGTTATATACAGCATAAACTGTTACTAATCAACAGAGAAAAGACACTAGAATTATGAGGGATCAGGAAATATCATCTGTAGAAGGTGGGGTTTTAGTTAAGACTTGAAGGAAGCCAGAAAACCCAGGAGGCAGAGATGAGTAGAGAGTGCATTCCAGGTATGCGGAGGCAGCCAGGGAAAATAATTGGAGTCAAGAAATGGAGTATCTAGTGCAAGGAAAATCAAGGACAGTAGTGTCAATGAATCAAAGACTATATGGTGGGGGAATAGTATGGTATAAGAAGGCTGACAAGGTAGAGGAGGTAGGGCAATTTATGAAGGGCTTTGAACACCTAATAAAAGATTTTATATTTGATCTTAGAGGTGATAGGGAGGCATAAGAGTTTATTAAGTAGGGGTGTGACCAGAGCAGTTTAGGAAGATCACTATAATAGTTTGATGGAGGATGAACTGGAGTGGAGTGAGACTTATGACAAGAAGACCAATCAAAAGGCTATTGCCAAGGACAAGGCATGAGGTGATGAGGACCTGCATCAGGATGGTCGAGTGTCAGAGGAGAGAAGGGGGCAAATGTGAGAGAAGTTATGAACAGATCTTGGCAACAGAGTGGATAAGGGGAGTGAAAGAATGAGGACTTGAGGATGACACATAGGTTTTGAGTCTAAATGACTTGGGAGGATGGTGGTGCCCTCAACAGTAATAGGAAAATTTGTAAGGGGATAGAGTTTGGGGAGAAAGATAATGAGTTCAGTTTTGAATATACTGAAATTAAGATGTCTACAGGACAACCAGTTTGAGATGTGCAACTGGCAGTTGGAGATGTGAGACTGGAGGTCAGCAGTACATATAAATAGGGTTAGATAAGTAGATTGGAGAACCATAAGCATGGAGATAATTGAAATCATGGGAACTGATGATATCAGATCACCAGGTGAAATAGTATAGAAGGAAAAGAGAAGCTGGCCAAGGTCTGTTAAATTTAAAATGTATACTGAGCTTACCTATGTATTCAATTTGTTGAGACACATGCCACACAGGCATAATTGAACAGAGCATCCTCTAGAGTGCATTAAGTGCAATTTTAATATGATTATCCAGAGTATAACATAATAAATTCCTTCATGTCTAATAAGTGTGACTTAATATTTCAGAAATATAAGAGGCAGCAGTAAGGCATGGAGTTTAAGACCTGGAAGTAAGGATGACCTGGGTTCAGATCTTGCCTCTGATTCTAGATTTGTGACTCTGTGTAAGTCATTTAACCTTTCTGAGCCACAATTTCCTAATATATATATACATACACACACCCATATATATATAATGCTATATTTGTACATATAACACAATACATACATAAACATTATAAAACTAACATATCAAAAAAATCAGAAAATAGTACTTAGTATGTGCTTTCAATTCAAACATTGAAATATCACAAAACTTCCCTAAAATTTCTTCCAGGTCTATCTTTGTAGTAAGAAGGAAATCTAGTTGCCTATCCCTTGGTAATGACCAATCTAAAACTGATTCAGTTTTTAATTTTTTTCTCTTTAAAAAATTTTTCAGTTTACATCATTTATTTCACAAAATTTTGAGTTACAAATTTTCTCCCCAGTTTTCCCTACCTACCACCCCAAAACAGCTTTCCCACTGAATATCCCCTCCCCCAATCTGTTTTCTCTCATATCTTCCCCCATTCCCCCTTTGACTTTCCAGTAGGGCATGGTGGATCTCTATGTCCCAGTGCCTCTCTCATTTCCCAGTTACATGTAAAATATTAATAATAATATGTATATATTTTTAAACATTTGACTTTAAAACTATGGATTCCAGATTCTTTCCCCTCCTCCCTTGTCACCCACCTTCACTGGGAAGATAAGCAATTCAATATAGGTTGTACATGAGTAGCTACACAAAACATTTCCATTGTGGATATATTGTGGAAGACTGACCATATTTCCCTCTATCTTATCCCATCCCCACCTGTTCTATTCTCTACTTTGATCCTTTCCCTTTTCAAAAGTGGGTGCTTCCAACTTCCCTCCCCCCAGCCTGTCCTCCCTTCAATTATCCCCCCTCTCTTCCCCTTCCACTTTACTCTCCTGTAGGGTGAGATACCCTATTAAATGTGTATGTCATTCCCTCCCTAAGCCAAATTCAATGAGAATAAGGTTGACTTATTCCCTTTTGCCTTCCTGTTCTTCCCCTCCATTGTAACAATTTTCCCTTGCCTCTTCCATATGAGATAATTTACCCCATTCTGTCTCTCCCCATCTCCTCTCATTCCTATCTCACCTCTTATTTTGACCTTTTAAGTATTATTTCTTCCTATTCAATTGGTCCTGTGTCCTCTGTCTATATATACCTGTAGACATATATACACACACTCACATATGTATTCATATGCCTATATACCCTCCTATATAGACATATATATATACACATATAAATACATACATATATATATATATATATATACATGCACACATATATACATTTCTATTCCCTTCAACTATTTTCAAACTGAGAAAAGTTTCATAAGTTACAATTATCGTTTTTCCACGTAGGAATATAAGTAATTAAATTTTGACATATTCCTTATGATTTCTTTTCCCTGTTTACCTTCTCATGCTTCTCTTGCTTCTTGTATCTGAATGTCAAATTTTCTATTCAACTCTGGTTTTTTCAGCAAGAATGCTTGAAAGTCCTCTATTCCACTGAATGACCATATTTTCCCATGGAACATGATAATCAGTTTTGCTGGGTAGGTGATTCTTGGTTTTAGTCCCAGATCCTTTGACCTATGGAATATCATAAGATATTCCAGATCCAAGCCTTTTGATCCCTCAATGTAGAAGCTTTCAGGTCCTGAGTTATCCTGATTGTGTTTCTACAATATTCAAATTGTTTCTTCCTGGTTGCTTGTAATATTTTGTCCTCGATCTGGGAACTCTGGAACCTGGCTATAATATTCCTAGGAGTTTTCTTTTGGGTATCTTTTTCAGGAGGTGATTGGTGGATTATTCAACCTCTATTTTGCTCTCTGATTCTAAAACATCAGGGCCATTTTCTTTGAGAATTTCTTGAAGGATGATTTCTAGGTTCTTTTTTTGATCATGGCTTTCAGGTATTCCAATAATTTTAAAATTCTCTCTCCTGGATCTATTTTCCAGGTCAGTGGTTGTTCCAATGAGATATTTCACATTGCCTTCTATTCTTTCATTTGTTTGGATCTGTTTAATAGTATCTTGATTTCTCATAAAGTCACTAGCTTCCATTTGCTCCAATCTAATTCTGAAGGAATGATTCTCTTCAGTGAGCTTTTGAGATTCTTTTTCCATCTGGCAAATTTGGATTTTTAAGGCATTCTTTTCCTCATTGCCTTTTTGAGCCTCTTTTGCCATCTGAGTTAGTCTATTTTTTAAGGTGTTATTTTTTTCAGTCAGGTTGTTGACTCTCATTTCATAATTTTCTTGCATGGTTCTCATTTCTCTTCCAATTTTTCCTTCACTTCTCTTATTTGATTTTCAAAAGCCCTTTTAAGCTTCTCTGTGGCCTGTAACCAGCTCATATTTTTCTTGGAAGCTTTTGGTGCAGGAGTTTTGACTTCACTGTCTTCCTCCTGTTTCATGCTTTGATCCTTTGTGTCCCCAAAATAGGAGTGTAAATTTGGGTTGCTCTGTTTGCTTTGCTTCCTTTGCCTGCTCATGTTACCACTCAATTACTTGACTTTTGGGCTTTTTGCCACAGTAGAACTCTGCTATCAGAAACAGGAGCTTTATCCAAAACACTTGGGTTTTCTCAGCTGCCAAAGGTATTAGTTGCATGCCTCTCTCTCCACACACACTGGCAAGCTGGTTAAGCACCCCAGGACCTCCACCCTTGACAGCAATCCAGATCCAAGCAGGTTAAAGCAAGAGTGAATAACCCTCAGACTGGTCGCTTGGTCCCCCTACACTCTGCAGATAAGAAGCTGAAGCTGCCACATGGCAGTGGCTGCACGGCCACAGGGCTACTTCTCGCCCTGGGGGCAAAGGCTGGATCACACTCTTTCCCAGGTCCCAAAGTCCACCCTGCACTGACCTCTCACTTTGTCCTTGGCATCTATGGGTTGATAATTCTGGAAACCACCACAGCTGCTGGTGATCTGAAGTCCTTCCAGCCAGCAGCTGGTCAGGCTGCCCTGGGACTAAGACCTCCGGCTCAGTCAGAGCTGGGGTCGGCTCCCAGAGCACTGTGCTGGCCACTTACTGCCAGTCTGCTGGGCTGTCCTCAGCAGGAGGTTAGCTTCTCTGTGTCATTTTGTGGGTTCTGCAGCTCCAAAGTTTGTCTAGAATCATTTTTAACATGACTTGGGGGAGGTAGAAGCTAGAGCTGTGAGGAAGTCCTGTTTCTACTCCACCATCTTGACTCTGCCTCCCCTGACTCAGTTTTTTAAAAGCTTATGTTATCTAAATAGCAACTGAGTCCATCCTATGGCCCAGAATTTTATCACAATAATAGTTGGCAATTATACAGTGATTTACATATGAGTTTGAGTCTCACTGTAATTCTGTGGTTTTACAGGTATCATTATCCCCCTTTTCCAGATGAAGAGACTGACCTCAGAGAGAATAAATGACTTGCCCATGGTTACACAGATAACAAGGATTTGAAGTAAAAACTGAAGCTAGCTTTTCCTGACTCCAAATGTAACATTCTAGCCAGTATAACATGTGGCTAACTCTTATAAATCATTTAGATTCATCCATCAACAGGAAGCTCATGGAAGAGTCAACATGAGGAGTCTTCACACACACACACACACACACACACACACACACAATGGCACCACATTACAAAAGAAAGTTATTTTCTAAAGCTGGGCTTTGACTATTAGAGATTCTTGCAGTGTTATTCAGCCTTCGTTAGATAGAATCAGTCCCAATGTACCTCATAAAGATTTTGTACAGAAAAAGAAACACAGGCTTTCTTTTGCAACCCATTATTTTCATAAGAACATGAATCAAAGAGATAAACTATGCCAATTTCTTCATAGCTGACTTGTTATAGGATATTGTTCGAGTCTTCACTAATGACTCCTTGAGGTTGGTTATTACTGTGATTAGGAGTTGGGAGGATAGAGGTCTGAGACCTTTTGAAAAAGAAACATTTTGTTCAGTACCACTACAGAAAATAAAGTCAGCATTAAGCTAACTTTAACAACCCAACTAGGATAATGGTCTGAACATGTAGTCATTGCTTTTGCTGTTTTAAATGACAGGAAAGAACGGAACAGTAAAGATGGTAGGCTAGCCAGCAATTTGAAGTTTGAGGAATTGTGGCATAGGAAACTAATAGCTTGTGTTATTAGTTAGTAAAGTTCATCTGTTCTCCCCACCTTCCCATCTTCATTCTTTTGTTCCATCTATCCATTACTGGGCTCAAGAAAAAGGAAATAACATAACCCTAACTAGGGCTGGTACTGGGCAAATCCATGAATTAGGTTTCCTCCTACCTTCTCTCATATATTTCATTTTACTACCTTCCCTTCCTAACTTCATTGTCAATGCATTTTCTACAGAATAATAAGACAATAGAAGGAGGTTTTAGTTTGTTTATATATAAAATAGGAGTTTATGTTATCCTTTGTAGAGGTATTTGTATTTTTTTTAAAAGAAGTCCTAGCAAACCTTTAAAGACAGAGCTTTGGGTCCTATCTCTGGTAGCGTGACCAAGACTTTGTTCCTGGATGCCAAAATTTAGAGGGCACTGGCACCACTTGCATGGTAGCATAGAGAAGAAGTTTGAGCTTAGCATCTACTTAGAAAGAAGAACTTGTTCAAATAAGGCACAAGATGGTGTTTCTTCTTTCTTCTGCGGGGATCACCTAGGTAAGCTACTGAATTGTCTCTGGCATAAAAACTAGTTACAGCTCTCCCTGAAGGAATGAACCTTTAGTGGTGCAGTCAGTGGTAGGCAGTGATAAAAGTTTTTGGGCAAGGGAACCTGGACAAACACCCTTAAGATTGTTCTAGAAAAACACCCATCGCTCTGATGATTCAGATGATCAAATGTCCCTATGGCTCAATAATAACCACTGAATGATTTTTCTTTTCCCCCTTCAAAGTCACGGATAATTTTGTCGCTATTATTGTCATCCTTCCTATATGCATATGATTAATCCTAATAATAATTATGAGTTTTGTGGAAGCAGCCAGAACATATTTAGTTTACAGTGAATCTTTATTTGCATATTATTCATTAAAACGTTTTCCCCCTTTCTTTTACAATTATCTTCTTTTGGTCCCAGGCTCTTTATTATTAACTGCTTAAAAATATTCTTTTCTATATAAATATATTATTTATTTCTACTCTGCAAACCACACATCAGTGAGGGAATTTTCCTATAAATACCCATATTATTATATTTATCTATTAATGAACTAGGCTATAATAATGCCTCCTGCCTACTCCTTCACCTCCCATTAAATGAATGGATTAAGCAATTCGGCTACCTATTAAGGAATCCTTTAGACCATACCATGGAAGAACTGATTTTTAACAGGCAACAAAACCTGTGACAGTCTGAGCAAAGGATAAGAAGTAGGTAGCTATGAAACAAGATGAGAACCTATAAAGGCTTCACTCATATTATAAGAAAGTATATTAAAGCATAAAGAAAATAATTTCTAAAATGAGTAAAAAAAATGGATGAAACAATTTGAGGCCAAAAAGGAGTAGGCGAAGGATGGGCAAAAGACCCAATATCTTCCAGGCTATTTTCAGACCATTAGTTTATTTCATTTCCAGTCGATGAAAACTGCCACTACATAGTACTTCAGGGGAAGTCTATTTGACTTTGTCCGAAATACCTGAAGTCTAAAGCACTCATAACACAAGAGGGTTCCTTTCTCATTTCTAAAGACAATTAATTTAGGCCCTGGAGCCTTAGGCTTAATACCTTTCCTATTATTTTATAAGGTTATATAGAGATGGCTCTTTATGCATGTGTTGGTTCAGAGGAAGTGACCCACCTTCTAATAATACTAATACTAATTAACCCAAGAGTGAGCATTTTGCTCATTTTCCATGTCTTCTTTAAAGGACACAGTCATGCTTTCCTCTAAATCATGAAAACAAAATATCTGAATATAACCACTGCTTGAAGTGGAGTAGGGCACAGTTATATCTGCTGGAATTCGAAAAAGAAAGTGCGCTATAAAAAGTTACTAAATAGCTTCTGGGTGAGAGGGGAGTGTTCAGAGGAATTCAGTGGTACCCAAAGGTACCCAAAAATGAAAGTTTCAGTGTATTTCTCTAAGTGGCTGAGATACCCATTTTAAGGCAAAGGAAACAATAGTAAGTACAGAAGAAGAAATTTTATCTATGTCCAGAGCAGTAAAAACACACACACAAACACACTTGCACACACACATACACACAATTTAACTGAAAATTCAGTACAGCCTCCTTCTTTATCTTGATTCTTTTTCAGAGAAGGCTGAAGAGAAGCGTGATGCAATTGATCTTTCTACCATTACAAAGGATAGGCTGAAGTTTTTCCAGATCTTTTTTTAAGCAAATGCCTTGTAAATTCTGAGATGATCACTGTTTTCCAACTTAAAAAAAAAGGAACATGATGATGGTGGGTGATTTAATGGAATCAGCTTGTCAAAATGATGGAACTGAAAAACCTTTTTATAGAATATGTCCACACACTAGAAAAAAAAACCAAACCAAAAACCCCTTTAACATAATGTATACAGTGTAGAGTGGTTTTTGTCAAGGCAAAAGGAAGAAACAGCATTAATTTAGACAGTAAGTGTAAGGTTTTGCTGAAAATCTCCACGGGATAAATAACAGAAATATACCCTGGCAAGACAAATGGATATAGGTAAGTCCCAGGTCTTGTTAGAAGCCTGCAAAAGTGCCATCAGGTCTTAGTCTGTCATCTCTGGTACAAACTGAGAAAAATTCAAGGCTGTTTCCTTCAGAACTACTAGGAGAAGGCCTCACATTTTTAAAGATTTATACAAGATTGGATAAGAAAATGACTTCTTCTGAATGAAAGATCTTAAAGGCAAACTATCAAATCCCTTCCTTTCCTCAAAACACTTGTAGATTCACTTTTATAGTACCCCCTGATGACTCAGAGTGAGTGTAAATAGCAGTTCTTTCTGCTTTGGCCAGAAACCCTGAGGGTCTTCCTCTCCCAGATTGATTTTTTTTTAAACTGGTAAAAGAGGACATTCTTTGCTTAATTTCTTATCTAACCTTAATCACTGAATGGGCATTGCTTTAGTCAAACTTAGACCTGGGAAAGACCTTAATTTAAAAAGGTCAAGGTCTCCCACTCCAGTTGTCTTGATCTATATCGTGCCACTGGACCCAGATGGCTTCACAGGAGAGAATGAGGCTGGTGCACAGCCTTCCCTCACTTAAATCAATTCTCTTGTGAGTCCTGGCATCACCTTCCTGATGTAATGGTCCTCTTAGAAAAGGGACAAACAACAACCCAGGCAGAGTGCACATGTGCATGCACGCACGCACACACACACACACACACACACACACACACACACACCTTTTATCCTCTCATCTCTATGGAGTAATTGTTAGGAAATTTAAGTAAAATTCTTTAAATGCCCAGGAATCCTAGAAAGTGTAAGGTAGGCAAGAGCAAGAAAGATAATCCAACATTCTGTAGCATTCATCTATAATCTAAAACTGTCTTGGATAAAGCACATGAAATTGTATCTATCTATGACAGCTCTTCCTAAGCAACCCAGAAACAGAAGCCATAATAGGTTCACTGTCACCAGCAGAGCTGCACCTGGATACAACCTGCCAACTACAGCATGTTGTTATGTGCATTTTGGGCCCTCAATCATCTCTTTTTGGACTTCTGTAATAGTCTCCTAATTGGTCTCCCTGCTTCCTTTCTCTGAGCTGTTCCTGACACACCTGCCAAATTAATAGTCCAAAAGACACAGAACTGACCATGTCATCTTCAGTGGCTCCTCATCACTTTCAGGATAAAAAAAAACAAAAACAAAACAACAGCCTGGCATTTAAAGACCTTCACAATTCATTTTCCACCTACATCTTGACTGATTTCATGTCATTCTCCTTTACACAATCTGTCTCTCTAGAGCTTAGCCCACTGCTTGGCATATCAGAGATGCTTATCAATCTGACTTTTTCTGCCCTGTTGTTCAGTTGTTTTCAGCTGTGCCCAACTCATCATGACCTCATTTGGTGTTTTCTTGGCAAAGAAACTGTAGTGATTTGTCATTTCCTTCTCCAGCTCATTTTATAAATGAGGAAACAGAGGTAAACAGGGTTAAATGACTTGCCTAGGGTCACACATAGTGTTTGAGACCAGATCTGAACCCAGGTCTTCCTGATACTCGATCCACTGTACCACCCAGTTGATTTGACTTTACATTCTGACCAAACTGACCTACCTCACATGTCATGAGGATCAAATGAGATTAAAATTTGTACAGTGCTTAGCACAGTGCCTGGCACATAGTAGCTTGTTCCCTTCTTGTTATTCCCTGAAATTTGCCTATCATGCCCATCTCTTCTGAGTTTGCATAGGCAAACCCTCTCTTCTCATCCCTCTGATTCTTAGTTTTTTCTTCTCTTTTTTTGGGGGAGGGGTGAGGAGTATTTTATTTTATTTTTTAATAGTATTTCATTTTCCCCCAATTACATGTCAAGAAAAATTTTAGCATTCATTTCTACAAGCTTTTGAGTTCCAAATTTTTCTCCCTCTCACCCTCCCTTCCCTTCTTCCTAAAATGGTAGGTAATTTAATATAGGTCATACATTGCTATCATGTAAAATATATTTCCATATTCATCACAGTTGTGAAAGAAGAAACAGATCAAAAGGCAAAAAAAACACAAAAAAGAATGAAGTGAAAAAAGTATGCTTTGATCTGCATTCAGAGGCCATCAATTCTTTATCTGAATGTAAATAGTATTTTCTTTCATAAGTCCTTGTATTTGTCTTGGATCATCGTGTTGCTGAGAAAAGCTGAGTCATTCATAGCTCATAGTTATAGTCATCACAGTGTTGCTGATACTGTGTACAATGTTTTCCTGGTTCTGCTCATTTCACTTTGCATCAGTTTGTACAAGTCTTTACAGGTTTTTCTGAAATCTGCCTGTTCATCATTTCTTATTGCACAATAGTATGCCATTACATTCATATACCATAGCTTGTTTAGCCATTCCTAATTGATGAGCATCCCCTCATTTTCTAATATTTTGCCACAATGAAGAGGGCAGCTCTAAATACTTTTGCACATGTAGGTCCTTTCCCCTTTTTAATGATCTCTTTGGGATATAGACCTAGTATTGGTATTGCTGGACCAAAGGGTATGCATAGTATGGTTGCCCTTTGGGCATAATTCCAAATTACAGAATGGTTAGATCAGTTCACAACTCTACTAACAGTGCATTAGTGTCCCGATTTTCCCACATCCTTTCTAACATTTATCATTTTCCTTTTTGGTCATATTAGCCAATCTGATAGGTGTGAGGTAGTACTTCAGAGTTGTTTTAATTTGCATTTCTCTAATCATAAGTGATTTAGAGCACATCTTCATATGGCTATAGACAATTTTGATTTATTCATCTGAAAACTGCCTCTTCATATCCTTTGACCATTTATCAGTTGGGGAGTGGCTTATATTCTTGTAAATTTTTTTCAGTTCTCTATGTATTTGAAAAATGTGGTCTTTATCAGAGACATTTTCTATAAAGATTGTTTCCCAGCTTTTTGCTTTCCTTCTAATCTTGGTTGCATTGGTCTTGTTTGTGCAAAAGTTTTTTTTAAATAGAATCAAATCATCTATTTTATACTTCATAATTCCCTCTATCTCTTATTTAGTCATGAACCTGTAACTCACTTAACTTCTCCTTTAAGAATTTGGATGCTATGACAAAATGATCGATGCTGGAGAAGATGTGGGAAAAACTGGAACACTAATGCATTGTTGGTGGAGTTGTAAACTGATTCAATCATTCTGGAGAGCAATGTGGAACTATGCCCAAAGGGCTATTAAAATGTGTGTACCCTTTGATCCAGCAATATCACTTCTAGGGCTGCATCCCAAAGAGATCATGCAAGCGGGAGGAGGACCCTTATACACAAAACTATTTATAGCAGCTCTTTTTTCTGGTGGCAAAGAATTGGAAATCACCTCCCTTCAATTGGGTAATGGCTAAATAAGTAGTGGTATATGAATGTAATGGAAGACTATTGTGCTATAAGAAACAAGGAGCAGATAGACCTCATAATAACCTGCAAAGACTTATATAAACTGATGCTGAGTGAGGCAAGAAGAACCAGGAGAACACTGTACACAATTATAGACATATCGTATCTGTGATAACTAACTGATAGACTGGGCTCTTTTCAGCAATGTGAGGTTATAAAGACAACTCCAAAACACTCATGATGGAAAAGGCTATCACATCCAGAGAAAGAATGTCTGAATCCAGATTGAAGCAAACTACTTGCTATTTCTCTTTTTTGTTTTGTTTTGTTTCTCCTTCCTTGTTGTTCATTCCACTGGTTATAATTCTTCTTTACAACTCGACTAATGCTTAATGTGAAGGTTATATGTAGAACCTATAGGGGATTGCTGCCATAGTGGGGAGGGGGAAGAGAGGAGAGGGAAGCAGAGAAAATTTGGAACTCAAAAACTTGTGAAACTGAATATTGTAAAGAAAAAGTAAATAAATTCAAAAGAATATTTTAAATAAAAGAATTTGGATGCTATACCACTTGGTACATATATGTTTAGTATTGATATTATTCCACTGCTTATGGTACCTTTCAGGAAGATATAATTTCTTTCCTTATCTCTTTTAATTAGGTCTGTTTTTACTTTCTCTTTGTCTAAGATCAGGATTGCTATCCCTGCTTTTTTTTTTACTTGAGCTGAAGCATAGTAGATTCTGCTCTAGGCCCTTACATTTACTCTGTGTGTGTCTCTCTGCTTCAAGCTTGTTTCTCGTAAATTACATATTTTAGGATTCTGGATTTTGGTTCACTTTGCTACCAGCTTCCGATTTATGGGAGAGTTCATCCCATTCATATTCACAGTCATGATTACTAACTGTATTTCCCTCCAATCTATTTTTCTTCCTGTTTGTCCTCTCTCTCCTTTTACCCTCTCCCTCCTCAACAGTGTTTTGCTTCTGTCTACTATCTCTCCCAAGGTGGCCTCTCTCCTACCAGTCCCCTCCCCCTTTCTTTAAACTCCTCCCCTCCTACTTTCTTGTCACATAAAACAGATTTTTACATTCAACTGATTGTGTATATTATTTCCTCTTTGAGCAAATACTGATGAGAGTAAGGTTCAAGTGATGCCCATTGCCTACCCTTCCATCTTTCCCTCTACTGTAATAGGTGTTTTTTGCTCTTCATGTGAAACAATTTACCCCCTTTTACCTCTCCCTTCCTTCTGCACCCAGTGTATTCCTCTTTATCATCCTTTAATTAATTTTTTATGTCATTACCTCAGATTCACTTTATACCTGTATCATCTATGTATATTTCTTCTAGATGTACTATTAGTGGGATCATCTCCCCATGTATGAATGTAAACAGTTCAGCTCCTCTGAATCACTTATGTTTTTTTTTTCCTTTTTAAGGCTTCTCTGGGGTCTTGATATTAAAGATTAAATTTTTTGTTCAATTTAGGTCTTTTCCTTATGAATACTCAAAATCCTTCTATTTCATTGAATGACAATTTTTCCCGTTTAAGTTTTATGCTTAATTTCACAGTGTAGGTGATTCTTAGTTGTAGTCCTAGCTTCTCTGCCTTCCAGAATATTGTGTTCTGTGACTTCCAAGTCTTTAATGTTGTAGCTGCTAGGTCCTGTGTAATCCTAATTATGGCTCCCTGATATTTGAATTGTTTCTTTCTGGCCACTTGAATTATTTTTACCTTGACTTGATAGTTCTATAATTTGGCTACAATATTCCTAGGAGTTTTTGTCTTGGGATCCCTTTCTTGAGGTGATAGGTGGATTCTTTCAATGCCTATTTTGCCCTCTGGTTCTAGGATATCAAAGCAGTTTTCCTTGATAATTTCTTAAAAGATGCTATCCAGGTCCTCCTTTTGATTATGGCTCTCAGGTAGTCCAATGATTCTGACATTGTCTCTCCTTGATCTATTTTCCAGGTCAGTTGTTTTGTTTTGTTTTGCTTTTTGGAGGGGGAAGGCAGGGCAATTGGAGTAAAGTGACTTGCTCAAAGTCACACGGCTAGTAAGTGTTAAGTGTCTGAGGCCAGATTTGAATTCAGGTCCTCCTGACTCCAGGGCCAGTGCTCTATTCACTGTACCACCTAGCTGCCCCCAAGGTTAGCTGTTTTTCCAGAGAGGTATTTTACATTTTCTTCTATTTTTTCATTCTTTTGCATTTGTTAGATTCTTGATGTCTCACAGAATCAATAGCTTCCACTTACCTAATTCTAACTTTTAAAGAGCTGTGTTCTTCAGTTAGCTTTTGTATTTCCTTTTCTATTTGGCCAACTGTACTTTTTAATGAGTTGTTTTCTTCAGTAGATTTTTGCATCTCCTTTTCCATTTGGCCAATTCTACTTTTTAAGCAATTGTTTTCTTTTTCCAAGCTGTTGACTCTTTTTTCATAATTCTCTTGCATCACTCATGTCTTTTCTCAATTTTTCTTCTACCTCTCTTATAAAATTTTTAAGCTCCTTTTTAAACTCTTCCATGACATTTTTATGGGTTTGAGACCACTTCTTTTTTTTACTTTGGGGTTTTTCCCATAGGTATTTGACATTATTATCCTCTTCTGAGTTTGTATCTTGATCTTCCCTGTCACCACAATAACTTTCTATGGTCAGATTCTTTTTTTGTTGCTTTTTTGGTCATCTTTTTTTCCCTTCCTTTTAAATTTGAGTTCTACTCCCAGGGTAAAAGGGGCACTGTCTCAGGCTTCTTGTGCCAGGGCCTGCAGCCATTGGCTGCTTACTTGGTGCTGCACTAATGTTGCCCTGAAGCCCATGGGGAACTCTCGTGTCTGGTGCTGGTGCTGAGGGTGTGGGGTGGGAGGTGACTGGTGCTGCTGGAGTCTGTAGGGGTCTGGCAACTTACCTAGTGCTAAAATGGGGTCCTAGTACTGGTGTCTAGTATGTGCTGAGGCTGGTGGAGTTATTTCTGTATTTTCTTAGGGGGCTAAACTGAAGCATGTGGTGGTTCTTGGACCTGGAGTCTGCCCATTTCCCTGGGTACACTGAGGCATGCAGGGGATTCCTGTTGTGCTTGTTCTAATGCACTAGGTCTCAGGATCTCTCACTGGTTTTCTGAGGTGGGGCTTGTTGTGACACTTTTTGTTCTGGATTGTGTTTCCCTTTTACCCATGTGAGACAGATATTTCTTGCTAATATTCCAAGTTCTTTGTTCTAAAAGACTGTTTCACCCCATCTTTTTGCTGGTTCTGTTGCAAGATTTGTTTGGGGGCACTATTTTATAGATGTTTGGAGGTGAATATGGGAGAGTTAAGGCAATTTAAATCTTACTCTGCCATCCTGGCTTCCAGAAGTCCTTAGTTTTTTTCAAGGTACATAGTAAGCCCTTGATAAATGCTTTTTCATTCACTTCATTCATTCAACTACCAGTCCTGCCTGAATTTAGAGATGAATCTGGTCTCACATTTGTTCATCTTGAATCTTTTTATCCAAAGGTACCTTCTGAAAAGAGAGCTAAATCTTGTGCTTGAATTCTAGCTCTCTTATTGTTTGGTTAACTTTAAGGAGGTCACTTCACCTCTCTTGAACTCATCTGTAAAATGGAGGCATCAGACTAGATGATATCTAAGGTCACTTCTAGCTCTTCATCTTCTCATTTTCTGAAACTTTCAGGTTTAGAAGTGATAAATAATCTGAACTGAGTTCCTGTTTTCAGACTGCATAATGAGTCTTAACTCCTGTGAAACATACCTTGAATTTTCTGTGGATGATAGGAGACAGGTTTTTCCTTGGACATCATTTGTACCTTGGAAAGAAATTCTGCACATTATGAAGTATGTCTTATAAATTTTATACCACCACACCATGGGCTTATTACTTCTAGGCTTCCACAATCTCACCAAAGTAATAAAAGTAAGCTGTTCTCTTTTAGGAAAGAACTTACTGGACTCAGTATCTTCCATCTTTGTATCTTTGAAGTGACCCTCTTTCATATTTCAATATTTTAAAAATTCAAACATTCCTCTAAAAGTTTACTTTATTTCCATATCAGAGCAATGAGATAACCTTGGGTTCTTTAATATATTATTAGCAGAACCCAAGCTCCAGCTGATCTTTCCAATCTAGAAAGGCTTTGGACATGGCTCTAGAAATGGAGTGTGGGTGCATGTTTGTGTGTACGTGTGTGTGTGTGTATGGAGAGAGACAGACAGACTAGGAATCAGCTTATGTAAGCTTAGAAGTGCTTCTCATGTGAAAATTGACCACCCAATTATGAAATATTTTGGCCATAACAACTTGGATGATCATCTACTAAGGTGTGGAGGAGTTGTGATTTGCATTAGTTCAAGGAGTATCCATCCACCTAAATACCAAGCTGAACTTGGTTTTCTTAGCTCATGGTAATGAACAAGCTATAAAGAGACTTAACCCCTTAACTTGCTAAATATTCCTCCTCCCCATCCCCCATATGCTTTACAAACTGAAGTGGAAGAATTTAATGTGTGTACATAGCAAGAAGTATTCTCTCCCAATTTTTCCTTTCTTAAACTTAAAAAAAAATCTTATATAAGCAGTAGTGATGGAATTATAAACACCATTATTTCATCTCCATGTTAATACTTTTATTATCTTCCATAAACAGAAGAGAAAGAATATGTTCATGACACCAATCGATCCCTTCTTTTAAAAAGTTTTTTATCTTTTATAAACAGTGAAGGAAAAAAAATGAACGAATTCAAGATTTACTCATCCTATTTACACTTTTATACTAGTAGAATAAAACCAGATAGTTATTTAAGCATTTTGTATCCCTACATTAGTCATTATTCACCGTGCTGGTTTTATTTTTCTTAATGATTCTATAGCATCTTCCCTGCAGGGCCCCTTCCTATAAGATACAGATCAGGTGCAACCTCCTGCAGAAGGCCATTCTTGATTTATTTATTTGTCAGTCATTCCTTTGCTAGTGACCCTCTATGTCTTGAGATTGCTTTGTATTTATTTTTGTATTTACTTGTATGCCTCTATAGTATTTCCCCCCAGAATGTAAGTTTCTTAAATGTAGGGACTTTTGTTTTTGTTTTTCCAATACCTAGCAAGTTGAAAGGACAGAAATGAGAGGCATGGCATGTGAGTAATTTCCACAGGGCACATCTCTACTGAAGACCTTAGCTCACACTTCATTGAGAAAACAGAGGTCATTCAATGTGAGCTACCTCTTCTCACCAATTTTTTTTTTTATCACAAAACCCCTTAATATCATTCTCCATTCCTCCAGTTTCCAATAATGAGTAAGTCCTTCACTTTGCTGAGGTCAAAAATGCCCTAACACGCTCTATACCATCCCCTCCAGTCTTTATATCCCCTCAATTATCCCCCTTCTCTCTTAGATCTTCACTTGTCTACTTGTTCCTTCCCTATTGTTTACAAACATGCTCAAGTTTTTCTATCCTCAAAACACAAACAAACAAAAAACCCTTCACTAGACTCTACCAACCCCGTAAGGTGTATCTCCTTTCCTTGACTAAATTTCTAAAGAAAAATCCTTTCTCCAAAAGTTACCTCTATTTCCTCTCCTCTCAGTGTCTTCTCATCTCATTTCAGTATGGTTTCCAATATCATTACTTAAATGAAACTGCTTGCTCCAAAGTTAGCAATGATCTCTTAATTGCCAGATCTGATTTTCCTCCCTCAATCTTCATTTTCTTTGACCTCTTTGAAGGTTAGCCATGTTCTCCTCCTATATACTCTCTCTTCTCTGGGATTTCATGATGTCATCTTCCTTGGTTCTCCTTGAATCTGTGTTACCTCTTCTCAGTCTCAGTTGGTCATCATGTTCCCTGTGAGTGTTCCTCAAGGAACACGATCTTCTGTCTCTACACTCTTGCACTTGGTGATCTCATCCACTCTATGAATTTAAAGATAATTTCTTTGGATATGACTGTCTAATCTATTCATTTAGCCCTAGTCTCTTCTGAGTTTGAGTCTTGCATCTCCCAACTCCCAACTCCCTACTGGACATTTAAAACTCAACATGTCGAGAATGGAATGTATTCTCTTTCCCTCTAAATTCTCTTCTAAACTTACTTAATTCTGCCAAGGCACCACCATCTTTCTAGGAGCTCAGGTTTGCAACTTTGGTTTTATCCTTTACTCTTCATTCTCCCTTATCACAGTATGTAATCTGCTGCCAAATGATGTGATTTCTACATCAGCAATATTGATCACATCTGGTCCCTTCTTCCCACTCACATAGCCACTACTTCATTCAGACCCTTATTGCTTCTCACTTAGACTGTTATAATGGCTTTCTAATTGGTCTTCCTGTCTTAAATCTATCTCCACCACCTCCTCCACAGAACTTCCAAAGTGATTCTGCTTAAACACAAATTTGATCACAGCATTTTTCCTACTCAGTAACTAACCCCAGTGGTTGTCTTTTGCCTTAGGATCAAATAGAAACTTCTTTGTTTTGCTTTTCAATCCAAACAATTGAACAAGATGGCCCCAATCTACTTTATAATCTCATTATATGTTATTTTCTTTTCCAGACTCTGAAGTTCTGCCAAATCCACCTTCTTGCTGTTTGTCATATATGATGCTCCATTTCCCATCTCTGTGCTTTATACTGGCTCTCTCTGGACCTGGGATGTATTTCTTCCTCATCTCTGCATCACAGAATCCCTCACTTCCTTCAATATTCACCTCACATAATACTTCTATACAGATTCCTCCAACTGCTAGTACCCTACCTCCCTAAATTACCTTGCATTTATGCTAAATATATTTATATGTGTACATTATTTCCCCCAAGAGAATGTAAACTCCTTGAGAGCAGGGTTGATTTCATTTTTGTCTTATTTCTAGCATGTAGCAGAGAATCTGGCATATAACAGACTCTTAAAAAATGCTTGTTGATTAAATGATTGTTCTTCCCTCACCAACTCTTCCTTCTAGCTCTTCCTCTCCCTTCTATACTAAGGTATAGTCATATACACTTAGATTATAGCATTAGGTCTTCATAAACACACATGCCTCCTTACTTGCTGGAACCTTTAGCTTAATATTCAGCACTTTGTGCTCTTTTTCCCCCTACTTTTTCCTCCACTTTGTCCTCTGGTACCTAGATAGACTTTTTACTACCCTTTCTGTCTGAAGCTGCCTTCACTGTAAAAATCCCCCAGACTTTCTGAGGTCCTGAAGTTCTCCATTTGTTTATTTTTCACATGTTCAGAACATATGATACATTTAAGTAGCCTCCTCTCTGCAATTATATCAGACCTTTGCCCTTGGTATTATTTTCGAGATGAGAACCCCTTGGCTGTCTTAATACTGTATCACTGATGCACGCATTCCCAATCCTAGTTGTGAGACCCAGCACAAAGGAGTTCTTGAGTCACATTAAGGCATGATGGTTGGACTCTCATTGTATGAAATCACCATATATCAAACTATTAGGGAAGCTTGTCTTGATGCATTCCCTCACCCTCAAAGATTATGCTTGACATGGTTTCTCATTTTGTCCTCCACTTGATTCAGCCCCCTGCCAGTGAAGTGATCCAGATGAAGCAATTTAAAAAACTCAGACCCTTTCCCTTTAGAAATTCATTTTATAGCTTTGAGTTCTTGTTGATTTCCATTGTGTTTTATTTGATAGCCTCATAGTGAAGTCAGCTTCTTTCCCAGTGCCACAGTCCTTAGACTATGAGTGAAGAACCTCTGGTCTTTGGTTTAATTTCATCTGGTACACAGTAAATTTTCTAAAATTAACTGTCAGTAGACCTCCCCTAGGCTACACAGTAAAGACCAACCATTACAATTACATGCATATGTTAAAACTTCCAGATGTAAGGCATCCTAAATCTGTTTATTCTTTCAAGACTGAGACTAGTAAATAATGGGCACAGTCTAGTTGGATGGGAATTTGGGTGGGCTAGTAAGAGGATGAGACCTTGAGGTGTCAGGCTGGACCTAAGAGATGTGTCCTAAGGAACTTAAGGGAAATACTTTGGGGCTGGGAAGCCTGGAGAAGTTGAGTAAGAGGATGGGATAATTTAGGCCAACGGGCAGTGGGGATATAGGGAATAGGACTAAAAGAAGGAAAAGTAGAAGATACTGAATATTCTCTCTCTCTCTCTCTCTCTCTCTCTCTCTCTCTCTCTCTCTCTCT